>NC_043712.1:11208819-11391451 GCF_006229205.1 Suricata suricatta
TCCCAAAAATTAAAAAAGGATTTTTTCTTTAAGAGAGCAACTGAGAGTATTAGGAAACTATTACAGGCAAAAGTATAGGGGGGTTATTACTTAAAGGAAATTTAAAGGAAAGATACTGAAATGAAGAGGAAGCTATTTTGTGTATATTCTATGGTGTATAAATAACTTCTGATATCCATGTAGCTATGTGTTGTTCTGTTTTGATGGTTGCACGCTCTCTCTCTCCCTCTCTTTTTTTAAAAACATCTTGGCTTATAATTTATAAGAATTTCATCAGTGCTCTGAAGAGTTTACTTTTATCCTATCTGGAATAAAATCTCATAAAGATGGAGTAAAGGGTTAATAGTAATTAGGCCTCTGGTCAGAAACATAACAGTGGGATTTTGATGGAGTCATCCCTGGGTAATGAAGTCAGGATCTAGTGAGTATTGAGGAGTTTGGCATACAGCACATATAGGCTGAAATCTGGGCACAGGGTTTCTTAGGAGTTAGGGGAACAGAGTCAAAAAAGCATGCTGAGTTTTAGACCTAAAAATGATGAAAGAAACATTGTACCAGCATGTACTGTCTGAAGGCAGTATCAATTGGAAAAGCTTCATGGTTTCAGTTAATGGTGGTATTATATTTTCAGGTGGAGTATCTACTTTTTTAATAGGTCTGGCTAATGCTAATTTCTTTAAAAAATTTTTTTAAAGTTTTAGTTTCTTTAAGAGACAGAGGGGGGCAGAATGTAAGCAGGAGAGGGGCAGAGAGAAGGAAACACAGACTCCAAAGCAGGCTCCAGGCTCTGAGCTGTCAGCACAGAGCCTGACATAGGGCTCAAACCCATGAACTGCAAGATCATGACCCGAGCCAAAGTCAGAGGCTCACCCGACTGAGCCACCCAGGTGCCCCATGGCTAATGCCAATTTCTAATTGCAAATCTCATGGTTAATGGTAACATTGTGCCACCAATAGTATTACTTTTTTTCTTCTCTTTTTTATTCTAAAATTTTAAAAAATTATTAATTTTTTTTTAAGTTTACTTACTTTGTGGGAGGAGAGAGAGTAAGTACTTGGGAAGGTCAGAGAGATTGGGGGAGAGAGAAAATCCCAAGCAGGTTCTCTGCTGTTAGTGTGGAACTCAGTCCGGGGCTCCATTTCATGAACCCTGAGATCATGATCTGAGCTGAGTCAGACACAAAACTGACTGAGCCGCCCGGGCGCCCCTTAGGTAGCACTTCTTTACTGAATCTGCGTCTGTTAATGTATTCATCTCCTTGAGTGCAAGTCAGCCAGCTGCCACATTGTGGCTTCCGGGAGTGTTACTTTTTTGGCCATATCAGTTAGGCTTTCAGCCTCAGGCCTTCAGAAGATATGTTTAGTTTGTTTGGAATGAGGTCATTTTCCTCTATAAAGAATATTTCTTTTTAGTTAATAGCATGTTTATAATAAGCTCCACATTCAGATATGAAACTACTTGTAAATAAGCAGTTTTGAAAAGTTGTTTCTCTTTCTCTTGCAGGTGTATTCCAGAGAATAAGTCTTCAAACATCTTTGCCATATTGACTTTGAGCTTTCAAGGGACTCAGGCTTATGAGGAGGTACTGTCACACAGAACAGTGTCTAGTGAAGACGACAAGAAAGTGGGGAAAGGATTGGAAAAAGAAGCTAAAACACTATAGAAAACCATGGTAGGTATTATTCATGTTTCCTTAATTTATTTCTAAGAGATTCTAGTAGTTTAAAATTGGAAATGTTAATAATGAGGGCAAGTGAAAAACAATGGTGTTAATTTTTGGCTCTCGTGCATCAGATGAAGATGGCACTCCACTATTTAAGCAAAGCCAATGAGTTCAGATTTATTATGAGCCCTTTAAACCACAAGATGGAGCCTCATGAGCCTTCAGGCCATAAATTATTAAATACTCATAAATAATATTTTCTAATAAAACTGGTGTTAGCAAACTGACAGAAGGATGGCTTAGGTGACCTGAAACATGAAATTATGTAATTTTTCTCTAGTCTTCTCCCTGAAGTTTAGTTTTTTAGCAGTGGAAATTAAAATTCTTGAACCAGTCTTTTAATTAGTGATGTGAGTGGTGTAGGAGTTTATGAAGTTTGAGTATGGAACTCAAAAAGTCACCTTTTTCCACATGCTTTCAAAATAGCAGGGTCAAGTGTTGAGCATATCGGGGTCATTGAACCTACTCTCAAGGATCCTCACTTTTTGTGGAAAATTCATACCCAAATGAGATGTTAAACGAGATCATAACCTTTGGTGCCTAGTGTATCAACTGGTAAAATGCGTTGAACTTTTCCTTCTAGTATTTTGGTTCTGGAGGATGTTGTGTGAATTTTTTCCCTAAGTATAAGTGAGAGGAAAGGCTTAAAAAAGATGTTATAAGTGGGAGAAAAAGCACAAAAATATTAATCATCAGTGTGTTTGAAATCTGTTGTTTAGCAAGCCTGATGGTATTTCTTTAAGTGTTAGTTGATTTTTAAAAAATTTGTTCTAGGGATTATAACTTAGTTGATTTGCTCTTTAGAAAAGAAATTCTCCAGAGGTGGTAGGGGCAAATGTTAGTTAACTTAGGGTTTTCTTTGTCATTTAGTCTTAGTTGAGGGACACTGGGACTTGGTTTCCTCGAATATGAAATATATTTCTCTTTAGCCTATTTATTTATTATAGTCTTGATTTTTGCAATTTAAATGCTTTTTTAGTATTAGTTATAGCTGATAAAAAATTCCTTTGCTATTTATTCATTTTAAATTTGGTTTAGATTTTCTGATGTAGGAATTTTGTTGACATGGTTTAATTGGTTGGTAGGTATTTTCCAATTTCTCCTATTGCTTTACCTCTTAGATCTTAGATTTGAATAGCAACTTTGTGTTTCTGCATAGTTCTTTCCAATTTAAATGTGTCAATCTTTAAACAAATCCATTTGGACCTTGTTGGGGTAAATAAGATAACCATCCCTTTGTCTTTTTTTTTTTTGTAATACCTTTTATTTTTCCTTTCATCATTGTTTTATCTATATCCAGTAGACTCATGGATTCTTGGATTTACCATTGGCAGTCTGTGTTATTTGTGAAACACCAAAGGTTTGTGGTATGTAGCAATATGTAATTTTGTGGAGGTGAGGCTGGTATGTAAGACTGAGTAATTTAGCTAAGTAATTTAGTAACTCACCATACAAGTAAATGACAGAGAAGATCCCAAGTTAACATCCACCCTCTAAGGCTGCCAGCCATGCAGAACTAAAAAAATTAGTAAATTTCTTCTTGACTAAAGAGCAAGTCAAGTAATTTAATAATTTATCCCAATACAACTTAGCATCTCCAGTTTGTTATAGGCTTGTTTTGTTTCCTTGTTACTTATTTTGGGATATGTGAGTAAATCTCAGGAAATGAAAAAGCTTGTTTCTTTGTGGCAAAAGGTTCCAGTTAGAAAACTGGTTGTGGACTTTGTTTTGTTTTGTTTTTTAAAATTTTGTCTTTATTATTTTATTTTGAGGGACAGAGAGGGAGACACAGAATCTGAAGCAGGCTCCAGGCTCTGAGCTGTCAGCACAGAGCCTGCCACGGGGCTCGAACCCACGGACCTTGAGATCATGACCTGAGCCGAAGTCGGACGCTTAGCCGACTGAGCCACCCACGCGCCCCTGGTTGTGGACTTTGAGCAAGGAAAAAATCTAGACAGAAATAAATTTTATCTAGAAAAAAAGAAAGCTTTGTGATTGATTTTCATCCTTTTTTAAATATAAAATTTGAGAGTTTCAAAGGATTGCTTACCTTTATAGTTTGCTTCATTTTATAGGGGACAGTAATACTGTAGTATTAATTTACTAGTGTACAAATTAGTATGATTTTTAAACACTAATACTCAGACAAAAACAAAAGAGCCAGGTGACTGATAAAGAATTGAGAATTTTTTTATTTTGTGGTAGACTTCCAAACAAAATATTTATCATCTCCTAGCACATAAAAGTTCATATAAGTAAAGACACCTAGCTGCCCTTTAAATGGAATACTTCAGGCTTTATGGAAACGAAACCACCTTATTCCTATTCATTTTGCAGTGGGTTGGTACGAGTGTCTTCATGGAATTTGTACATTTGGAAATATTCAAAGGGTTTTGGAAGTGTGACTCATGAGTGTGAAGGATATACTCTATTAAATTTTCATGAAATTCATTCTATTTCTGGGCTCTAATCTGCTCCACTGATTTCTGGGCCAGCGTGTCACTTTAATTATTGCTTTTTAAATTTTTGATATTTTGTTTCAGTGTAATTGTACCACTCATCCATCTTTGTAGAATATTTCTTGATGGTTTCATTGATTTTTTTTTCCCCCTGGATGAGCTTTAAAATGATTTTTGTTGAGTATTAAGTAAATGTATCTTGAGGGGATTTTGATTGAGAATGTAGTACATTTGTAAATTACTTTGGGAAGTTGAATTTTTTGCAGTATATATTTTCCCCATGGAGTTTGGAATGTCTCCTGTAGACCTATTTTAACAATAAAGGCCTTGCACCAAAGGTTTGAATGCCAAATAGTAAATAGATTTCTAATGTGATCCATAGTTTTTCTATAGTGTTGACACATAACTTTGTATTTTATATTATTATATTATGAAGTCTCAATTTTTCAAAGTGCAGAAGTCTTCAGCAGTTTGGAAAGGAATGACTGGCTATCATGAGTCACCATCACGCGTTTCTAGATACTTTCTCAAAGCTAGGAAGGATCTGTTTCTCATAGACGATGTGTGATACGGATGACCTGTTTTGAAGTGGATTCAAAACACTAGACTCAAGCTAAGGGATAACAAATAATCTGGATGAATCTTAACCAAAACATGAGTGAAAGATCTCTAATTTTCTTTGTTTTTTTAATGTTTGTTTATTTTTGAGGGTGCATGCAAGAGAGAGTGCAGGGAATGGACAGAGAGAGAGGGAGACGTAGGATCCAGAGTGGGCTTCACCCTGACAGCAGAGAGCCCAATCTGGGGCTGGAATGCAGTAACCATGAGATCGTGACTTGAGCTAAAGTCGGATACTTAACTGACTGAGCCACCCAGGTGTCCTGAGATCTCTAGTCTTCTGATGTGGTTCAGTAGAAGGAGGTTTTATTTCATGTTCTGTGCAGTTTTTTTTTATTGTCTCAACATTAATTGTTTCACAGTCGTTTGACAATTAATGCTATGATTTGACTTAAATATATAATATTTTGCACATCATACTTTTTAGGTAACATTCTTTTTATTGAAGTAACTGTTTTCTTTCTTCTTCTGACAGAGATCTATTAGATCTTTTGCCAATGATGATCGCCATGTTATGGTGAAACATTCAACAATCTATCCATCTCCAGAGGAACTTGAGGCTGTTCAGAATATGGTGTCTACTGTTGAATGTGCTCTTAAACATGTCTCAGATTGGCTTGATGAAACAAATAAAGGCACAAAAACAGAGGGCGAGGCCGAAGTGAAGAAGGATGAGGCTGTAGACACCTATTCCAAGTGAGTGTGGCCTGACCTTTGTGGTGCTTTCATGCCGTGCTCCGAAAAGCCCAGGGTCCTGTTCTGCTGGGTTATGTTAGGCTTATGGTCTTCCTTAAGTTTTCTCCTTTAGGGGCACCTGGGTGGCTCAGTCAGTTGAGTGTCCGGCTTCGGTTCAGGTCATGATCTCACGGTTCATGGGTTCGAGCCCCGCGTCAGGCTCTGTGCTGACAGCTAGCTCAGAGCCTGGAGCCTGCTTCGGATTCTGTGTCTCCCTCTCTCTCTGACCCTCCCCTGCTCACGCTCGCTCGCTCGCTCGTGCTCTCTCTCTCTCTCTCTCTCTGTCTCTTCTCTCAAAAATAAATAAAACATTAAAAAATTTTTTTCTCCTTTAAGTGACTGTAGACAAAGAAGTAAGAAGTAAATGTTTGTGGAGTTTTTCTGAGTTACATTTGAAAGGAAAGCAAGAAAGGAATAATAATTAGATCACGAAAAGAAGATGGACTTGTTTGGGATGCCTTTTGAGAGTGCACCAAGCCCTTAAAAAATTGTCGTTTCTAGAGAATATGAAATGTCACCATTTTCATGTGTTGGTTCAGCCTCCTAAATTAGAAATAAATAGTTGTGTTTTTGGTCTCTGGGGGAATCATCAAATGTCATTTTTTTTTTTTAGGTATTTAAAATCCCTGTTGGAGAAGAAAGAATGCAGGAAAATGTGTTTTACATGTATTTTTGACCACATCTACCTTGTTGATTCCCAGTATTCACCAGTGTCTTGCATGTAGTAAATGCTCATTGGATATTTGGGGAATGAGTGGAGGACTAACCGGAGCCAGAGCCTTCAGCAGTTATAGCAGAGTTTTCTCAGTGCTGGAACAATAGTAAGAGAGGAGTTAGATGAAGCTGCCTGATAACTGGAGTCAGATCATGGAACTGTGTATGCCATAATACTAAGCTTACTGTCTTGAGCGACATCATTATGATTGGAATAAGTATGATTTACTTTAAAGGAGAAACTCATTTGACTGATTATTTATAGGATTAAGAGCATTACTTTGGCTACAACTTATAAATGGAATATTAGAGCTTATAGAATTTTTTCTCCAGCTTTCAGTGTTAAATGTTAGATAAATAAGGGGATGCTTGGGTGACTCAGTTTGTTGAGCCTCTGACTCTTGATTCTGGATCAGGCCATGATCCTGGGGTCGTGGGATTGAGCCCTGCACCAGGCTCTACGCTGAGCATGGACCCTGCTTAAGATTCTCTTTCTCCCTCTCCCTTCATGTGCGTGCACTCCCTCTAAAGTAAATAAAGAAACAACTGTGATAAATGAACAGTGGATGGAGAAGTATTGATAAACTGACTTTCTTCACTGAAAGATAGTGTAACCTTTTCATCTTTAGATGCTAATCAGTTTCAGTTTTCAGCTGAAGAATATAATCCTTTAACTTTGTTAACTCTTTACAGGTAATGTCTACATTACCTGTATAGTCCTAGCCTTATCAGTTTCAAGGTTCTTGGCAGTAATTCAGTTTTTACATACATACGATGGTTTTAAAGCAGATAATTCCAAATTTTGAGAATTATGTTAATTAGTAGTAGTATGCAATAATCTAGTCCCAGTCTCTGTGCAATTTAAATAGCCATGCACTCCATATTTAAATTGTATTTTGGGGGCACCTGGATGGCTCAGTCATTTGAGTGTCTGAGTTCGGCTTAGGTCATGATCTCACAGCTTGTGGATTCAAGGTCCGCGTCGGGCTCGGTGCTGACAGCTCAGAACCTGGAGCCTGCTTTGGATTCTGTGTCTTCTGCTCTCTCTTTGACCTTCCCCTGCTCACACTCTGTGTCTCTGTGTCTCTCTCTCTCTGAAAAATAAACACTAAAAAATATTTAGGGGTGCCTGGGTGGTTCAGTTGGTTGAGCTTCCAACTTCAGCTCTGGTCATGATCTCATGGTTCCTGAGTTTGAGCCCTGCTTCAGGCCCTGTGCTGACAGCTCGGAGCCTGGAGCCTCCTTCCAATTCTGTGTATCCTTCCCTCTCTGCCCCTCCCCTGCTCATATTCTGTTTCTCTCTCCTCAAAAATAAATGAACATTAAAAAAATAAATGAAAAATTTAAATTGTACTTTGGAATGTGTTTATGCCCTTTTAAAAACTTTATAAAAATTTTTAATGAAACATATATAACAAAATTTGCCATTTTTACTGTTTCTATTTTTATTAATTTATTTAAAAAATTTTTAATGTTAGTTTTGGAGGAGGAGGAGGAAGGGCAGAGACAGAGGGAGACACAGAATCTGAAGCAGGCTCCAGTCTCTGAGCTGTCAACATAGAGCCCAGCGTGGGGCTCGAACTCTAGAGTCCTGAGATCATGACTTGAGCTGGAGTCACATGCTCAACAGAAAGAGCCCCCAGGTACCCCATATCATTTTGCAGTGAGAGAATCCCAAGCAGGCTCTGAGTTTTCAGTGCAGAGCCTGATATGGGGCTCGATCCCAGGAACCCTAAGATCAGGAGTCAGATAATTAACCATTTTTTAAAAATGATGTTTACTTTTGAGAGAGAGAGTTTGTACAGGGGAGGGGCAGAGAGAGAGGGAGGCAGAGAATCTGAAGCAGGTTCTGAACTGTCAGAGCCTGATGCAGGAGTCAAACCCATGATCCATGAGATGGGACCTGAGCCAAAGTCAGACGCTTAACCAGGCTGAGCCACCCCGGTGCCCCAAATGCTTAGCCATTTTTAAGTGGGGTTTCATTTATCGTTGGAATTCAAGTCTTTTTAACTTAACACTTCTGTTGTTTATTTTTAAGGCCGGACAGATTTTTGAAAAGTGTTCCAGCAGACTTTTGTGTAACTGGATCAAGTCACTGTGTTTTTAAAAGTTTTTAAAAGATTATGTGCTCCACATTTTCATTTGGACTTGTGTGTGACTCTTGACTGTCTTTGTAAAGTCTTTCCCTTTTGTGAATGACTAGTCTCAGGCTGAGCACTTTTCTATGATCCCTCCTATGTGGTAGAGCTTAGGGAACGCAGAATGTTTGGATTTTTATTTTGTATAGAACAGAGGCAAGCACATCTTCCAGAGCAGAGCTATTTTCTGATTATAAACATGAATTGAGCTCCTGATATATACTAATTACTATAGAGGGCACCAAGGTGGGTGAGGGCTAGCTTCTATTTATTAAGCACCTTCTATTGCCAGACACTGTTAGTAGCTTTTATCTGTGTGCTCTTTTTACAAACTGACACAAAATCAAAGAAAGGTCCCACTATTATTTGTATTATTAGGAATATTAGGTCTCTGTTCTTAATTTTAAGTAATATCCTATGTTTGCTTTACAGTATTTCCTATATTCAAATTCAGGACTAAAATAGATGTTTATTTCTCTGCTCAGTCATGCTGTCTTCTGCTTAAGACCAAGTAATATGATACAGAGTTTAAGTAGCAAGTAGTCCTGGGTAGTTAATAATGGCTACCGTTTACTGAGCGCCAGTTACTGTACCAGACTGTTTTTCACATTATCTCACAACAAATCAGTTAGTATTTGTTATTTTCATCCCCCTCTTCTGCCCCCATTTTCCTATAGAAATTACTTCAAATTTGCATATGAAAAGAGTAGCTCAGAATCATTAACAAACTTGCTTAAGATCAGAGAATGAGTGAGTGTGTGGCAGGATTCTTATTCATCTGTTGGACCCCAGGTCCAGTTTTCTTAGCATCTTGGCCTCAAATTTCTGTGACTAAAATGTGAAAGTATAGATCAGGAAAGATTGTATGCTGGTTCTGGGGATCAGAAAAAACTTGATGAAGGAAGTAGCAGTTGCAGTAGGCTCATAGGATGGGTAGGCTTTCTGCAAGCAGTTGAAAGTGGAAAAAAAAAATCTCAGCAAAGATCTAGGTGTGCGAAAGCATAGGGACCATTTAGGGAATGCTAGCAGTTGTTTACCGGGCTATATATGCTATATATGCCAGGATCTAGGCCAAGTTCATTACTTACATTAAACTACATGATATTCTTAGTACCACTCCGTAGGGAAGGTATTTTTCCTTTTTTACAAGTGAGAAAGTTCAAAAGAGTCAGGTAATTTGTAATTTACCCAGCATCACAATACTGAGTGGCAGAGCCAGAATCGGAACCAGGAAATCATGTTGTCTTCTCAGTCTCCTCCCAGGACGCTAAGTGCTTAAGTGTTCAGTGGGACATCTGGAAAGAAGTAGGCAAAGTACCATTCATGCAGTGCCTTTGGAAGATTATTCTGGTCGAGTGGTGTACTGTGTATAGTAGACTGGAGATGGCAGAAGTTAGTCGTTAAGACCAATGACGAGGTGGTTGAAGAGGTAGTCTAGGTGAGAGGCGATTAGAGCCTGAAAAAAAAACTGGTTTGAAGGCATTTGTTAGAGGGTGATTGTGGAGGGAGAATTTATCAACTATTATTAGTTTTGGGAGAACGAGAAGATGAGAGGACAGGGATACAGCAGAAGAAAGAATCAAAGGCGATGGACTCTCTTCTTAAGTATCAAATAATTTCCTATATGGATCACTTGCTTTAAAACCCTTTTTCTTTCTATATTTGTACCACCCTTATAGTTTTTTATTGATTTAATGTTCATTGAGTCTCTAAGGCATGCCAGCCACTTAACCAGTCTAGATTATTTATAACCTCCTGTCTTATTTCTACTGCCGCAATTTGTTTCTCTTCCTTCTTCTTTCTGTAGTTCGTTCTCCACTGTGCTGAATCTTTGCCCCAGATTGACCTTTCTTCTCTCTAACCATATTAAGACTGCTGAAGCCAGACTTTCAGGTTGCCTTGCTTGACCTAATTTTGACTTTTTCTGAACTTGGGAAGCAACCATAATAATGTAAAGAATCTGAGTGTTGTGATCACACCAACTTGAGTTTGAATGCAGGCTTTGTGTTTTACTGTCTCTCTGAACTTGAACAATTAGTTAACTTTTCTGAGATTCACATTCCTTGTCTTTTAAATGCAACTTGTTGTGAAGTTTAAATGAGAGTTTGTGGTGCATAGTTTCTTCTAGATGTTACTTTCTCTTCCCCTTTTAAGTAGGTTACTTTTTGTACTTAACTACAATATAAGCCTCAGGAGCAGGGGAGATTGGATTTCCTTTAGTATGTTTTCTGTTCTCAAAGGACTTACTTGTTGAATGGCTGCTAAAATTAGTTACATTTTTGTGATATGAGAAATGAACGAACGAGAGATTTTTAGTATTAAAATCAAGGATAGATGTTAATATTATTTTTATGCACCAGTTCATGACTGTTGTTTGAATATTTGTTCTTTTAGCCACAACTGGATTTGGAATGCGTATACTGGCAGAATATCTTTGGTCTGTTCCTTCTTTCCTCAGCTCTTTAGTTTCATCGCATTATTCTGCTTTCCCTATAGTCTTTTGTGGATTCCTTGAATGATACAGCTATAAGGCTCCTGGAGTTGACAGCTGTTTTGTAGTTATGGATACTGAGCCAGCAGGCTCAGCTCTACTCTGAGAGTAGAGATCAGGTCTTTCATATTTCCACCCGGATGCTCTTTTTCAGTTTATTTTGTTCAGGTTTTCATAAATTCTTTAATTACTAATAAAAAGATACAAAGAGGAAGTTTAAAAATAATTTAAAAAAATGTTTAAGGGGATGTGGTATTTAGGGACTTTGTTAAGCACTACACATGTAAAAAAGAATTAAAAGATCTGTACTTTAAATATGCTCTCTGTTGATTCCTTGGGGAAGATAGACACTTTATTACCCTTAAATCTGGGACTTAATTTTTGATCATATGACTATCCAGGAAGCCAAATGATGATCAAGTTATAGTTTGGGAAATAGGTTGTAAAAATAATCATTTAGACTTTTATTTTTAGGGATCAAGGTGGTCGGACATTGTGTGGTGTAATGAGGATTGGCCTGGTTGCAAAAGGCTTGCTGATTAAGGATGACATGGACTTGGAGCTGGTTTTAATGTGCAAAGACAAACCCACTGAGACCCTGTTAAATATAGTCAAAGATAATCTTCCTATTCAGATTCAGGTGAGTACAGTTTAATTGCACCTCTAGGAGAATATGTAAAAAAGTGAAAACAGGTAGTGACCTTGATGAAATCAATAATAAGAAATTGGTAATAGTAAAGGCTAGGGCACAGACAAAAGGAATGCTGCTACTCGGGGTCAGTGACTCATCCATCACATTTAAAACAAACTTCTAATGGTTAGTACTCAGGATATATTTACCTGATTAAGATGGACTTCACTTTTCAGGTGTCTTGCTCAGAGGCTTCATATTTTTCAGACTAGGTCTCTCAGCATTAGAAACCTCTTGGAAGGTTTGGTAAAATGCAGAAAAGATCAAAATGAGCCTAGACAACTAGAGACTTTTATAGGTGATAACTTTTAAAATTAAAAACTCCGTTAATAGTCACCGATTCATTCATTCTGTTAATGAAAAAGTCACTATTAATTCCTTGTTCCAAACCTTTTCCCAACTGGATGCTTTTAGAAAATTTTTTATGTTGGCACGCTTTTTGGAGAATGCTGTTGTGGAGTCAGAAGGTTCCTCAGAGCTGAAGACAACAGGTTGGTCTGGGGCTGTGGCCGCCCTAGGACCTGCTCTGAAAGTCTGTTCCACTGTATCACTCAGTTTCAGATGTGTTGTCAGTGGTATAATTAGATTGTAGCTTTTTGATGATTTCATATTGGTAGTCTTTATATTCATGTCACATAAATAGATAATCAGCCCACAAGGTCCCACAAAGTCCTTTGAGTTGAATGCTCTCTTTTCTTCAGTTGGCTTCTTTTGTAAGCAGGCTCTGCCCCCCCCCCCCCAAGTAATATGAATTCTAAATTTGTTATTTGCTCTGTTACTGGATAATTTTCTTTCATATTTACCAGTTGATCTTCAAAACCTCCTTCCTGACTTTTTTATCTGCTGTTCTTGGCACTCAAATTGATGTTACTTGTTGACACATTTACCTATATTAATTTTTGGAGCACTATTTTTCATTTTGCCTTAGATCTTAAGATTTTATAGGTGACTGAACATATATTTGGCTTTTCCATTTTCATTTCTCATGAAATTTTTTGGTCTTTCAAAGAGTTAAATTTATTCTAAGAAATTATTTTAAGTCCTTTTGTTATCATTTGGGGAAGGAGAGTGGTGAGCAACATGGAGTACAATAGGGCTTTTAAGAAAGCTCAATAACGAGTTTCTGGCTAATTGTACTTTTTGTTATTAGAACATTAATAAAATTCCTCATTTCTATTTTTAATATTGTTTTAAAATCTAATATGTATTCCTGCTTTTATTATGTTAACACTATTCCTCTTAAATCTAGGGTAAAATAGTAATCCAAGGGTGGGGCATGGAAGTTTTCTACCATCCCACCTCCATTCCTGCTCCCTGCAGTGGGTCCTGTTTGTTATGAGGGTGGTCTTATTTCCTAGCTCTGCCAGGGTGGAAAAGGGATTAAGAACCAGGGCTATAATGAGCCAGAGTTCATATTCTGAAAATCTATCACATGTCTCCAGTATTGATATGAGAGATTGGGCCAATTTCAGCCTGCATTAATAGAGTTTTCTCTGTGCAGATCACAACTGTGTGAACTCTGCCTTTTTCCTCTCAGCGAGGGTCTTTATTTCTGGGCACCACAGTTTGAAAATGTTTTTGCTGAGCTCACAAGTAAGTGTTCAAGGGAATGACCCAGGAGAGAGTGCAGTTTGTGTAAACCATTTAAATTTGAAGAGACTGGGGCTTTTTGGGTTAGAAAAGACCAAAAAAGAAAGAAGATACCTTTTGATCTTTGGAGGGCTTTTTGGAGAAAGTAAAAGAGGCCTGAACTCTTAAGACCAGTGGTAGACACTATGAGAATGGTATTTCACTTTAACATAGCCGATAGAATTATCCAGCCCTTGAAACCGGCTGCTTTGTGTGATGGTTAGATCCATACTATAGGTATTTGGAGAAAGGTATCCAAGTGAAATGGGGACATAATTGTACCCCCATCTCGGATTAAAATGTATACATGTACACATATATGTCCATATACATACAGACAAACACATTATTATTACGGTTAATATTTCGGAAAGTCATTTTAAGTGTGATTTCTGCCTTTACTGTCTGCCTCCCTGTTGTTTTTTTGGAGTTTGTTTGGAAAACCCATTTCTGATATGATAATCTTATTTTCTTATGAATTAAAAATGTTTTTTCTTAGCATTTACCATAGCAAAACTTTCAGTAATCTAAGTACCTTAATTAATTGAAGTTGTACCATACCTTTTCTCAATATACTCTTTTCTAGGTTGATTTTAGAACTTCCTTGAACCCAAAACTTACTCCATGGTGATCAGCATGCATAGTTGAAAATTTAGTTTGACCAATTCTCTGTTGCACATTTTTATCATTATAGTAACAGTGTGATCAGTTTTCTTTTTTTCTATAATCTAGTTCTGTTTTTTCCAGTTATTATGTGGCCATTCCCTTTCATGGTTTGCTTTATTCAAAATTAGGATAATGAATTTTCTATTTGCTATCTTTTTTGACATAAATATTTAATGGCAAAATGCCATTTTTTATGCCAATTTTTATGAAAATGGCTTTGAGTTCTTTTAGTGCACACTGATGAGGAGAAACCTAGTAGTGTTTGCGTTCAGCTATTTATGTCAGGTCATAGATACAAATTTCACCACCAAGAAAGACCTTGTGTAAATTACTAAACTAGGTTTAATGTATAATATTAAGTATAATTTAATGTGTGACTCTAATTGTTGATTATTCTGCGGGAGGTCTTTGAATGATGTGTGTATAATTACACATTAAATGGAGCAGTGTGTTTCCCCTGTGACTGTCAGGTGACTTGTCCAGTAACGGTAGGTCTCACTGGAGTGATCCCTCTGAGTCCTGCCTGTTTTTTGGAAAGGGAAGTTTCTTGTTTTATACTAATTTTTTCCCTGATAAGTGACAGTGTAGAGATTCTTTTTCATTTTTTTTTACTTGATTCTCTTTAAAAATCTATGTAATCTTCTATAAAAATCAATTAATTTTATATTTGTAAATCCTTAACAAGTAGGAGTTCTTTTGTGATGGTCCGGTCAAAAAGGGATGTGGTTTAGAGAGCATTCTCAGCAATTTATTATTCTACAGTTGTTCTCTGTAAGAATAACAATATACCCATGATCACATAATGATGCTGTTGGTATATTACTTTCAAATAATAGGAAGAATGGTTTTAAAGATTGTTTAATAATTGCATAGATGGTTGACATTGTGACTGCTTTTTGAGGAGTGGAGAAAGATTTGTTGGTAAGTTGGGAGGAGAGAGAAATGTCATTCCTAAACCAAAGAACTATTAAAGACTTCTCTTTCAGCACAGTAATGCTAATAGTTAATAACATTTGAAAACTGAGAGTCATTCGTTTTTTGAGATTTTAATCTAATTGGGTGTTTTTGAAATCTTGGTGACTTTTAGAAACTCACAGAAGAGAAATATGAAGTGGAACAATGTGTAGATGAGGCTTCTATTATAATTCGGAATACAAAAGAGCCCACGCTAACTTTGAAGGTGATACTTACTTCCCCTCTAATTAGGGACGAATTGGAGAAGAAGGATGGAGGTACACATGTATATATATTTGTTTTGTTCACATAAGACCTCTCTTGAATGCTGTATTAAGTGTGCTTTATGGATTTCAGAAGTAACTATCTTTGTTTTATTTGCCTCTCATAGTACTTTAAAAAGCTTAATTGCTGCGTAATCGTCATGTTTTGCAAAAACGTGTACATTTGAAATATATGATAATTCAAAAACCTGTTGATTATCGTGTTGGTCTTAACCCTGCTTTTATTTTTATACTGTTTATAGTGTTTTGTTTCACTTTGTCTACTATTGCACTGTGATTGGTATCAGCAACTCTGTTCTATGTAGTTTGGTTAGTAGGTCTGATTTTAGGATTAAATGCAGTCTACAAAATATTGTTTTCAAATTTACTCACATTGTTTCAAATTACTCATTTGCACATTGTTTTTGACTTTTAATAACTATTATAATCTTGTAAGATTTATGCTTTACCTAATTGTTTATAATGTAAGAGGTATAAATTGGGAGATTGCTAACTAAAAGTTAATCTTTAGTAAATTTTTTTCTAGGAGGTTTGTGGTCCTTTTAACCTTTTGTATATGACATAGGTGGGAATTATGCTTTAAATTAATTTTCTTCTGAAGTTAAAAAGTCTTGTGTGGATGGCAGTGTCATCCTCAGTACAAGTAGAGTGAGAAGTCTGTTCGGTTCTGAGAAGGAATAATGCAGCCAGGCTTCTTTTCTGATGTTTTTATCCTGTCAAGTTAGCTTGTTTCTGCCTCTCCATCCCATCCCTAGGAACACTTGCCCTGTGATAATTGTGCTGTGTCAGACCTTTGACCAACTGGCCCCTCTCTGTCATGACTGTTTAGAGGCTGTGTGGCCTGTCTGGGCCAGCGGGGACTCCGTGTTGCAGTTTCGTCACCACTAGACACCCAGCAGGCCCCACTGCGCACTCCCCTACTTGAAACACCAGCGCAGTAAGAAATGTTGGTCAGTTTCCTTGTTTATGTCAAGTTGATAATAAAGGTGTAGTGAAAGACACATTAGTGATGTTAGAATTTAGAGTTTAGGCAGATATGACTCATAGGATCTCTTAAAGTAAAAGTGATAGACTCTTTTTAAAAAAAGTTTTTTGGGATAACTAAAATCAGCTGTACCATACCCAACAGATATAAACTAGACACATAATGAGTCATATTTCAAAATTAAAGTGTATCCAATCTGTAATTGGGTTTATGCCAGTACTTTCTTTTTTTCCTTTTTTTTTTTTCTCTCTATGCGGTATCTGTAATACCTCTGAAGAACCAACCAGTCTTAAGCAGCTTAATTTAACAGCTTTACAGTTCACCATTAACTATAGAACTATAAAATGACTTCTGAAGTGTCAAGATAATTCTGTTAATTCTGGTAAGCTGTATTCTACTTGACCTTTTAATGTAAAGCTGACCACTTCTAAGAATAGTTATAATTATAGGTATTATTAACAATAGAGATAGTATAGAGAGAGGAGAAAAACACCAAAATCGCCAAAGATTAGATTAATTATACATCTGCTTGTAGCTGTAGGCATCTCTTTTGTTATTTCTTTGAAAATGTTAAGAAAACATAAGGCTTTTTTCCCCTCATGGTTTTGTGTACTTATGTGTATACTTACATCATAGTTTTCTGTGATACCCTTAAGCTTAGTCTCTTGCCTTTATAACTTTAATTTCTGTTCACAGAAGCTGGAAATAAATTCTTCCTGCACAGCACCCTTACTAGAAGACTCGTTGCTGTAGAATGGAATTTGTAGTAAAGTGGGAGAGTCATAGTCTCTTTTCAGGGTGTTCAGGTTACTGAGGGGGATCCCAAGACCCTTATGGGCTGGATCTCATCAGATGATACCATCATTATTGTGTGGGATCAGATAAGGTGAAAGAATCTGCCTGGATCTGATGTGTAAAACACATTACTTCCTCTCGTTTTGAATGGCAGAAAGATTTGCTTTGGTGCTGACTCACTGTTACCTCTTATAATTTGCACATTTTGTCCAACCTGGGCTTTTTCAAAATGCATTTTGATCTGCACTGCAGTTTCGGGTTTTCCCGAGCGACTTTGAGGATCCAGCATGACTGAGCATTTGAGACCTGGGCTGTGCGATTCTGTAGGACTTGTTTCCTCGCACCAGACAGCTCCTCCTGTCTTGATGCAGTTCTTTTCAGCTGCAGAGGGTAAAGGTACAGGATTCATTTGGGGTTCCAGGGATTTCTAAGACTGAGAGATACACCTCTTTTCAAAATGTCCACTCTTTATTTTTCTCAAAATTTAAAAAAATATGTGCTGTAACTTTCTTTGAGGAGGCATTTTCCTATGGAATCTCAACATCTCCGCTCCCCACAAACCAAACCAACTATTCACAATACATATACACTCACACCATTCCTTTCCCTTCTCTTCACTTGCTACATATTTGGATAAAATCTAAAAAAATGGAAAGAAGCGTGGTTGCAAGCAGGCAGAACCGGAGGACGGGGCAGGTGAAAGCCGCGCACGTATGTCCTCAGGGTTGTCTCTGCAGAAGCGGGTCTAACTGTTCATTCCGATCACTGTTTCCGTTTTCAGTGGCCAGACTGTGGAGTGAATCTTTTTGGTATTGTTTACTGTTTCACAGATAAGATTCCTCCTGGGCCGTACTCTGACCCTTTACTTGAAGGCCCTGTAGCACAACCATTCCCCATCACTATATGCTTCCTGCTAAAGAAGGCATTGGAGCAAAAGCACAGATCTTAGTGCCTGGCAGTCAGGTGTTTGATTCTCAACTCCATTAGGTACTTTTTTTTTTAAAGTTTATTTTGAGAGAGAGAGAGAGAGCGCGCGCACATGCACATTGAGGGCAGGACAGACAGAGAAAGGAGAGGGAGAATCCCCAGCAGGCTCTATGTGCTGTCAGCGCAAAGCCTGACACAGGGCTCGAACCCACAAACTCTGAGATCATGACCTGAGCCAAAATCAAGTGTCAAGACGCTTGTCCTACTGAGCCACCCAGGTGCCCTGTTAACTCCATTAGGTATTCTTGCTGTGTGATCTTGGACAGGTTGCTTCATTTTGAATTGCAGGTAATAAATACTTGAGAAAGTAGTTTGAGGTCAAATGAGAGAATTTGTGTAATGTGACCTGTATAATGCCCAGCACAAAGTATTTGCTCAGTAAATAGTGGTAATTACACTTACTTAGCGAACAAAAAAGATTCCCAGGGCAAGCTCGCTCAGTCAGACTGCCTTGAACTCACAGTGAGAATGATATGTACTTGATAGGTCTGAGAAACTGAACCCAAGGTTCACAGGTAAACTCTTCCACATCCACTGAAGTGTAGTATTAGAATCAGTATTCTGTATTTGCTGCAGTGTTAATAATGAGCCAATTTGTTATGTAGCTTACGATTCGTGAAGGACAGGTGTGATTTTTCCTACCCATGTCCTTTATCTCTAGTGCCTGGAGTGGTACCTGATACCCAGGAGGCCCCTGCCACCCAAATCTGTTAAATGAATTTTTACAGTGAGCACATTGCCTGATTTAACAGGACTGTCTGCTGGGTAGAAAGTCTTAACAATGGGCATCTTGATATTCAAGCAATATATATTGAAGATTTAGCTGTGTTAAAGTATTTTATAACTTACTGGAAGAAGCCTTTCTCATATACGATTTAACCTTCACAACAGCCCTATGAGGTAGATAATTGCCCTGTTTGATACATGAAGAAAGTCTCCCATTTCCCCCAGCTCCTCCCACATCGAGTCCAGTGTACCCTCTGCTCCCATTACTCTCTAGAATGAGTGTAGGAGCTTCCCAGCTGATTTATTTTCAGCCTTACACAGTCTTAGCTTCTTTTGGTGCTTATGATTTTAAGAACTAAAAGCTGTGAGGGTATTCGGTCAGCTATTTATTATGCTTACAATGCACTGCGAAATGTGGTAGATAGGGAGCCTACAGAGACTCTTGTGACTAGGTGACACAGTAAGGCTTAGGTGTTTTAGGCTAAGGTGACCTTCTCTCCTCACTATCAAGGTAGATTTTTAGGGGTTCACAGAGAAGTTGCCCAAGAGTCCCTTTTCACATATGGTGCCAGTACAAACTTAGGACATGTCTTGACGTTTCACTAGTATGAGCCCTGCTAAGTGGAAGGCGGTAGATTCTCACAGTCCAGAGATCACAACTGGGATTATAACGATGCAGTAGGCTTTATTTCCCTGCCTTCCACAGGTGCTAGACCCACAGTATCCAGTGCAAATCTTTGGCCATTATCTTTCCGGTGGCCGACTGCCTACTGAGGCATTGAAGAAAAGTTGCCAAGTGATATTTCTACCATAAATTAGGAGAACAGTGCTCTCTCTGTTCTACCTTAGTGCTTCATTTGACTGTCCACATTATTGTGGCCGGATGTTTTGCATGGACAGTGTTCTGGTGCCTAATGTCTGCTCTTCACAGAGCCTCAAGGAATTGAGAGAAGAGGCTGCCTTCAGCTAACTAGAAAGTTCTGTCGGCATGAACTCAAGTAGCCCAGCTTCATCCAGATTGTCAAGGAGGCCTTTTTGATAATCCGGCATAATTGTTTTACCTTTGAAGAGCCCAGATTCCACACCTATAACTTTCATTTAACACAGTCTTGTTCTGGCTTTTTGCCACCCCATCGCCCTGCTCCAACACAGTCTAGTGTTTTGTTAAGAGGCAGAGAGTTAGCTTGCTTGTAAAGGGATTCAGAGAAACTGACCAACATTTCCTGCAGTTTGGCGTGTTTCTGGTCACCGATCTAACCTCTAACCAGAGAAGCGAAGTTAGCATAATAGACTTGTCTTCCAGTGCCTCCATTGTTCAGAATGTTTTATGTACCTTCATGCCCTCTGCCAGGTTAGTGAGCAATAAATTTTTAAAAGCTGTTTTCCTTTGCTTTTTGGCATTTTTGTCACTTCCCAAGCCCATCCCCTTTGCTGTTTCTCATCTGTTTTACTGGTCACTTTAGGAAAATGAAATGGCTCACTGTTCCATTGTTTGTAATTTAAAGACTCCAAATGTCTTTTTATCAGAAAAGTTTCTCTTCTTCACAAAATTGAAACCCCCATATTAAAGTTCATATAGAAATGTTAAGCTTCAGGTTCTGCTACGAGAAATATCATTGTTTTTCCCACAGCAAGCCTGTGATAGGCATGTTAAGTTATTTTTCTTAATGAATAAAAGAAATATAAAACTATTATTTTTATACAAAGCAAATGGGCAAGCAGGACTTAAAAGTAGCAGCACAGTGTCATGTGAATTTATATTGTTTTAAAATGAGCTTTGAGGAAGACAAAATGAGATGAGATGAGTTATTACATCTCCTCTCCTGTTTCCTACCTCATGAATATTGAGACATTTTGGATCTTTGGACTTTTTGACTAGGAGAGCATGAAGAAACATGGCCATTCTGGTGGTGATGTAAAGGGGGTCCAGTGCAAGCCTTCTGTTCCCTGCCTGCGCCTTTCATCTCTTTTTAGCAGAATCTACTGCCTCCAAATGTTGACTGTCTGTAGCAAGATGATGTCTGTTATGTTTTTCTATAAGAGTTTGTGATTATAATCTGACCTTGGGGATGAAAGAATTTATGTAAATGTTTTTGCCATTGTTCCCCCTTTAAGATATCTGTGTTGCAGTGAGCATAAGATGTTATTTATAAGCTGGGACCACTGGATGAAAGTTCCAGAAAGGTCAAAAAGAGCTTTGGTTTGCCTTGTCTTTTCCTATCCAAACTTCCTCTGACTCACTCCTGGCTCCGTTGCCCCACCCTCCCCCCACCATCCCAACACTGCTCCTAAGATGGTTGAATAAAACTTCGCTCGCATTACTTTCAATTTGAAGATTGAAGTCTAAAAGAAAAAAAATACATATATATATATATATATATATATATATATATAAGTACTGTCCATGCCTTTTCTTGAGATCACATGACTTAGCAGTCAGTCAACCTTTGTCTTGTCTAACTTTTAAGAGATTCTAATCATTTACAGTAGTTTGTTTTATCTGGTACATGAGCTTTACACAGATACTTGTATTGACCACAGTTAAGCATTTTGACATAAAAACATTAAAATGAGTTCATTGTATGTTAGTGTTATTAAAAAGACAGAATCAGGCAAATCCAGGAACTAGATCATTGGTGAAGTGAATACCCATAGTTTATGGCTGCATATTCATAATATGTCTGTGTTTATAAATTACATTAATAGCTTTTTTTTAATTTTTGAGGCTTTCCATTTTATGAGTAAAAAGAGCCAATGAAATGAGAGCCTGTGTTGTGGCTTTCTTGGCAGAGGTTAATGTGAAACAATGCAAATATCTGCTCTAGAGCTCACCTGGCCAGAAAATAAGTGTGTAGCACTTCAGTCTTTAGAGTGTTGGAGCCGACAGAGAGCTGCAGTTCGTCTTTCATTGGTTTGTTTTCTCTTGGGCATCACGCCTCGGTTTTAGTTAATGGCAGTCTGTCAGACTATGTAGTGCAATTTCTTAATAGAATCTTACAATAACTGAGAAATCCAAAAAGTATCAGTGATCTTGTGTCCCATTTGAAAATATTTATAATGTATCAGTTGGTCTGTACAACCATACTGTCTTCTGCAGCTGCTACGCTTATACTAGGAAGAAGTGTTGGGCGGACTCTCCTACATCTGGGAGACTTCTCCCAAGACCACAGTGCGTCTGATTTCATTGGATTAGACGAAGAATTATTCCTCAGGAAATACTTGTACATTGTATGCATTATAGACATTGCAGCAAATATCGTTTAAAAACTCACATCCTACTAGCTTAGAGGAAATATATATTTGATGATCCGAACTTAGATTTAGAATTATGTGACATCTTCTCAGATATGGATATTTATCATTAATCACATGTTTGAATTCTTTCTTTGGCTGTTCTGGGCCATCTAATCTAACTTTAAAATGTTAAGGCAAGTTAGATAACTGCAATTATATATAATGCTTTGCTGCCTTTTAAAAAAGGTTTATAAAACCTGAGATATTCCAATGTACCCCTTTTTAATAGTTTTACTAATTCTGTTTTAGAAAAGAAATAATGAGAGAATTCAAGATAATGCTTAAAGAATTCTTGTCAGTGGAGCAGAGTTTCTATTAAGGGTTATCATATTGGATGAGTTTATTTAGTTGTAAAAAAAATATATACTCAGTGTATTCTTGGTAAATTACAAATTGATTACATAAGAGAGTCCCAGTTTTCCTCAAGAATTCATCAGCAATTCTTCTGTAAAGAAAAGTCCTTACTGCTCCTGGTCCCAGATTTGTGCTCTTTGCTCCCCAACAAAGGCAGAAGTGCTGTGTACCTATTTTGTGTCCCTGTGATGATATACACATGCTTAGTAAGATCCCGGATCATATGTAGCGGTGGTCATGCATTTGTTTACTGAACGAATGCTCTTGTGTTCCTGTCATACTTGTGCACAGAACGGCTCTGAGGACTGTTTACTTAAGTAATCATCATGCACGTAATTTAAGAAGAAAGCAACAAAACCAAATTGTGAAATCTTCTGGGAGTCTTATTAGTTCTCTCAGATGCTGCTCTTCTTTTTATTTTTATTGTTTGGTAATTTGACAGGAACCCCTTGGTCAAATTGTATCTGTCTCTCTTTATCCCATTTTCCTATTAGAAAAGGTTGCGATGAAAGATCCTCCGGACTTACTGGACAGGCAGAAATGCCTGAACGCCTTGGCGTCTCTTCGACATGCCAAATGGTTTCAGGTTGGCTCTTTGTTATTATATTATTGTTATTGTAGCCTTGTGCAGGTTTTGTTTGGAACACCTGCCACTTAATGGTTTCTGTGCACGTAATGGATAAATGGGGGCGCTTTCTATACCTCATAGAGTTATTGTAGGAATAAATGAGTTAATTTAGGTAAAATGCAGAGTACAGCTTCTATTACAGTTAATGATGTTTAATTATCATACAGTCTTTTTTGGCTTAGTACTCTGAATTTCAAATGATGGCTTATAAAATACAAACGGGGATGAGAAAAGCTGAAAGCTAAGGTAGATGGTTGCCCAGAACGGGATTGCCAGGAGGCTGTACAAGCTATTTTAATCATGTGCTTCCTTTACTGTAAAATCTGCCTTTCTAAACTACAATTCTGCTACTTTTAATAACCTGATTTTTTGGTTTGCTTGACAACTGATAAATGACTGGCTCATTAGTATTCCCTTTAAAGAATCTATCCATGTCCCATGTGCTTAAAATAAAGATTGGATTTCAACAGGGATATTGGAATCATTTTGTTTGTTTTAGGCAAGGGCAAACGGATTAAAATCATGTGTAATTGTCCTCCGCATTCTGCGTGATTTGTGCAACAGAGTTCCCACATGGGCACCATTAAAAGGATGGGTAAGTACTTCCAGTTAAAACCAAATTGTGCAGTGTAGTCAGATGAGATCCTGTAGGAATTACATGTAAAATGGCTACAGTCTGAGTTAGGTGCACCTTACCTATTTTTGTTCTAGAAAAAAATTGTACATCTTTTTAGATACTTTTTTACACGTATAACCTGTCTCTTTCGACCTCATATTCATGTTACAGAGCCTGAGATACTGTTTCTGACAAGAAGGTTCTATTCCTGTTAGAAGTGACCACTCAGCACTTTACTCTGTACTGATGGTTGATTACTGTTCACCTAGTGCTCCTGAAAGCCTCCTTGACTGACATGTTCCTCTTTCAGAAAGAGGGCTACTTCCACTTAAAATAAAAGTTACCTGATATATCCTGTACATGGCTCCCATATCCGCTTTCTCTTTGCATGCAGACATTTAAAAATATGACTGTTTTAGTCATTAAGGTCAGGTAAACAGTACACGTAACACAAACAATAGGCATAGTTTATAATGTATAATGTGAAAACTTCATTTGGAAATTACTATGCTTGACCTAATCAAGACCACAGTGAAGAACATTATAAAACAAATAAAGCTGTAATGGGTCATTTTAGATTAATCAATTAATTATTCCTTTGATATAGTACATGAGTTTTTAGTTTATTAACTATGGTGATTTGGTCCGTTGTTTATTCTAATTGTAGTACTTGGGGTAGGCTGTGTGAAGTGAAGTCTTAATGTGGTTTGATGGCTTCCTAGGTTAAGTAGGAGATAAGTGGGCTGGGTTTAAACATTGATTAGTTATTAGCTATTACTAACTGATACGTAAAGCTTGTTAAATCAACTAGATGACCACAGTTTTTAAGTGATCCTTTCAGGGTAACCCCAAATGAAGTTTTTGTAACAAAGTGTCTTCTGAGTATGTTATCTCAAATATGATTGATTTTAAAAACTTTGGCTGGGGTAAAAGTTGATAATCAAGCAGGAAGACTTAATTGGGCCCTAAATATTAAATTGACTTTCACCCTTTTGGCCTCCATTGTAGATAGAAATGTCAGCTCACATTTAACTGGAATCCTTTTAACACTTGGTGCATGTACTAATTTGTAATTTAATATCTTCTAGCCACTAGAGCTTATATGTGAAAAGTCTATAGGTACTTGTAATAGACCTTTGGGCGCTGGGGAGGCCTTGAGACGAGTAATGGAGTGTTTGGCATCTGGAATACTACTTCCTGGTAAGGGTTTCAAACTCTGGAGGCAGAAGAATCAGAAAAATTTCATTTTAGTTTATTTTTCTAAATATGTGCTATATTTGTCCTCTGCACAGGAAAATGATGCGTAGGTGTTATTTTGCTTGGAATGTTAGTAACTAGAATGTTTGAATGTTGGAAAAGTGATACAAGCTCTCTTTCAATAACTGTAATTTATGTTTTATATGTACTAACATAAAAGGTACTAATAAGATACTGTGTCTGCAATGAATTTGCTTTACCTAGAGCGCTGAATTTCAAAATGTAGATGTTTGTTTAAAATGTATGAAGTTCATTCTGTTTGCAGTCAGGTTTTTAATTTGGAAAAATTAAATTTGGTCTTATTTTACGTATGTGATCCCTTTAAAGATCTGGGATGGTTCATCATGCTGTTTCTAAATTCTCAGAGTAAGACCCAATTTTGTTAGATACGCAAGTAGTAAAATAAGGACATTTAAGTGTTAACATATTGGAAATGAGAGAGTGTCCTTTTTATTCCATTTAATTGAGCAGATTTTTAACCTAGTTCCTCAGCTTTTTTTTCTTTCCATTCTTTTCTCTCTTTTGTGTTAGTTCATGGAATTCTAAACTCAGTTCTAAGAGGTGCTTGTGTTTTTCTTCTGCCCTTGTCAAAGGCGGTCCTGGTCTTCATGATCCTTGTGAGCGAGACCCAACAGATGCTCTGAGCTATATGACCATCCAGCAAAAGGAAGATATTACCCACAGCGCACAGGTAGAAGATGGGGCATGGCACAGTGATCTATTAGATATCATAACTTTATTTTCTGAATCGTTCTATTTAGACACTTATTACTTGTCTGTTGTTAGGGTCTTTTGCCGTCATAAGGATAGCATTTAACCAGTGTCTTTAAATGTACTATGGGCTTTATGAATGGTCATTGAAATGTGAATAAACATAATCTTTTGTTCTTTAGCATGCACTCAGACTATCAGCCTTTGGCCAGATTTATAAAGTGCTGGAGATGGACCCCCTTCCATCTAGTAAGCCTTTTCAGAAATATTCCTGGTCAGTTACTGATAAAGAAGGTGAGTGTTTTCCTGGGGTTGGACATGGGCAGTGGTGATGTTTATGGGATGCATCGCTTGTTAGAGCTGAGGGAACTTTGTTGTTAATCCAAGTCATATATTGCTTTTCTTCCTGACTTTCTTCTTTTCTGTCCCATCAGTGTCATATCTTGGTATCATTCCTTCTTACTAGGACAAACACACTTAGCCATGTTGACCAGATTCCAATCCACTTTACTGCATAGATTTAGGGACCACACTTTGAGAACCATTGGTCAAAGAAGAAAAGATAAGCCATAAGGCAATGTTACCACTGTCACTGACCAGTTTGATCTTTGTCATGCTTGGAAGTGTTATGTAACTAAGAAAGAGAAAGATACAGAGGAGGAGAAAAAAGTACATGGGAAAATTCAGTACTACTCCATTGACCTAATCTGTCTGAACTCAGAATTTCAACAGAGCACAGGCTTTGGGGTCAGTATGGCCTAGGTTCCACTCGAACCTCTACTAATTTACTAGCTTTTGGCCTTAGCAACAGACTCCTCTGTCTCTCTATAGGGTTATTACCTCTACTTTATTGTTTAATGTCAGATTCAAATGCCCAGCTCAGTGCCTGGTTTACATGGCAGGTACTCCAGTGTGAATCACTTATCACCTCACGGTGCCACAGCAGATGTCCGCACCCCCTGCCCGTCTCCTGTTATACTAGAAAGTAGGATGTTGGCCAATAGTTGTTCTTCACCCTCAACCCAGCCCATCTTCCATAATGGATACTACTCTAATAATTTTTACATGACAAAAATAGTGTGATGGCCCAGTCTGTTTATTTGGACAGCACAATTCTAGGGGTTGAAAGACTTTTCAGGGAGTCCACCAAAACCAAAACTGTTTCATGATAATACTAAGGCTTTTGTTTTGGTTTGGTTTTTTCCATTCTTTGTCCCGTGGTGTACAGTTTTCCAGAGGCTGCATGTCACATGTGATAGCATCATCTCTGATGGTTAATGGAATGTTTTTTGTATATTCTTGTGTTAAAATTGTTTTAATTTCTAATAATGCTAAATATTGATAGATGTAATCCACAAAACAAAGCTCTTAGAGTGCTCAGTAATTTTTTTTGGATAAGAGGATCCTGAGACTAAAAATTTGATAATCACTGCCTTACACTGTAAACTCCTTTGAGGTGGGGAGTTTTCCAGGTCCTACTATATAACTTAAAAACCAGTGCTCATGGGGCATCTGGGTGGCTCGGTCAGTTAAGTGTCAGACTCTTAATTTCAGCTCAGGTCATGATCTTATGGCTCATGAGATCAAGCCCTGTAGGCTAACGGTGTAGAGCCTTTTTGGGACTCCCTCTCTTGCCTCTCTCTTTCTGCCCCCTCATGTGTGTGCTCTCAAATAAATAAACCTTTAAAAAATAAGTAAAAACCAGTGCTCAGTATTTGTGGAATGAAAGGCACTTCCAGCGGGTGCTTGCACAGCAGCAAAGAGTTTTTGAAAAAGATTGACATAGCCATGTGACATTAAGCACTGTCTGTGGGTTGAATAGAATTTTCAAATACCTGTAGAGATTTTTGTGATTAGTATGGAAATTTTAGTTTGCATCACTGAATTCATAGCAGCTATTTTGGTTTGATATTTTTTCTTTCACTAGAGAGTAAAAGTTTATCTACTGTTACTGTGACTTACTGGGTTTTTTTTTTTTTTTTCCTTTTTTAACTTTAAAGGACTTTCTCAAAAGTTTGGCGACTATTGGTCTGTCAATTTATAGCTTAATATAGAGCCAGTCTGTCATGTGTTTCCGTTCAAGCACTATCAGTTATTAGCTGCATGAGCTGGGCAGGTCACTTACCCATCTGTGCCTTAGCTATTGGAGGAAGGGACTATGGCCATTGCCTCCAGACCCTTATGGCATTCTTCCTCATATCTTCATGTTTTATTGGCATTTGCACTTTATTCTTGTAATTCTTGGTGATTTCACGATGCACTCAGACGGTTTTTATTAAAATTCTGACTTCTTAATTCCTTGATTTCCTCTCCCACAAATATTTTGTCTTCTACCATTCCTTAATTATCCATTCTGTGGACATCCCCTAGACCTGTCTTCAATAACTGTACCCTCTCCGTAATCTTATTTTCAAGAATCCTACTTTCTAACTTGTCATCATTCTCTCTCATACCCCTGCTCCGGTTCTTGAGCATCACCAGTGATTCTGTTGCTTTCTCAGAGTCCCTCAGCTTCCTCATGTTCTCTTCTGTTCCTTTGCTGCTTAGATTCCATGGTCCATCATTAAGATCACTCCCTAGCATCTGCCTTCATTTCCTTGGTCCTTTCTTCTTGGCACAGTTCTAACTCTGTGGAAACTCAGCTCTGCCTGAACCAGGCTGTTAAACATTGATGGGGGGAAAATACAGTCACTTGACTTTTTCCCTTTCTATTACAAATAGACCATTTGTGTGTCTGGCAATCCTCCTGTAGGTTCTAGAATTTTCCAATTTTCCTAGCTTACGGTTTTACACCTTTTCTCATTTCATACTTTCTCTTCCAACACCTTGCTCTCATCTGATGACCTTGTTTGCTTGAAGGACTCATGTGCTTTGGATAAACTCCCTTGACTGTGGATAGACTGTCCCGGCTCTTAAGACCAGTCTTTCTGCTTGTCTACTTTATCTGATCCCGTTTACCTACAAGTGGACATTATTCCAGTAAGTCTCTCTTTTCTCACCAGCATCAACTCTCTCCTTTCTACTGGATCATTTTCATCAGCATAAAAATTTGCTGTAATGTCTCCCATTTGAAAGATGAAACCAAACTCTGCCTGATTCTGCAGCTCCCTCCAACAGTCTCCTTTTCTGCTCACCTTTATAGGTACCTTTGGGAAGAGTGGCCTATTCTTTGTCCGTTTCTTCACTTTTTAAAAACTTTAATCAGGCTTTTCCTCTCACCACTCTACCAAAGTCTCTGTTGTGACCTTCATGTAACTGCACTCACCAGTTAGTTTTCAGTCCTCATCTTAGCTGAAGTTTTAGCCACATTTGACACAGATGAGCACTATTTTTTCTCCCAAGTTAATTTTGTTACATTTCATGTATACAGGAAAGTATAAAACATACACATTTAAAAAATAATGATTAGGGAGCTCCTGGGTGGCTCAGTTGGTTAAGCGTCCGGCTTCGGCTCAGGTCATGATCTCACCGTCTGTGGGTTCGAGCCCCGCGTCGGGCTCTGTGCTGACGGCTAGCTCAGAGCCTGGAGCCTGCTTCGGATTCTGTGTCTCCCTCTCTCTCTGACCCTCCCCTGCTCACGCTGTCTCTCTCTGTCTCTCAAAAATAAATAAAAAACATAAAAAATAATGATTAAAAAATTACATATAATCACCACCCTGGTTAAGAAACAATATTGTTAGCTTCTCAGAAAACACCTACTTATCTCTCCTTATCACCTCCCTGCCCCATGAACTAGCCATTCCTGACTTTTTGATAGTCATTTCCTTGATTAGAAATTCTTTCCCACCTGTTATGCTTTCGTAAATAATTTGACATTGCCTGTAACTTTATAGAAAGGGAAACGAAGTGAGTTTACTCTTCTGTGATTGGCTTCTTTCTGTCCAGCATTGTTTGGGATAAGTTCATGTTGCTGCATATAGCTGTGTTTTTTCATTTGAATAGCTACATGGCATCCATTATGAATGTACTACAATTTACCCATCTGCTTTTGCAGGACAAATGAGGTCTTTTCATTTGTTGGCATCCACCTGCAGTGTTGCTGTGCGCACTTTTATACATGCCTCCTGGGATGTATTTTCAGGAGTTCCTGTAGGCTAGTATATGATATAGTAAAGGCTTAATATGTATCTGTTTACACTTTGACCGGCAGTGTATGAAAAGTTCCTGGTGCTCTATATCCTCAACAGCATTTGTCATTGTCACATACTTTTTCTGACAGGACATACTACTTCTCATTTGACTTGTAGGTCATTAACTTTCTCTTGGCTCTTTGAGCCATACCACCCTCTTCTCAGCTATGTTTGTTTTTCTTGATCGTCCTGGTTTCTGAATATTTAAGTGTCCCCGGGTACAGTCCTCAGACTATTTCTCTTCATTTATACCCACTCTTTAGGCAACCTCATCTGTCTAGTCCCTTGCCATGAAATATATATATCTCTACTACGAACCCTTGACCACAGACATCCAGAGTCCTCTTTAGTGTCTCCACAGGGATGTCTAAGAGACTCCTTAAACTTAAGATGTCTAAAATCCAAATTCCTGTCCTTAACCCTGCTTCTGATCTGCTCTTTGCATAGTTATTCCCATTCCAGTCATTGGAAACTCTGTCCGTCTATGCACACAGATCAGACACCTTCACCCTTGAGGCCTCTTTTTCTTTGACTCTGATCCAGACCATCGGGCAGATCCTGTCTGTTTTACTTTCAAAGTGTGTCCAGAATTCAGCTATTTCTTTAACTCCTTCACTGCTGTGTCCCTGACCCAGTGTCGTCATCTCTCACCCTGATTCGTGCAGCTGTTTTTGCTAGCTGGTCTTCCTTTCTGCCCTTGTCTTCACCGTTTTCAACAAAGCTGCGGTTCTTTCTTCTTCTTCTTCTTAACTTTTTATCTAGAAATAATTACAGATTCACAGGAAGTGGTAGAGATAGCACAGAGAGGTCACATGTACCCTTCACCCAGTTTCTCCTAGGTTACATCTTATGTAACTATAGTACACTATTAAAACCAAAATACTGATATTAATACCACTTGTGTGTTTTATACCATTTTTATCATGTGTTGATTTGTGTAACCAGCATCACAATCAAGATGCAGAACTATTTCACCACCACCAAGATCTCTCTCATGTAGCTCCTTTGTCGCCACACCTACCCCCTCTCCTCTCAGCCATCCCCCAGCCCTGGAAACCATGCATTTTTTTCTCTATCTCTAGGATTTTTGTCATTTTAAGGATTTTATTTTGTTTTTAGTTTAGTTTTTTTTTTTTTTAACGTTTATTCAGTTTTGAGAGACAGAGCACAAGTGGGGTGGGGCAGAGAGAGAGGGAGACACAGAATCTGAAGCAGGATCCAACCTCTGAGCTGTCAGCACAGAGCCCAACGCTGGGCTTGAACGCACATACCTTGAAATCTTGACCTTAGCCAAAGACGGACACTTAACTGACTGAGCCACCCAGGCACCCCTCAAGGATTTTAAATTAATAAGTTATACTGTATATGATCTTTTGAGAGCCCCCCCCCCCGACTTCCCCCAGCATAATTCCATTGTGGTCCATCCAAGTTGTGGTGTGTGTCAGTACTTCATTCCTTTGTACTATGGAGAGTAGCATTCTGTGGTATGGATGAGCCAGAGTTTGTTGAGCTGGGCACCCGTTGTGGGGTGTCTTGTTTGCTTTGGGCTGTTATAAATAAAGCTGCTGCAGACAGTCCTGTATAGGTTCTTGTGAGCAGTTCACAAAAATAAAAATTTTTGTTAGGTTGGCCAGCAATTTTCCTTTATTGTAATGTTTTGTCAAGTTTTGGCTCTAAGGTTATGCTGGCCTTATAAAGTGAGTTGGAAAGTAGCCCTTCTTTTTCTGTTCCTTGGAAGAGTTTGTGTAAGATTAATGTTGTTTCTTAAGTGTTTGGAAAAATTTATCAGCAAAGCCTTTTGGTCATGCGATTTTCTTTGTGGGAAGGTCTTAAGTTTATGGCTCTAATTTCCTTAATAGGCAAAGAGACTATCATCTTATCAAATTTTGGTAACTGTATTTTTCTAGGAACTTGTCCATTTTATCCAAATTTAAAATAGTTTATACGATTTTATTTTTTAATTGCAGTATCTGTAGTGATGTCCACTTGTGTACATTTTATATAGACCTCCTTTTTTCCTGGTCACTCTCATTAGGAGTTTATCAGTTTTATGAATCTTTTCCAAAAAATCAACTTTGGCTTTGTTGATCGTCTCTGGTATGTGCTTATATTGCAGTTCATTGATCTATGTTCTTTTCCTTGGTTTTTCCTCATTACCTTCCTTGGGTTTAATTTGCTGCTGTGTTTTTGTTTGTTTTTTGTTTTGTTTTAAACTTTTTGAGATCACTGAATATTGCTCTCTTTTTGGCCTCTTATTTTATCATATATGCTATTAAGGCTGTAAATTTTTCGTTTTAAACCCAGATTTATGTGCATTCTACTTTTTTGACATGAGTATTTTCATTCTCACTTAGTTAAAACATTTTTTATTTTTTCTTATTATCAGCTTTTTGACACATGAGCCATTCAGATGGCTTCATTTCTAGAGAAGATGAGGATTTTTCTAGTTATCTCTTTATTGCTTATTCTGTGATCTAAGAACATGCTTTGTATGATTTCTGTCCTTTGATGTTTCTTGGAACTTACTTTATGGCCCTGTACATGGTTTTTTGTGATTTATACTCTGAAAAAAATATGTACATTCTACAGTTGGTGGTCAGAATGTTCTTTACATGTCATGTCACATTTGCTTATTGTGTTGTTCAAATCTTACATACCTGTGCTATATTTTTTTGTTTTGTTGTATATCACTTCTTCTCTATGGTGGGTTGTGTATTTCTGCTTACTGGTCTGTCAGTTTTTAATTTATACTGTATTTCTCATTTCTAGAATTTTGGCCTTATATAGTCGTAGATTTTCTGCCAGAAATTCTTCTTGTTGTCTCTCTCTCTCTCTCTCTCTCTCTCTCTTTTTTTTTTTCCCCTTTAGCACTCTAATCCTTTTTAATACAGTGTGTATTTGAAAGCTCAATCATCTGTGTCCCTTTTGGGTGTGTTTCTGTTGTCTGCTCCTTCTCTTGATTTTTGATCACAACAGCTTGTCTTCCTATGTACCTAGTTATTATGAGTGCTGGAGACTTTAAAATGAATAGTTGTAGAGAATTTAAAGCCTAGACTACTGGTATCTTGGAGGATTTGCATTTGTTCCCAAGAGATGGCTAGTGGAATTAGCGATCCTGGATCATTATAATGCAATCAGGGATTAAGATGATTTGATGCTGGGCTTTTTAGTCCATGTGAGATTCAGACTATTTCTATTGTATTTGCTTCGAGCATATGACATAGCAGAGGCCCAGGCTCCAGTGTGGGGGGTTCAAGAGGCCTTCTTTGCTTGATGAGCTTCAGTTTTTGACCCCTGAGACCTGAGCGCCTGTTAAAAGTTACTCTGTCCATTTCTTAGTGGCTTCTCCTAGATTTGACAGATGCCTCTGGGGGAAATGTGGCCTTTAGTGCAGGGTTTCCATTATCTCCCAGATCTTGACTCCACAGTTCTTTAGTGACCAGAAGTAGATCTTTTTTCCTACATTTTTGTCCAGTTTTTCTAATTGCTCTTATTAGAAAAGCTTTTAGATCTTACTCTCTCATACTGAATAGTGGAACATCTTTTTAATGCAAGTTCCTTTGCTGAATCAGCGGCAGCCAGGGTTGACGACTGTTGCCCTTCCTCATATTCTTCAATCGTCCCCTGCTTATTTAGGCTACTCCACCCCTCGGGCCTTTACGCTGTTTCTTCCTTGTCCCTGTCTTAAGACCTTTGTGCTTGCTGCTTTCTTTCCCTGGGGTTCTTTCCCAACTGATGAATGATGAATAGTTCACTCTTTTATTAAGGTCTTCTTCAGATGGTCACCTTATCAGTGATACCTTTTTGACCTTGCTAATGAGCACCACATATAAAATTGTAACACCTCCACCCCCTCAAACCTCTTTTCTTCATTTTGCTGACCACTATAAGACATATGATTAGTTTCCATCACTGTGCATAAGCTCTTTGAGACCATGTTCTGTTTCCAGTACCTAAAGTGGTCCTGCACATAGGAAATGCTTAATTAATATTTGTTGCTGAGTGAATATAAAAGCGAAGTTAAAATGATGATGATAAAAGTACGGACTTAGTTGTTTGTGAAGATTAAATAAGTTAATACATTTAAGTGAAGTCATTAACAGCTAAAATATTAATAAGCACAGTACCAGGCATATGGTAAGCACTCACATAGTATTTCTCAAAATTGTTACCTCTCAAATGATCACTTCTCATTGCTAGCTATCGTAGAGATTGAAAATGACTTGCGTTTTGTCAAACAAGCCCCCCCTTTTTCTTTTTTTTGGGGGGGGGCTCACATTAATATTATGATTAACCCCAGAGTCTACAGCCTTGGGGCTGGGATGGTAGAACGAACGTTAATCCATGGAACTCTATTCATGTTGCTGGAGGATTTAGAGAACAGATCAGTACATTTAAACCAGCTTACGATTTCCAAGCAATCAGGATGCAGCTTTTAATGTAACTTAATGACAGTGATTGAATAGATAGTGTTCATTTTTAACTTTTGTTTCATAAGGGCTCCATTCTGGGAGACTGGCACACACTCAGTTTTAGGTGATGCAAGTGAAATACAATACTAAGCAGACATAAGCAAATATTATTTTCTGTTGAAGAGAACATCAAGATGTATTGACCTGAGTGGTAAGTATTGACTCAAGCAAATGCTGAAGTCAATGTTTACCGCAAGGGACAGTAAATCTTGATGATCAAAGAATATGTAGTTAATCTCAGAGTCTCATTAGAAGTATCTGGAAATCTTGTAGAATGAATCTCTTGAGTATAACTTTCCTTTTGGAAAAACCCAACCACCATCTTTTAAGTTGAAGACACAGAGTTCTTTAAAGTGCTTGGACATATTGATGAAATTTTTCCTGATTGTTTTTAACTTGGACAGCTGAGTTCCTGCCTTATGCCTGACAGTGTTATTGGCTAGCTACTTTCTCCAAGAGATTGATATCAAGTTCTGTTAGATTTTGTTTATATTGTTTATATTGTATTATATTGTTTATAAATCTGAATATAGATCGTTTATAAGATGCCAGACAAAAAAGTATATATTTTTTTAATGTTTTATATATTTTAGAGAGAGGGAGAGAGAGACAGAATGAGCATAGGAGAGTCAGACAGAGGGAGACACAGAATCTGAAGACAGGCTCCAGGCTCTGAGCTAGCTCTCAGCACAGAGCCCGATGCGGGGCTCGAACTCACAAACCGTGAGATCATGACCTGAGCTGAAGTCGGACGCTTAACTGACTGAGCCACCCAGGTGCCCCCAAAAATATTTTTAACATTTTTAGTTTAGTGGAAATACAGGATCTCTATATATGAAGTAGGCAATGGCACAAGGCTACATATGACACTTTATGTTTCTGATACCACAGAAATTACTTTAGAATGTTGAGATCAGATGAAAATTGTGAAAACTAATTGGAAAAGATGAACTGTAAAGAAATTCTTTTTAAGTTTTTATTTTAATTCCAGTTAGTTGATAAACACTTTTAGGTGTACAATATAGTGATTAATATTTCTGCACATCAGCAGGTGCTTGTCACAACAAGCGCCCTTCTTAATCCCCATAGTGTATTTAACTTCACCACTCGCCCTCTTTGCTTCTCTGTTTTGGTCCTCAAATTCCACATTTGAAGGTCACCCGGATGCCTCAGTCAGTTAAGCAACTGACTATTGGATTTTGGCTCAGGTCATGATCTCACAGTTCATGAGATAAAGTCCCATGTCAGGCTCTGCACTGACAGCATGGAGCCTGCTTGAGCTGCTCTCTCTCCCTCTCTCTCTGCCCCTCCTTTGTTTATACTCTCTCTCTCAAAAGAAATAAACTAAAAAAACTCTACATATGAAAGAAATCATACAGTATTTATCTTCTCTGATTGACTTTTTTTGCTTAGCATAATAGTCTCTAGCTCCACCCATGTCATTGTAAATGGTAAGATTTCATTCTTTTTTATAGTTGAATATATATGACGTATATTTATGTACATAAACAATGAGATATTCCCTGTATATAGAATAATACACACACCCACACACTCCCTGTCTCTCCATATCTTCTTTATCCACTCATCTATTGATGGAAATTGGGCTGTTTCCATATCTTGGCTATTGTAAATAATGCTGCTATAAACATCAGGGTGTATGTGTCCCTTTGAATTAGTGTTTCTGTATTCTTTGGGTAAAGAATTGCACCCAGTAGTGCAATTGCTGGATCATAGGGTAGCTCTATATTTTTAACTTTTGGAGGAATCTCCATACTGTTTTCCAAAGTGGTTGCATTAGTTTGCATTCCCATCAATAGTGCAAATGTTTCCTTTTTCTCCACATCCTCACCAACACTTATTTGTGGGCATGTGCGCACGCGTGCGTGGGTGTGTGTGTGTGTGTGTGTGTGTGTGTGTATCTCTAGAGGGCGAGCTGGGGAGAGGGACAGAGAGAGAGAGAGAGAGGGAATACCTCAAGCAGGCTTCATGCTCAGTGCAGAGCCCAACACAGGGCTTGATCTCACAATCCTGGGATCATGACCTGAGCTGAAATCCAGACTTGGACGCCTAACTGACTGAGCCACCCATCTTGTGTTTTTTATTTTAGCCCTTCTGATAGGTGTGAGGTGCTATCTCACTGTGGTTTCGATTTGCATTTCCCTGATGATGAGTGATGTTGAGCATCTTTTATATGTCTGTTGGCCATCTGTATGTGTTCTTTGGAGAAATGTCTTCTGCCTATTTTGTCCCCCCTGCCCCCTTTTAAAAAGTAATCGCTACACAAGTGTGAAGCTCAAACTCATCTCCCCAATATTGAGTCACATGCTCCACCCACTGAGCCAGCCAGGTGCCCCCATCCATTTTTAAATTGGATTATTTGTTTTTTGGGTGTTGAGTTATATCAGTTCTTTATATATTTTGGATACTAACTAATTGGACATGTCATTTGCAAATATCTTTTCCCATTCCTTAGGTTGCCTTTTAACTTTGTTGATTGTTTCTTTTGCTGTGCAAGTGCTTTTTATTTTGATGTAGTCCCAATAGTTTATTTTTGCTTTTGTTTTCCTTGCGTCAGGAGAGATATCTAGAAAAAAGTTGCTATGGCCAGTGTCAAAGAAGTTACTGCCTATGTTCTCTTCTAGGATTTTTATGGTTTGAGGTCTCATATCGGTTTTTAATCCATTTTGAATGTTTTTGTGTGTATGGTGTAAGAAAGTTGTCCAGTTTCTTTCTTTTGCCTGTTACTGTCCATTTGTTAAAGAGACTGTCCTTTTTCCACTGCATATTCTTTCCTTCTTTGTTGAAGATTAATTGACTGTATAGTTGTGGGTTTATTTCTGGGTTTTCTAGTCTGTTCCATTGATCTCTGTGTCTTTTTTTGTGCATACTGTTTTGATAATAAAATCTTGAGTGGGATTTGAATAGGCACAATACTGTTTTGTAGTGTGAGAAATAGATTTTCCAAAGCATAAGATTTTAATATGTGGGCCTAAAATTTTTATATAAGTAATAAATGTTAAATTACAGATATATTTGAAAGAACATAAATAAAAATAAATCCTACCACCAGAGATAACTACCTTTAACATTTTGGTATATGTCTTTATATAGACATTTTTCTGTTCACATATATACAGGTGTGAAAATGCAAAGATATTTGTATGAATGTATACCAATTCATATGAGTAAATGAGAAAATAAATATATAATAAATATATAAAATAAAAATATAAGAGGATAGTATTAAATTGTTTCCTAAATATTCGTTACTAATTTTTTGCTAGATTATTTATTGCATAGATTATATCTATGGTAATTTAATTGATCAGTGAAAGTACTATGGTCCTTGTGATTCCTAAGGTTTTTCCTTCCTCAACATATTAGATACATTTGGTAGAGTAAGTAGAGTCATTGTTTTGGCTAATAATAAATCTCTTAAAATTTTTTTAGGTGCTGGGTCTTCAGCCTTGAAGAGACCATTTGAAGATGGATTAGGGGATGATAAAGATCCCAATAAGAAGATGAAACGAAACTTAAGGAAAAGTGTGTAGAATTTTTATTTTTACAGATGTAAGCTAGGAAAGATTTGTAGTCTCAGGAAAATAAAAATTTCAAAGTGAAGAATTTGATTGATTTGAATTCAAGTTTTAAGAGCATATTTTAACAGAAATTGATGATTAAATAACTTTATTTTGTTTTCAAGTTTCATTGCTTAAGATATATTAGTACTGACAAACTAAAATTGATGTATATAGTAATTCATATCACTTGCACAATCATGTTAGCATGATATAAGTAATTTTAGAATTACTTGTGAAGTGAAATTAATTTGTATGTGTTTTCAGATTTTTGCTTTTCAAAACCTAGTGAATTTATAGTGTTCACTGGGAAAGTACAAATGCATAGATTAAACCAAAATGGTTTGATTTCGGATCTCATTCTTGTTTCTTTTTTTTTTTTTTTTTTTTAAACAGTTCTGGATAGTAAAGCAATAGACCTTATGAATGCACTAATGCGGCTAAATCAGATCAGGCCTGGGCTTCAGTATAAACTCTTATCCCAGTCCGGCCCTGTCCATGCCCCAGTCTTCACGATGTCTGTAGACGTGGATGGCACAACATACGAAGCCTCAGGGCCATCCAAGAAAACAGCAAAACTTCATGTAGCAGTGAAGGTACAGTATTGCTTTTATTTAGTAGGGCTTTGTTATTATATGTTATATGTAAAGTACTTATCTTCCTAAAATAAACTAACAGAATTTTTGTGGATTTTAATGACAATGACATACAGACTTTTGTCACCTCTGGATTACAAAATGTTTTCTTTTTTGGTTATAAAATAATGTGTCTTGATTATTCGGATTTTGGAAAATGCAGAAAAAAGTAAAGATATAAAAAATAGGCAGGTCACTAATATTTATATATAATATATTGGCTTTATTTACTTCTAGTCTTTTACTCTTTGCTTTTTCTTTGATAGAGAAAGACACATAGCGCGAATGGGGGAGGGGCAGAGAGAGGGAGACCTAGATTCTGAAACCGGTTCCAGGCTTTGAGCTGTCAGCACAGAGCCTGATGGCGGGGCTCCAATCCACGAACCGTGAGATCATGACCTGAGCTGAAGTTGAATGCTTAACTGACTGAGTCACCCAGGCGCCCCTCTTTTTTTTTTTTTTTTTTTTTTTTAAGTTGAGCTTACAGCGTGTATTTTATTTTATCCACTGGTTTTTTCATTTACATATTGTCATTGTTTTCTCATGTTATTAAAATCTTCACAAATAATTTTAATGGCTTTATGATATAACCTGAAATGGATGTACTATTATTTGTTGAAAGATCTTCCTATTATTGAATATTTTCTTGTTTGCAGATTTTTTCTGTCATAAATAAATTTAATTATTATATTTGTGCATATGGTGCCTTTTCTGTATTCCAGAGTATTTCCATAGGGAATAAGGTCCAGGATTGAACCAACCAGTCATGCATGTAGGTTTGTAGAAAGTTAACACTGGAATTTTTCCATGAGTACATTTGTTGTCTTGTAGATGAATGTGGAAATGTCAAAGATCATGTAGACTAAAGATCAGTTTTTCACTTAAGAAAAGTTCTGTTATGTAACAGTATGGCATAAGATAGAATTGGTCTGTTTTCATGGTCATCCCATTTGCAAGTGTGATTAATGTAGGTGTGAACATTATCCCAGATACCAAGGATATAGCAGTGAACAAACACAGCCCTTGGCCTCCCAGAGCCTGCATTCTAGCGTGGAAAGAATTGGAGACAGACAACAGATAATACCAACGAATAAGTTATATGTCATGTAGTAATAAGCACAATGCAGAAAAACAACAAGCTGTAAAATATAAAACAATAGATTATATTGTATCTTGTTTATAAAAAAGGGCTACTTTAAGTATGACGAAATAGTTTAAAATAAGGCAGAAAAAAATGACAAATGAGGGAAAAAATGAATCCAGGAATAAAGCTAAAAATACAGTTTAATAACTTAGCTATAATGTATGCCGAGAATGAGTCACAAATTTAGACCTGAGAGCTCGAGCATCTGACTCAAAGCTTGTGAAGTATCACTGTCTGTGACCTACGAACAGGAAGTTGAGAGTTAGAGCTGCTGTGGTGGAGAGGTCAGTGGGCCTTCTCCTTGAGCAGGTCTTCGTGAGAAAGGAGAGCAGTGATGTCCCCAAAGGTGTCTGTGAGGCGGTGACAGTTCGTGGCCTGTCACAGTCTTCTTTAATGTAAGCGTGTGGCCTCGTAGCATGTTGCAGTTCAGTGAAATATGGGGGAGTGAGAGCAGTGGCTGATTTGGTATTATTTTGTCTGTTCTCATCATTCTTGTAACATTTTGGTATGTATTTTTCCAAGCCTTTTTTTTTTTAAACCTGCAATTCCAAAATCCAGGAGGCACTATAAATGAATAACATTTCTCTACATTTGATGCAAACTCATTTGATGGGAAAATCTGATCTGAATTGATGTAGGACTACTTTAGTCTTTATTATTCCATTTAATGTGAATATTTTATGTTTCTTTGCATAAACATGGGGTAGTATCTGAACTCACTGGAGATTTGGAAAATATATAGTAAATACTTTGTATTAGCTTTCTAAACTCTGAAAAACTATGAATTCTCAAAATAATCTGGTACCAAGGGTTTTAGATAAGGAATGGTGGGACCTACATAATGTGTATATAAAATATATATGTAAGTATTTTTTGTTCGTTTAAATATATGAGTTTTTTTATAGTTATCACGAAGATTACCTCCTTTTTAGTGATGGCCTAATATTTTTTTTATTATCACTACTGTAATGTACTAATCCTTTTAGATTTAGATGCTTCCAGTTGATTGCTTTACATCGTTTTGAACTAGTCTAATTATCCCTTAAGATATACTCTAGGAGAGCCCATGGCTCCTTTTGTAGATCTTGGGGTTGTGAGTTCAAGCCCTATGTTGGGCATAGGGTCCCTGGGCGGCTCAGTTGGTTAAGTGTTGGACTTCAGCTCAGGTCATGATCTCACGCTTTGTACATTCGAGCCCCGCATCGGGCCCTGAGCTGATGGCTCAGAACCTAGAGCTTGCTTCAGATACTGTATTCTCCCTGTCTCTCTCGGCCCCTTCCCCTCTTGTGTTCTTTCTTTCTCTCTCAAAATAAATAAACATAAAAATTAAAAAGGAAAAAACAAAAGAAACAAGTAAACATGTATTCTAGAAATGAAATTTCTGGGTCAAGAAGAGGGCACATTTGAATGATCCAGTCAGTAAATACGTATTGGGCTTCCTATTATATGTCAGACATATATTGCCAAATTGCCGTCTATATACGACAAGTTTCTGGTCTGTTTACTTTTTATTTTTTAAAATGTTTATTTTTGAGAGCACATGTGCCTGAGCAGAGGGGGAGGGGGCCAGTGAGAGAGATGGACAGAGCATCCAGAGTAGGCTCCACACTGTCACCACAGAGCCCAATGTGGGGCTTGAATCCATGAACCGCAAGATCATGACCTAAGCCGAATTCCGATGCTAACCATCTCAGCCACCCAGGTGCCCCTCAGGTTTTGTTTATGAGCTTGAGAGTGTTCAGGGTGCCTGGGTGGTTGGTTCTTGGTTAAGTGTCTGACTTTGGCTCAGGTCATGATCTTGTGGTTTGTGAATTTGAGCCCTGCATCAGGCTCTGCGCTGACAGCTCAGAGCCTGGAGCCTGCTTTGGATTTTGTGTCTCCCCCTCTCTGCTCCTCCCCTGCTCGCCCGCTCTCTCAAAAATAAACATTAAGAAAAAATAAATAAAAGTTTGAGAGTGTTTTATATCCAAAAAGTGTTTATGGAAGTAGGTCCCAGTAGATAAAAATTCTTACCTTCCTTACTCAGTAGTTTGGTAGGGGTCTGTACCTGTTAAGACAAATTACATCAGAGAACCAAATCAAAATAAGAAAAAAACAGTTCTTGCACAGGAGCCTGGCTGCCTAGGAGCAGGCACCCTGAAGTGATGGAGGTCAGTTGCCAATGTTTCCTTTACTCTTCTGGCTCTTTTTCCTGCCAGTCCCTCACAAAGGTCACCTTCAGGGACATAATCAGCCATACTCCATGAAAAGAATTTTAGTCATTGTGGGCAAAAGGAGTGATGGCTCTTTGGAGAGGCTCTTGGAGCCGTCAGCTCTCCACCATCCGAAGTCATGGATAGGACTTTGAGAGCCAGAGGGTGGAGTGGGTTTTCATTTTACTTTTGTATAGTCTTTGAGGGTATCATCTTCGCCTCAGCCCCCCTCGTGGGGGAAGAAGGACATAGTTACACTAGATTTACCAGTCACCTTGTTTCCAGGAATCATCTTGTGATTTTTCAGCCCAATTGATGTGTTTATTAGATTTGATTTGTTTGCCAGACACTTGAACCTTAACTGTTTTGTGTGTGGACTAGATTTTTTTCTTTTTTTTAATTTAATGTTGACTCCAAGCAAACTTTTGTTCTAGAGGTCTGAGAACTCATTACATTTTTTTTTTAACTCTTGTAGCATATAGTAGTTAATACTCTCATGTGTTCATAGAAAAATGACTTAATTTGACTTTTTTTTTTTGTTAGTTGGGGTGTATTGCAAGTGCACCGTATCCCCTGAGATCACTCCTCAGTTGTATAAACTACAGTGTAGTGGAATGTGTTGCCACAATAACAAGTAAATAAATGGATATGAAATGTGAGGAGAGCACAGAGAGAAATGGTGTTAAATAAGTCATATCAAACTATTTTAATTAAATTAAGAAAAGCTGCATGTCTTTAGTTTTTTTGGAATAAATGAGATTTATTTGTGACTCTTGACTTTTGACTTGCAGCCTATATTAGCTAGTGTTCCTTCCAGACTGATAACTATTCTCTCAGGATGAGAGTTTTCAAATATTACAGGACTCAGAGAAGGTGTTTTCTTTATAAAAGAGTGACAAGAATAAACCAAAAGATGTTAACATACTTGGTGTATAGTACTACTTGAGAACTTCTAGAACATAATATATTGAAAAGGGGTTCTTGGCTTTCTCCCTGTGATTGCAAAGTATTTATGATTTAAAATGTTCAGCAGAATGCCAAATTCTTCATATGAGTTAGGTGAATCAATTTCAAGTTCTTGTGTTATAGAGTATGTCTATTTGTTATAGTTGTACTGTTTTATTTATATTGGCAGAATCTGTTAAAGACGATGCCATGGTTATAAAGTTTGGGCTGCCTGGTCTCTCATTTGTCAGGTTATCGTAACTGTTTTTTGAGATACCTCTTAGGTATAGTTGGGGTCATAAAGAAATATAACATAGCTGGGGCGCCTGGGTTGCTCATTTGGTTAAGCGTCCGGCTTTTGCTCAGGTCATGATCTCACAGTTCATGGGTTCGAGCCCCGTGTCGGGCTCTGTGCTGACAGCTCAGAGCCTGCAGCCTGCTTCAGATTCTGTATCTCCCCCTCTCTCTGACCCTCCCCTGCTTGCACTCTGTCTCTCAAAAATAAATAAACATTAAAAAAAAAAAAAAGAAATATAACATTCCATTTATGCTCCTGCAACTTAAAACAGTCCTCAGAAACTGAAATAGGTACAGAGATCTTTAGGAACCTATCTCCATATATTTTGATATAAACCTTTAAATTGGTAACAGTGCAACATCAACCTGCTTGAAAGAGGGTTATAAGCATGCTAGTGAACATATTCTCTTGTAAATATCTAGAAAGCAGTATAGTCTGGGAGGAGATATTAAAAGCCATGCTTGTGAATGTGTGTTTACTCACGCGCACATATGTGCTGACACAGTTCAGAAAACTTTATTTTGGAAAAAAAATAAGAAAGGCCAGGCATTGCATGGTAATAGAAGAGTGGATATTGAGGTAAGTCATAAAGTTACTAGGCCTTGAGAGACAGGGATGGAAATACAAACCTAAAACTGTTTCTGGTTCACTGAGTATAGAGAATAAATCTTGAGACTGAATCCTTTCAAGTGTTGATTATGGTTTAAATTGAAAGCAAAGAGGGCAGTAGTAGAAAGGTTCAGATATAATTAACAAGTAAATTGGTTCCAATGTGACGATTTCTTGATTTCCTTTCTGTGCTAATTTCCCCTAATAGATTGAGTCATAGAATTTAGAGGTCAACTAATCAGTCTTCTTGTTTTGCAGATTGGAAAATTGAGGACCAGAGAAGTAACAGGATTAGACTGGCAGGTCTTTTCTTCTCTAGTCTGTTGTACTTTTTACATTACGCGGTTTTACTTTTCCCCTCACCTGGTTGGTTGAATTTGGCTATGCTGTTTCTCTAACTCTTGCCTCCAAATTAAATGAACCAGAAGCAGCCTCATGTTTGCATTTCTTTCATCCTTTATTTAAACCTAATTACTCTGAGGATGTTTTTCCCATTCTCTGTGGTGAAATTCTAGTAAGTAAACTTTGTTTAATCAAGGAGTTGTGGATTTAACACAGTCTCGCTCTTCCTGAAAGGTGTTTCCTAGATTCAAATGTTGTGGATTTGAAACTTGTTCTCAGTATTTCATCTGTTCTCATTGGTCTCTGATGTTTGAATAAAACTGAATTTTAATGTAATTTGTACAGGTATTACAAGCAATGGGATACCCAACGGGCTTTGATGCAGATATTGAATGTATGAGTTCCGATGAAAAATCAGATAATGAAGGCAAAAATGAAACCGTGTCTTCAAACTCAAGCAATAATACTGGAAATTCTACAACTGAAACCTCCAGTACCTTAGAGGTATATTTATGAATTTTTTCCTTAGAAAGAAAGTAGTATATGTAGATTATAGAAAAATTGAGAGATGTGGATAAGTGTGAATAAGGAAAAAAGCATATACAAATGTATATATTCTAGAGGCAGCTATTAGTAATAGTAGTATTTTGGTTTATTTCCATCCAGCCTTTTTTCTGGGAGTACTTTTGTGACAGCAATCATATTTCTATGCAATTTTACATCTTGTTTTTTTCTTTTCACTTAACCCTAAAAAATATCTATAACCATAACTGTATAATGCACAACACATGAATGTACCATAATTTAACTAGCATTTTCTTTTTGCTGGCCATGGAAGTTCCTTCCAGTATTTCACAGTTATAATGTATCAACACTATCAACAATAACTGAAGAGTGAAAAACCAGAAGATCTGGCAGAGGAGATTTAGGATTATTTGAAGTTTATGCTGAGCTGTGGGAGGCAGTGGGTCATCATCGAGTCGGTCTAGCTCTGAGAGAGGCATAGCCTGATCTAGTATGTTCCTCAGACTCTGAGTAAGTCCTGACCTCTGAGCTTGTTGCCGTAGATAATAGAATGGGACAAAAATCCAAGTACTGAGTATATGAAGCATTTGGGGGAATTAACGGGGCCCTTGGTTATTGCATTCTGCATGAGCAAAATTGGCTTTAAAGTAACAGCTTTAAAGGTTGCATTATGTTAAAATTTTTTTTCCGTTTATGAGAGAATGAGTATTTATCAGACTTGGTGCACTATATATTTTTTTAGTCTGTAAACCCCTTGTAGGACCTGCTTACTTCCAGATGCTGCAGAAATTTTGTCCAGAGCCTCAAGGTGTTCTCAGGCTAGAAGCATAAAAGACCTGTTCATCCTAAATATAATGTAATGTGATAAGTGCCTTAATGGCAAAAGGAATATAATAATGTGAAATCTCAAAAGAGGAAGTGATTAGGAAACTTACACAACTATAAAAATCAAAGGGAGTAAAATGTGAGCAAGGTTTTAGGTGATGAGGAAGATTTTTCTATGTGGAGAAGAGGTGGAAAGAAGGCATTTGGGGACGAAAGGAACAGAAGGTATAATGGCCTGGGGCTGTGAAAGCAGGTGTTTGAGAGGCAGCGTTTGGGCTGGTGGGGGTGGAGGAGCAGAGGGAGGCTGAGGCCTGTGAAGTCACGCCTGACTTGTCATGGGACAAGTGGAGAGGCTGTGGCACCTGGCTTGTGCGAGGACTAGTAATTCACAGGTGATAGTCACACACAGGGCAAGGTGTTTTGCTGGCAGTGTTCTAAATACTTGGAGAAGAAGGTACTCATTAATTATGGGACGCAGACTATTAAGTTCAGGACAGTGAAGGAGAGAGCGAGCAGCGTGGGCTGCCCTGATAGCAGGTACAGCCATGGGTGGCGGTTTTGGTAGTGGTCATGTCCATGCTTTGTTTCTCTATAATGTAGTCATGGCATGAGTGTGGGGGGAAGCAAGCCCTTATTCTTCATTTATTTTCTCCATTTAAAATTAAAATATTAAAATGCAAATATTTGTATGTCTTGACTCATTTTTTTTTTATAAAAGTGATTTCAGATATAGAAAGCAGAGAGTAATTACCATAGACCCAGTTTCAAAAATTACTAATTACCATCTGAAGATAGAGATTGGAAATTGGCTTTGAAATTTTAAAAAGATGATAAAAATTTTTCAGAAGGGATTTTTTTCTTTAATTGCAGAAGACCCAGGCATGTTTATTAAACTAGGCTTGAAAAGTTGTCCAGTGTTTCACTTTTTCTACAGCATCAACCACTTACCAAATCAGCATAGAGTCGTGTGTTAAGAGAATCTTGCTGTCCATTGAGTTTGTAACAAAAAAAGGGTTTGGGGCATTCATTTCTTTGTTCAGCATTTCTTTAGCAGTTACTATGGTGAAATTATAGGTATGATCTCTAACCTCAAAAGTGCTCAACCTTTTTGTCTTTTCTTTCTCAAGAATATAGTTGCAGTATTTTGTCATTTGTTTTATTTTTGGTGCTGCCCTTTCTCTTCATTTGAGTCTTTACATCCTTACATGAAGTACTTCTTTTCCTTACTGAATTCTCTCTGCCATTCCTGGTGTGTTTTTTTTTTTTTTCTATAACACAAATCTAGTCATGAATTTTCTAGATTCAAGTCTCTCCGTGGCTCCCCATAGTTGATGATAACGTCAAAGCTCATTTGCACGGCATGCAAAGTCCTTTATTAATTGGCTCAGCCAACGGCGTTTCTAATCGGGTCCTACCTTCCTGTCCTCACTCCCTTCTGCAGCCAAACTGTGCTTCTTGCCATTTCTCAAACAGAGGTTTCTTCTCTTGGGCCTTTCTGTGGCTGTTTCTTCTGTCTAGAGTGCCCTTCTCTTTTGTTTCTACCGTATTAATGGTCCAGTACTTACCTCTTTAAGGTCAAGTTTGCAGGTCACTTCCAGGAAAACTATCCTGATTGCCCTAGAAAATGATTCCTTCTGCTGTGTCTCCATTACATACATCTGTTCTATAATATGTACTGTTTCAAAGTGATTATGTCTGTCCCTCCCACTATACTCTAGCTCCTTTGGACAGAGAGTGACTGCTTTTGTTCTTATTTTTAAATTTCAGAATCCATAGTCTGTAGCCTACTGTTTTTACCTTAGGTGCCCTTAAATCTCTTCAGGGAGAACTGAGATGTGTAGGAACATTTTCTTACCATCTCCCAAATTGAGAGTTATTTCTTCCTAACCCTAAAGATGAAAAACAGTGAACACTCAGATGTCATGTGAATCTCAACTCTTCTGTCCACTTAGTCATTTAAAGTATTCATCTTAGATCATGAACATCACAGAGCAGACCCTAGAGTGCCATGTGATGGCAAGGCCACGTTGCTTTTGAATACTGATCTGCTGAGACGGTCCTACTTTAGAGGCAGATGGGCTAGATGACTGACTGCCATGCTTATGCTTATAGAGATTCCATACCTTTAGACATATTTTGTCATTTGTGTTTAGAGGTGATCACACGTCCTAGCCCCTAAATGCTTTAAAGTATATTTTTTGAGTTTCTTTTCAACAGAAACATAGTATACTTGTATTAATGAGAAATTTAATACTCTGAACTCTTACTTGATTGAACCTCCTTTTAGGTAAGAACTCAGGGCCCTATCCTCACAGCAAGTGGCAAAAATCCCGTAATGGAGCTCAATGAAAAAAGAAGAGGTCTTAAGTATGAACTCATCTCGGAGACTGGTGGAAGCCATGACAAGCGCTTTGTAATGGAGGTGTGTACCTAGATTCGAGCCGGCCTTCTCTCCTCAGAGACACAGGGCATCCGAGCTCGTGTGTAAAAACGTTTTAGACTGAGTTAATTCTTCTGGCGCTGTTTGACCTTTGGTGTCTCCCTTGCTGTGATACACTTAAATGAAAACTATATGGAGGAGTTGTGTGGGATAATTGCAGAGTGTTGTTCTTGATTTTAGGTAGAAGTAGATGGACAGAAATTCAGAGGCGCAGGTCCCAATAAGAAAGTGGCGAAGGCGAGTGCAGCTTTAGCTGCCCTGGAGAAGCTGTTTTCTGGACCCAATGCAGCAAATAATAAGAAAAAGAAGATTATCCCTCAGGTATGAGTTAAGATTAAACCTTGCAATACTTTTGACAAATAATACTGGAATTAAATTTCCTTTTCTGTTTTTGTGTCACTTTAGTTTTTCCGCAAGTTTCTTTTTCTTGCATTTGGCAACCTTGTCTTTGGGTTAGATCATGAATACTATAATAGCCCCTGTTCTGTGGTCTTTGTAGGCAAGTTATATATTAAAAAGAGGCTATTAGTATTACTTGGGGACTTTCAGTCACTCTTGACAAAGTCGAGCGTTGAGGAATCTGGACTCTAATAAGATACGGTCTTTGTTTCAGGGGAGCTGCCGAGAGTGCAGGGCTTACTTTCATCCGAGTCTGCAGATGCACTTCCACTTCCTTTCCGGTTTTGTCCTTTTCCATTATTTGTTTTGTGTTTTCCTTTGGGGGCAACACAGTAAAACTTGACCCTGTTTTGACTTTGTTCATTTCTGACAGTGGGAATGTCAGTGCTGCTGAAGCCTCGGGATTGTAACAAGGTCTTTAGAGAAGATGGCCTCCTAATTACCTGATGTTGAGTAACAGGTTCTTTTGTCATTTATGCATTCAAAAATATTTTCTAGGCCTATACCATGTGCATGATTGTGTGGGCAAAAGAGATACATTAGTGAATATGAGACATGCTCTCTCCCTGGTGGGAAGCGTTGGTGCAGTAATGTGGCAGAAACAAGTCACTTGAAAATGTTTAATAGGAGGAAGCTGAGATTATTTACGATTCTGTATTACAAGTTGATTTAGTTTCTTTTACATGTGCTGAGTCTACTGGGGGTGGGTAGAATTTATCTCGTTTTACAGATGAGGAAATAAGGCCCAAAGAAATGAAGACACTGCTTTTAGTAGCGTAGCAAACTGGTGGTAGGATCTCTTTAAGCTAGGTTCTGCTCCTTCCGAAGACTTGACATTCTCTTGCGTATTATAGACATCTTAGAAATTTGTTTTCTCTTTTACTTATTGTAATAAACGTTATTTAAATTCTAGGATTCAAAATATAAACAAGGAGAACTAACTTTTACTGCGATATGAAATATAAATAAAGTGTTTAAATTGCACTGGTACCCATGTGGAAAGAGAACAAGTGGATTTTATTTTCCTAAAACCTTCCAGGATATGTACTAAATTGGTAGAAAGATAATTGTTACCTTGTTTGTTTTGGTATGTTTTTTACCATGAGGTACATCTTGTATTGGGTCATTTTAGTGTTTAAAAAGCAGGTGCAGATAGTTATTAGGTAGTTCAGCTTGGTTCTAGTAGACATGAGTTCGATTTGGGCGGAGTCACACTGCTGCCACCAGATTGTTACTTCCTGACTACTTGGATTAAACTGTGTTAAAAAAAAAAAACAAAACCAAAACAACAAAAGATGTCTGCATGAAGTTCACCCATTTTTAGAAATTTTCCATACTAGAAGCTATAAAACTCGTGTGTTCAGTGTGCCTGACAGCCAGGAAGCACTCTATTTTGGATGTGTGGGCTGCATTTTTTTTCCAGCCAAATAGAAAAATGGCTGTCCCTGTGCAGATACATTGACCTTGAAACTGTCTTCTCCCCACTTATTTCTGGTAGTACAGGTGCTCCCAGGAGGGATGAAAGCTGATGATTTTTCAGTGTGAGATAACTGTGGGTATGCTCTGAATGTTTAAGCTGTTTGAGATCTTGGTGACTTTATTCCACAGTGAGCTTTGAGGCTCTGCATCTCTTTCCCTGTTCCTTGGTTACAGTAGGGAATTCTAGTAGTTTCTAGTTTGAGTTTTTGTTGTGTCTTTATGTTAAAAGAAAATAAGTGTAGTGTTTAATTTAAAACTAGATATTCTTGACTTTTTAAAATTTCAATTTTCACAGGGATGTTTTAGCATACTTGAGTTCTGTTGGACCTTATCTGTTCTACTCTTCAGAGTTTTCTATTTTCTCAGTTGCTCTTTCTACTCTGAAGAAAAGAGAACAAAGTGGGTGTTATTTTCCTCGTTGTACGATTAGTGAGGAGACCCCGGTAGACACAGAGATTATGTGACTTTACCGGAGTCCCATGGCATTTTAGAGCAAGAGGGGACGTTAGAGGCGGTATTTATTTAATGACTGGTACACACACGTACACATAGAGCAGCAGAAACCATCTCAAAGAAGTCACCTGACCTGGAATTCTCATTTTCGGCCTTCCTGTCGTAGTTCAGTGTGTGTGTGTGGTGTGTGTGTGTGTGTGTGTGTGTGTGTGTGTGTGTGTGTGAGTGAGTGAGTGTTTTAACCCCACTCAGGCTCACAGCTAATTCTTGGTGGTTGGTTGTTGCAGTACTTTTTGTTTGTGGTTGGAGAATTCAGTGGAGAACTAGGTGTCAAGTGTCCATATTCCTTTAGTCAGGCCAAAAATGACTTTGAATGTAATTTTCCTACTGATATTTGTGTATAGAACATGAACTCTTATCTGGGTAGCCCTCAAGTGAAAGGAAGAAATTATTTGCATTCTTTTATGAGCCAGCATATTCTCCAGAAAGGCTCTGCAAGGTAGGTGTCATTTTATTTTATAGATGATAAATTAAGGTTCAAGGTCATAGACAACTTACTGACTCATCTAGAGGCTCAAGTTTCTCATAGAGGTTGTGCAGTACAGAGATGGTGGGGTATTAGTTCGTATTTTTCTCAGTAATGAAAATGTGTCATTTTTAACAGGCAAAGGGTGTTGTGAATGCGGCCGTGTCTGCAGCGGCCCAGGCTGTTCGGGGCAGAGGAAGAGGAGCTCTAACGAGGGGAGCTTTTGTGGGGGCTGCAGCTGCTCCTGGCTACATAGCTCCAGGTACGGTACGGCCTGTGGGAGGCCTGCTTCCTCTTCTGGGCCAGGCTTTGAAGAACAGCATCTCCTTTATTTCCCGGGGCTATCCACGGTCTCCGGAGACAGAGCAGAAGTGTAAGATGGGTGCGCGTGGAAATCCAAAAAAAGAGACTCTGTGGAGTGTCATAGGTTTTCCCCTGGCATCCGCCAAGGGACTAGAGGCTTCCTGGCGGGAGGTGACACACGAGGAATATCGCACATGGTTGAGGGGCCGTCTTTTGACAGTGAGGAAGCCAAGAGCCACTCCATGGATTGAGGAGTGCGGTCCTTGAGCAGGGTGCGTTCAGGGGGCCCTGGAGGTGGCTGGGTGTGACAGGAGAGGGAAGCTGCAGGTGAGAGAGACTCCCTCGCGGGGCCGTGGTGGGGAGCCTGCTGTTAATAGCGCTTCTGTAGCTCAGTGTTTGGGATTCAATAAAGGCTACAGAAGTACAGGAAAAAAAAGGGGAACTTATTTATTCAGCGCTTACTATACACCAGATACTTTTGCATAAATGATTTCACTTAATTGCTTTTTAATCTTCACGGTGTTTCCTCAAGTAGAAATTATTTCCGTTTTCTAGATGAGGGAACTAAAGTTCAGTGGGAGAAGGCCGCTAGCTCAGTCTGAGACATATAACAAGCATCAGAGCAGAGATTTGAATGTAGGTGTTTGCAGTCACAGAGTTTATATTCTTCCCATTTCACCACGTGGCTTGAGGGAGATGGGAAAAGACGCCCACCTTTTGCCTTCTGTTCTAATACTTTATGTCATTTCAGCTGTAGATGTATAGCTGTCTCATTAAAGTCAGGTTGTCTGCAATATTGAATGTATGGAACTTTTTAGAGTTTATTTTGAGTTTTTTATTTTTTATTTATTTTTTTTATTTTTGAGAGACAGAGACAGAATGAGCAGAGGAGGGTTAAAGAGAGAGGAAGACACAGAATCTGAAGCAGGCTCCAGGCTCTGAGCTAGCTGTCAGCACAGAGCCCGACGCGGGGCTGGAACCCATGAACCATGAGATCATGACCTGAGCTGAAGCCGGCCGCTTAACTGACTGAGCCACCCAGGCGGCCCTAGAGTTTATTTTGAAAGAGACAGAGACAGCGTGTGCTGGGGAGGGACAGAGAGAGAGATCTCGGCACTGTTAGCACAGAGCCTGACATGGGGCTTGAACTCATGAAAATGTGAGATCATGACCTGAGCCAAAAGCAAGAGTCAGATGCTTAACTGACTGAGCCACCCAGGCACCCTCCTCCCCGTCCTCCTCCTTATTAAGTTTACTTACTTGAATTCATGGAACCTTTAACTTGACAAGTTAACTGCTTGTAATTGGTGGTCAAGACGAAATTGTCATAAGGAATTGAATCTTATCCCACCATTATATTTTATGTAACATCCCTAAGAAATTCACTTACATATTGTGTGTGTGTGTGTGTGTGTGTAAGTTTATTTCTGAGGAGATAAGAGGGGCAGAGAGGGGATAGAGGATCCGCAGGGGGCTGCACACTGACAGCAGAGAGCCTGATGCAGGGCTCAGACCCACAAACCTTGAGATGATGACCTGAGCTGATACCAGACACTTAATTACCTGAACCACCCAGGTGTCCCATTGTTTGTTTGTTTGTTTGTTTGTTTGTTTAAGAAAGAGAATGGGCTATTTGGGAAGTTCTGTGGATGATGTGGTTTTGGAATTATACTTGTAGGAGTTGATCCCAGTGGTGGCGTAGCTCAAAGATGTGTCATATAAAGAATATATTCACTCATTTAAATGCCACGTGCCTGCTTTGGGATTTTACTATCATGTGGCTTATGATGGGGTGAGACATGCTGATCAAATAATCACAATTTTAAACTGTAAAGATTGTAAAGAAGGACGAGGGTATGTATGTGAGGGAACGTAACAGAGAAACTGGGTCTAGGCTTTGGGGCCTAAAGGCTTCTTCAAAAAAAGTGACACTTGACCTGAGCTTTGGAGTATGAGGAGGAGTTAACTCAGAGAAGACTTGGGAGGAAGAGTGTTGCACACAGAGGGAACAGCATATGCAGAGACCTTGTGCTGTGGTCTCACCTGGCTGGTGAGAAGGATGGAGGAAGGCCACGGTGTTTGTAGTGTGGAGAGCATTGTGTGTGTGTGTGTGTGTTTGGTGGGGAGGGGCAGGGAGACATGACAAGGATAGGAAGTGATTTCAGCTAACGCCGGATGCTCAATCCCAGTCCTGGAGGCCGTGGTTTGGATTTTGGCCTTAGAATGCTAAGTGCAGTGGGAAGTCATGAAGGGTTCTAAGGAAAGAAGTGAGAAGATCAGGCTTTTTCATAAAGATCACTGTATATAGTGTGAAGACTAGATCATAGGGATAGAAGTGGCTGTGAAAAGACAAGTTAGAAGGTTTTGGTAAACTCGTAGCTCAGGGCAGAGATAGTGAGGGAGTATGTCCAGCAGGTGCAGGGAAGTAGATGTGCGGCAAGAAGACCTCCCGCAGAAGCCCAATTAATGGATTTGATGTGGAAAATGGAAAAAGAGGGAGGTTTCAAGGATTTCTCCCAGCATTTTCAGCGAGAGGAACTGGGTCGGTACTTTGCCATATCAGAAGACTGCTGAAGGATGAGGCGGGAGGGAGACGGAAGAGGCGAGGTTCCCCATGGTTTGATTCTGTTTATATGTCCCAGCCTAAGACACTCTTCTGTGCATCTCACTGTTTCTACTGATGTTTAATACTCTCTTGTCTTATTCAGTCATTATTCAAAGGAAGCAGCTTTTGTTAATGATACCAGGCAGGTTATTGAGATGAACTTCGGTGCCTGTGCTTACATGTTCAGTGGGGGCTTCGTCGTCAGGGAGTGTCTGTGGTTGCTTGGTCTTTGATGCCGAATCCCCGCCCGAGCGGGGAGCAGCCATCTAGTGGCGGTCATCGTGGAAGGCATCGTGTGGGTCTGCTTGTTGCCAGGCTCATTGGCTTTATAGTAGCTTTTCTCTTATGTCATCACATTGACCTCTTTGAAAAGGCCTGTCTCCTGAAGCTTTTAAAAATGAAGTTCTTTTATAGCCTAGAGAGATTGAGATTAGGTCAATTAGATTACGGATAGGTTGTGTGCCATCTGCGGAGTGTACTCTGTGCAGCAGGGACCGTAGTAAGTATTCTGACATACATTATTTAAATACATTCCCCTGCCAACTCAATTACTGTATAGGACTGTGAGGCTCAGAGAGGTTAAGTAACAGGCACAGAGTCACCTTGCTACTGAAAGCGGAGTCGAGGTTCAAGTCCCACAGCCTGACCAGGGGCCAGCTTAGTAGTTGTGGTTTCCTAGCTCCTTAAGGAGGCTTTGGTAAAACCCTTGAAACTCTAGCTGTGGCCGTCCAGCTAGTGACCTTTTCCTGGAATAGATGTGATGTACAAACTTCTTTTTAAAGTATTAATTTCTCTTTTGGCCTCTGATACTGTTCCTACTTCATATTTCCTACTGCTGCTTTCAGCTGCATTGTACCTTCTAGAAATACAGGATTTAGGGAGCACTAAAGACTATAATTAAGACTAAAGGCTAAGGCTTCCTTGCCCTATCCCCAGTTTTATGCAACTGTAGTAAAGACTAGCAAGTGAAAATTTTCATCTCTCTGGAAACGTTTCAGTTAGTGCCTGAAAGCAGTTTACTCACTCAGCATACATTTGGGTGTATTCTTTAATCAAGAGATTTGGAACTGGGCATTCGAAGATTGACTAACATCTCCCCCAGTGAATGCTTGAGGTCATGTGAGGTAGGAACAAACACTTGAGTAAACACGGTGCAATGTGATGCAAGTTGTAACCTGGGGGCGGGGGGCGGGCACAGGCGTGAACAGCAAACCCAGGAGACTTTACGGAGGAGGTGATATTTGGTCCTGATATAAAGGATGAGTTGTAGTTGGGCAGCTAGGTAAGGAGGAAAACAATCCTTGCAAGTAGCAGAAATGATTATAGAGAAGGGGTTGTAATGTTAAAAAAAAAAGCAAAAAAAAAGCCTGATTTGTTTTAGGTACAGCGTGAAGAGACCATGTAGGTTTTGTTCTGTTCTGTTCTATTCTGTTTTATTTTTATTTGTTTTTTTAGAGCATGAGCCGGGGAGGGGTAGAGAAAGAGGGAGAGAGAGAGTCCTAAACAGGTTTCATGCTCAGTGAGGAGTGGGACGTGGGGCTCCGTCCATGACCTTGGGATCATGGCTTGAGCCAAAACCCAGAGTTGCATGCTCAACTGACTGAACCACCCAGGCTCCCTTTGTTCGGTTTTGTTTTATTATTTAAATATTTTATTAAGAAAAATAATTTATTTTGAGAGAGAGTGCGAATAGGGGAGGGGAAGAGAGGTAGGAGCGAAAGAATCCCAAGCAGGCTCCTTGTTGTCAGTGTGGAGCTGGATGTGGGGCTTGATCCCATGAACTGTGAGATCATGACCTGAACTGAAATCAGGAGTTAGATGCCTGATCGACTGAGCTGCCCGGGTGTGCTCCTGCCTCCCCACCCCATTCTATTTTAGATCCCAATTTCCCTAAAGATTTACCCAAGCAATTTAACATTTATAGATATTTTTAAAAAATGGATTTATTTATTGAGAGAGTACAAGTGGGGCGGGGTAGAGAGAGGGAGACACACGATCTGAAGCAGGTTCCAGGTTCTGAGCTGTCAGCACAGAGCCCAGTAAGGGGCTAGAACTCACAAAGTGTCAGATCATGACCTGGGCTGAAGTCGGATGCTTAACTGACTGAGCCACCCAGGTGCCCCAGTATTTATATTTTTTAAAGTTGTTTTATTGAAAGGTTAAAGATTGGGGCTTCTGTTAACACAGTATTTCTAATCCCTACTACACTATAAAGAAGCTTGGGAGATTTCTTATTTCACAAATATGGAACGACAACTCAGAAATTAAATGTTTAGAGACATAGAAGAAACTAGTGCCAGAACAAATTGATTCAAAAACTTCTCTGTTCTTTCGACTTGTTTTTATTGACAGTGTGAGCCTTTTCCTTAGGCACCAGATGCTAATGTTAGTTTTGCCAGCATTCACTGAGAGCCTCTGTGCTGGGGCCAGGAATTCAGATTATCAGGGGACTGGACCTTGTCCCTGAGCCCACAGCCTGATCCACATGCCTGTCTTTTAGCATCAGTAGAGGCTGTAGCCTTTTCTGTCACTGCCTTCTGAAGAGACCTGGAAAGTTCTGTTTTCCAGCTTTAACAAAATTGGTAATTTGAGTGATTCTAAGTGTTTCTTTGTTCAACAAATGATATTTAGGGAGTGGTTATTATGTGACAGACCTTCTGCCAAGTTGCGGTGATGTAAAGGTGTCAGACTTGGTGTCTGTCACTCTGGTGGGGGACACAGACACAGAGTCGGTAATTAGAACCCAGCGTGGTAAGTGCGAGGAGGAAGAGTACTCTGGTGGGTGAGGAGAAGCTCGCAGGCCGTGGGAAGAACCCCCCTGGTAAGCAGGAGTGGAGGGGCGGCCGTTGTGCGAACGGCTCTCGTTCATCCGACATCTAGAAGTCCTCAGGGCCCTAGATGCCAGGCCCGGCGGTGCTTGTGAATTGGGCCAGGACTCTTCGAGTGCCCTTTGTTCTGGACTGATCTGCTTTCTCCTCTTTGTCCCAGGCTACGGAGCGCCGTATGGTTACAGCCCCGCCGCCCCTGCCTATGGTATGTACGCCATCTTTCTGATTTCTCCTCCTAGCAGCGCTGTCCCAGCAGTCTAGAGCACAGTTTGTCGCCAGGGTTTCTTTAAATGAATTGGAGGATCTCAGACCTATTCATTCTAGTGACCCAACTTAAATTTCCTTTGAAAATGCCACAACCTTGTGGTTCTTGGTTTGGTTGGAGTTGCTCTTCTCTCTGCTTTGCCTGATTGAAGGACTGCCTGTTCTAATTGCCTGTTTCTGACCATATTGAAATTAAGTATTTTAAGTAGTTCTTCTTACAGCCAACTGATACTCCATTCAAAGGCTACTGAAGGGCCATACCCGGTTTCTAGCTTGACTGCTCATCGGTTACGTGGCAGCATTGAAGTTTCTGGCTTGAAACCGTGTGGGTGACTTGAGTTAGGGTTAGGAAACGTTCACTTCAAATTTCTAGCCATCCTCCTTTTCCGTAAACTTTGCTTTAGAGGTGGCGTAAGAAGCCCCGGCACGGCGGCGGGCTGTCCCTGCAGTTACTGAAGTGCTTACTGCAGAACGTCTGTGGTACATGTTACACAGTCATAGGAGTGTCCCCTCGCCCTCCAAAAATAAATAAAGAAACAAATAAAGTAAATGGAGAAATGAAACTCAGTGGCCCTTTGGACAACTTTTGAATGAGGTTTATGTGGCAATGGAGGCAGTAGGTTTGGAGTCAGTGATATGCCCTCTGAGACGGTTCCCCCGAGGCGCTGCATGTCGTCGGTCAGTCATCTGCAGGATGTCTGCCACCGAGAGAAGAGAGCATGTGTGCGCGTGTGAGAGCGCGGGGTGCGAGTGTGTGCGCGTGCACGCGTGAGCGTGTGTTGGTGCGACCTCGGGCTGGAGGTGCACGCACACAGCAGGGGAAGGACATGGACTGTCCCGCTACTTGTGGCCTCAGTCCTCCCCGAGTCTCAGGACCCTTCATTATGCTTTCTCTCCTCATGCATCAGCTTTTCCATTTTTGTTCATGTGAAAATTATGGGTCCCTAAGACATTGCTAAATTGAAGCTTCATCTGATTTCCTAACTGTAAACAATAAGTAGAAAATGAAGAGTTTGACTACTTTCCCCATTAAGATAGACTATTTCTGTCCTGGAAAGATGTGGAGAAGCTGTGAGTGTCAATGTTTGGGGTGCGTTTTCTCTACAGCACAGGGCCAAGTTTGGGGTTTCCTCCTCTACCCAGGTGTTTCCTCTGGAACACTCCGGTTTGGTCAGAGCTTCCCCAGGTCCCCCACATCCCTGGTGTGGGGTGATTAGGAATTGAGAACTTGCTCAAGAGAAAGTGTTTTCGCCCAGAATTTCTTCTAAATTCAAATTCTCTATCTAGCTCCTTGTGGTTTTGGACATTTGCTTTTACCATTCAGCAACTTGTGGGTGTCCTGACCACCTCATCCCTCCTGTGAATTAGGTCTGGGCAGTTTGTCCAAATGCATCCTGACTCACTGGTCCGTCGTGCCGTGTCTTGTGTGAGCGGCAGAGCGCCTGCCTGCTGGGACAGGTGGTGAAGTCTGTGTCTTTTTTTCAGGCAGAGTGAAGTCTCGCGTTCTTTAGTGCAGGTTCGCTAGAGCTGAAGTTCTCTCTTTGAAGCACGGTTTGTCTAGGCTTTAAGCTGCATTCCATGTTTTTCCTCAGTCTTTAATTTTTCTCTCTTGTTCCTTCCTTCCCTCTCACATTATACTTTCACCCCGTGGCCTCTGCGCCTACTTCAGAAGGCCCCTCTCTTCCATGTGCCATATAACTGACTTCCAAAGCTGGTGAAATTTGATGCCCCCATTTTTCACATAAAAGATTTGGTTTTTAAATGTTACTGTGATGCCAACCTACTAAAACAATGCTTTATTTTGGCTGTAAGGTAAATATGTCTTTTGGCCTTTGTAAAGCTGTTGCATGTGGGGTAATTTCCCTCTGATCATCTGGTGCTCTTGAATACCTGCTGTTGCTGCTTTGTGATTTCTCCATAGGTTAAATATTAGAATAGAAACAGGAGCAGATTTCAAATCATGCTTGAGTATGCAGGAGTTTGTGAGGCCACAAGAACTCGTTCATTACAAAATTAAGAAAGTAGTTAATCTTTCCAGATTTGCCACGCCAATATCAGCAGTAGCCGTTGAGACGATCGGCGCCCGGCCGGGAGTCCGGCGGGAGCGCTCTTTCTGGGGGCGGAGGCCGCGCGCAGAGCTGTGCTTTGAGACTTGCCGGGCCTCCCTGGCCCTCCTGCAGCCTGTGATGGGCCAGGTTGCAAACCATTCTGGATTTCTGGAGTCCCTTTGGAACATTAATCAGTAGCATTGCTTTTGATCTTTAGAATTCATGACTGCTCACTCAAATGAAATTGCTTTCTGAATATCATTCTTCCTACGATATAGCCCTCTTAATTTTGAGTGGAAAATACTGATAATCAAAATATTAGGAGCAATTTCAAAATAGGAGATCTGTGAGAGGTGTGTGGGTCTCCTCCAAAATGGTTCATGTTGACTGACTAATCTGGAAAAGGTTAATGATAATTACTGTAAGATATTTTTAACCTGAAATTTTTATTGGATTATTAAACTTATTTGGAGTCCTCTCCGTTTCTTTTCTCTGTAGGTTTACCCAAGAGAATGGTTCTGTTACCCGTTATGAAATTCCCAACATATCCTGTTCCCCACTACTCATTCTTTTAGCAAATGACAGAAGCTAATTCCTATTGAGCAACAAATACAGTACAATACAGAATGTTAGAGAAAAAGCCTTTTTATCCTGCTTTCTTTGAACACATACTTGATCAAAATTATTTGTAAAGAACATCTTTCCTACTTTTTGATTTTAACAAATGCAAATTTAGTTCTCTAAAACTTGAAAACAAACAAAAAAGAAACTAGTTCTGTGAAACGGTACCTCATTTCTGGAAAATAACTTATACCAGCCCTTCTGTTCTAGGGAAATAAGTCTAGAAGTTCAAAGTTTAAGTTTTAAGAGGAGTATCAGATTATGTAAAATTAAATTTGTGAAGGATGTATAGAGTCTCAAACACTGATCACAAATAAACTGCTTTGTTGTAACACAGAGTACTGCCTGGTTCCTGACGCAGTCACTGATTCTGAGCTCTGATTGAGATGTACGTGCCCCAGGGCACTTGAATTTGGGCTGTAGTTATTTTTTTTATACAGTACAATAGAGACTTTTCATTTAAACTTTAACTTTGTAAATACTGAAGTGTGTAATTAAAGCCAATAAAATATGGGTTTGAATATTGTTTTAGCTTATTATTTTTGATATGTTTTGGTATCAAATTACAAGGAATTGAAAACTAATAATAACTTAGCCCTCGAAACCCATTCATCTGTAAGGAAACTGCTAAAACAAAGCAGAGGCAGTCATTAGTTTGAGCCCGTCCCCTCACTCTGTAAGCCCTTCCTGGCGCTGGGCGAGGGCCTCCCCACCCTACAGGCACAGCCTGCTGTCCGGGCACTGCCCACTCTGGTGATGGCACTACCCAGAGATGGGGAAGGAGCAATGTGCTTATTTTAGTTGCCTAATTTCCAAGTTTTAAAAGAGAATAAATTAATCGATCAATCACCCTCTCTTGTTCTTGTGGCCTTCTTCACTCTGTAAGATACTGTGTTCACTTCCCTGGCTTTTTTCATGCAGATAGAAGATTAGTGATTTTTCTGGGACTCATTGAAAGGTCTCTTTTCCTCTTCAATTACATCAGAATCTAAAGCAGCAACAGGGTCCCCATAAAAACTTGCTCTTCGATTGTCCCAGTTCTTGTTGAGTGCTGCTGTGAAAAGTGACAGGTTTCAGCCATGGGTCAGCATTTATTTTTAAGTTTTTCTTAAAATTTATCTGATGAAGCTGGTGAAAAACGATCAGTCGGTAACATTGTGCTGTCCTGTAAAGGGTGCAGACGCGAGCCTTCCCCTTGCATTCTCGCCTTGTTCGGAAAGCCTCTGATGTTACTAGAAGGTAATGGTTTCATTAAGGTACTCACCCCCATGAAGGCACCAGTGTGGGTTCGTGTCGACATTCCTAAGTCGCTGTGTCTTAAAAATGCCTGTTTTTAGTTCTGTTTCTCAGAGCTGAACAGTGCCCATCAGTGAGAATGGGCTTCACGAAATACGGCAAATTTGTGTACCAGATCTCTTTGGGGACCACGAAATGAGAACAAGATGGGCGATTTAAAACAAATGTCAGTGTCACTTCTCAGATATGTAGTTATTGCAAAATGACTTGTTACTTCTGCTCCTTGACCTTTAGTCTTTATTAGTGGTGGGTGATACTTTAATAAAACCTCATCACTTGCTAGAAATAGCTGTGAACGTATCATTCCCATCCTGTGCATTAGTGGCTAGACATAAACAAGAGGGCCCATTGCAGCTGGGAGTTTTCATGTTTCATTGACTCATTTTGCTGACCTATGGATGAAACAGAGCCATCACTGAGAAGAAAAAGCATGGCTGGTAGTGTCCAGTTTTTTATTAATTAAATATTTACAACGTCCTTTTTGTTTCTGGAATACTATTAATTGGCAGCTGCAGCTGTATTGTTATTTGAAATTGATCCGTCAAATTTGCATTCCAAGTTGGAATCTCTCTGGAGATTTCTCTTTAGAAAATTCTTTTGAAGTAGCTGACTCAGCTTCGTTAATGTAACCCCTCTATACTGGTGAAAAGGGAGCTGTGCTGTTTTCCACCATGATGGCAGTCATTTCAAATGGTTTCTACCAAGTCTTTTTTTTTTTTTTAATTTTGTTGTTTGTTGGAAGTTACTAACCATGTTGTAAACCTGCCCAGTTGCTGCAAACTTTTACATTTCTCTGCTTTACTTAAAATAATTGAGCTGTCAGTCCTTTGTTAGAAGTGGTAACCATGCAAGTTCAACTGTTTAAATTTTGTAATGAATTAAGTGTCCCCCTCCCCCCCCCCCCCGCCCTTCCCACCCTTCCATTTTGTAATGAAAATTCCACTTACAGCTGAAAGAGCAGAGAAATATAAATGAAGCTCTTGGCTTCACCAAATTCTGTGAAATTAACACCAAGTTTTGCTTCTCTGCTCTTTTCTCCGCTGTAGGTGGTTTTTTCATTGACAGCCCCTATTGCCAGCCTCTGAGCGTCGCACCATTTATTATTCACTTGGGCCCTCAAGATTTCTTCTCTGACTTCTAGAACCATCAGGTTGTCTGGCTTGAAATGGCAGTTTCTGTCCTGGTCTTAAGAGCCTTGTGACCCTCTGAGGCTTTCCAGCTTTCAGACACACCACTCTGACACCTTCCCTGGAAAGCAGTGACTGAGCATTTTAAAGAAGAGCAATACTTTTATTCAAAGCCACGGTGTCTGTTTTAAAACTTTTCCTTTGGAAACCTAGCAATATCTGTACTTAACCCCTCCCAGCATAGTCTCTTGTCAGGGAGTTTACAGACCAATGTAGAACTTAGAATCAGTGTGTGAGCTGTGCTATCTACTGACAGGTTTTTAAACTTTTTTAGCACATAACTTGGGTAGTTGCATTCCTGACTGCGTCAGCGCTATTATAATTTCTCAGAGATCGGGGTCCTCCTTGAAGCCATATTCTTTGCATGGGGGCTGGCGCCCAGCCAGGGATGTGGCCTGCAGCCCCGGTTTCTTCCGGCTGCAGGAGCACCCCCTCTCTTGTGCAAGGTAATTGGTCCAATAGATTCCCAACATACCTCATGCTGACGAGATGCAGTGCATGGTGCGTGCAGCAAGGGGTCCGGAGTCGGTCGTGGTCTCCCAGAAACCGTTAGCCTGGGAACAAACCACTGATAGATTTTTCTGCTATTAGCCTTTCTTTCTTTTTTAAAAATTTGGGTGAATGTTTGAAAATCATGAATCAGTCAGTCACCGTTATTAATTGAAGAGCTGGGAATACCTCGTTAATGTATTTTTAAAACTGGTGTTGGACCCTCTGTGTATTTCAGGTTAATACTTTTAAGCAGTTTTCAGCACGTTTATCTCACTTTATTCTCGTTCTCCTCGGACCTCCGTAGCCATATCACTTGTATAAAATAGGCTGAGATCTAGTGACTGTAAGCTGTGGTCTCAGTAAACAAAGGTAAGCTCTTTTATTTTCTGATTAAAGAGAAAAAGTCAATGAACACAACGTGCATATATGACAATCATACAGGATGTATTTGCTCTCTTAGGTCTTATGTCATCATAATTACCTTGAATGTGTTTATGATCTAAATGTAAAATAGTTATTTTCAGCATTTGTTTTAATACCCTTGTAATTACTCTTTATTCAAGAGAGATTTCACTTTTACGAGTTAAATGTGTATATGTGTGTAGAAACGTATGCTATAACATATATGTGAATTACACACAGACCTGTTTAAGTAAAAGAATTTGGTGGTGGGAAGAGTCACCTAAGAAGACTTTAAGGTCAGGGCACTCTTTGGGCCAAAGTGCTGGAATTTCGTAAGCAGCAAGATTGGTAACAGTGCTGGTAGGATCCGTTTGTTTCTATGTAGCTGTTATGCAAGCGGAGGATCAAAGTGCCAATTTCTCAAGGAGGGAGACCTCTCTGAGAAATGCAGATCTCTGATCTGTGTTGTATGTCCCAATACAGCAGCAGAAAGAAGCCATTAAAAGAAAAAGCAATAGGAAAAAAAAACCAAAATATTAAGGTAACTATGGAAAAATAATATGTCATTGACTGAGTTAAGCTAACTATTTGCAGAACCAACTTTGGCAAGACTCAGAATGGTAAATACCCAATCTGCAGAGACCAAATAGACGTCAGGCAGTTCGTCTGTCTTTTCCAGGTCAGGTAGCTAGACAGTTTCATTTCCCACCTTCCTCAACCATCATGGAGTTCATTTCAAAGCTGGGAGGGTTAGGCCAAATATTTTAATAAGGGTTTGCTTCATTTCATTTAGTGTGTCCCGTGAGTACATTTCATATGTGTGAGATGTTCTGTGCCGAGGCCGTATTTGATACATAGAGATTAAAATGAATTTCATGTTTTATGTGTCTCTCAGTAGCGGTTTTCTTTTTATTGCTAACTTTGAAGGTTGCTGGAACAGCGTTTTTCCCGTACAGAATCTGTATGTACGTCCAGTGTGGCTTTGGCACCCGTCAAAGGTGGCGTCAGGCCTAGCTGAGGAGGACTACGTACGTTCCAGTCCTCATCCAGCAGCCGAGTGTCCGTGACGTGCCAGGGCCTTCTCTGGGCACTAGCAGAACAGAACACTGCCCGGTCAAAGCATTTTAAGTCTGAGAGTGTCCTTGTTGGTGAAATTGGGTTGATAACAAATATCCTCGGTTGGGAGACAGATGATGCGTTAGCAGTGTCAGAGGGTAATGACCTTGATCAGTAGTTTATTTATAAATTATTTAATAATATAGGCCCTCTGACACCACTAAAAAGGCCATCGTTTGGAAATTCACTCATTTTAAATATTTCCCTGGCAGTTTTGAGAGCCTGAAAGCAACTCTGGTCTATGTTCCTGGACCTCTCTCTCCAAGTAAGTGAATGGAATGAAATGAAGAATAATTATTCCAGTCCTTTTTAAGCAGTTTTTATAGTATAGCAAAGACCAAAGTGGTTGTTTTAAACACTGACCACCGTTTTTTGATGACAAGTGAGGGCAATCAATCATTCATTATAACTTGCCTGTTTATTAGATTTCTTTAATAGCTGCAGAGGAGGTAAATGTTCAGTAATGAGTTACGGAAATGAACAAGATTTGCAGATGTGTGGCCCCCCCCCCCCGTTGGATTTCTAGCAGTCGAGGGCCCTGAAAACTAGGGACATTAAGAACACTTAAAGCTGAAAACCACCTGCTCTGTGAACGGCCTCCCATACCTCCCACTCGGCGCGGGCCAGTGCGCCCTCGGTGGTGGGGAGTGAGGCATAGGGGGTCTCTGAGGTCCTCAGAGCAGGAAAGGTTCTGATGCCACACCACGTGGTGACCGTAGGTGTCTCAGGGTTGGAGGAGGCCTGGCAGGGAGACGGGCGGTAAATGAACCCCAGCTACAGAGTCCAGAAACTACCTGCTGCCCGGGTGACTCTCAGTGCCGAGGTTTCTCTCCAGCGGTTATACCTCCGGAGCACATGCTGGTGCTTCTCACGGAACACGGGGTCTCTTCCCTTCCTCATCCCATCTTCTAGAAAGATTGTCTTAAGTCAAGAATTCAAGTTGAGTTGGTTATAAGAATAGATATCCTTTCCCACGTTATCATTTTAGGTAGGAGCTAACTGCTTCCATTGATACTTGAAGCAGTGATCTTTGGAGATTTAAAAAAATAGCACCATAGTGCAAATTAGGTTATGTAAGCTTTACAGCACAGCTAGAAATAGGGACTAGAAACCATGTGGGAATCTGGGCCAAAGTATTTTCCTCCCTCCAGTAGTTCCCCTGGGGCTTGGGAATTAGATGAGTTAATACACGCAAAGTGCTCTGAATAGTACCTGGTGCACCGGAAACACTCGGTCAGTGTTGGCAGTTCTTACCGTGGTTGGCTGAAGGGACAGAAGGTACGCGAGGGAAGCGAGGCTGTACTGGCAGGCAGGTGGCCTGCTGGGGGGTGGGGTGGGGAGCTGCACTGGTTCCCTGGCAGTCACAGGTTCGAGGTGCTTCCCGGCTGTGAGAGGACTCCTGGCCTCCGGGGACTAGACCGGAAACACAGAGCCAACACTTGAGGAGTGAGGCAGTGTGGGGAGGTCGCTGCATGTCCCTGCTGACTGGAAGTTTCTGCTGAGGTGGAGAAATCATTGGCCAGCGTGCTGCCAGGGATTCGGAAGGCCTTGCTTCAGGGTTTAAGTGTGCTTAGAACTTCAAAAGGCCTGAGCTTAGAATATCAACCTGCTGATTCCCAGTTTCCTACCAGTACGTTATTAAGAAAAAAGAGGCGTGCGATTACAGTGAGGCCTGGAATCCAGCATCCAGAGCTCAGCAGTGTTGGCAGATACAAGTTCTTGTAAAGCCCGGACCGGAGAGCCTGGGGGCGTGCTCAGATGGCCGTTGACTCCCCGGCTCCTCTTCATGGCGTTCCTGCAGCTTCTCTCTTACGGTCTGCTCCCGCGCTTTGGAAATAACCCACACTCGCCACCACGTGAGGCCTCCCCTGTCTGCTACTCTCTCGGAAAACACAGCTGGATCCGTCCGCCCATCCCTCTCTGTCTCTTGAGCAGAAGGAAGGACGGGTAGATGGGGAGACTGATGCTGTTGGCTGAACGTACAGCTTCCCGTCCCTTTCTGCACAGGCTTCAGGTGCCTCCGAGGAGGGATGGGCCGGAGCATCCCTGTCCGCCGGCACGCGGTCCGCAAGGCGGGCCCTACAGGCCGAGTTCTGGGGTGCTCGGAGTTGATAAAAACGATGTAGGCAGGGGCTGAGCACTACCTTTAAAGGCAAGTAAGATAGATTTGCGTTATAGGCAAGATGTGCCTTTTTTGTTTGCTTTGTTTTAAATGATAGCAGTGATGGGAAGTGAAAGAGGAGGGGACACGACAGCAGCAGTGCCAGGGAGGCTCCAACCACCTACTCTCTCGCTGTCCCCCAAAAGCAAGAAGCTTTTCTTAAATCTAAGAGATACTTGTTATCTAATGTCCTGGCAGAAGTCCTCCCATTCCCAGTTGTGGCTGTTTGGTGGGATCATTGCCTCATTGAGCCAAGGTTGAGAGAGGGCCTTTCTTTTTTTTTCTCCCCTTGACCCATCGGTTTTAACGCCTTAATTCCTTGGTCCTAAGCACGGTCTTGGTGATGTGTGTCAGAATTTTGCCATTTCTGCCAAGTGAGCTGCCCCTACCGGGGGGTGTCGTGCACCCCCCCCCCCCCAGGCAGCAGATGGGAGACTGACCAGCACGTCCTGACTGGATGCGTGTGGTCCTCACCTCTTTCACTGCTGCTGACCCCGGAGGGAACGGGGTCAGCCAGGCAGCCCTGTGGGCATTCCCTTCGCACTGCCTGGGGCCCAGTCTGTCCGGCTGCCTGGGTTCTCTGTACGGCTGGGGCGGATGGTCTCTGTGTGCACTTGTCAGCTGAATCTCTCTCATAACGAAGTGAACAGTAGCCTTTTGTTTAGGTCATTTTGTCATTTTGGGCTGTGGGCAGCAGCAGATTGGAGAAGGAGCAGAAAGAGAAGGGAGAAATGTCGTGTGTGTGCCAGGCACTTGGACATTCTTCTCAAACAACCTTCTTGGAGGTGATGTTCTCATTGTCAGATAAAAAACAGGCTCAGGGTTCAGTGCTGGAGTTAGGAATGAAACCCCGAAACCTCTTTCACCACACCATGTGCCGTGGGTGCCGTCTGGGCAAAGCGGGGGAGCGCGCTGGGCGGTGGGAGGGCGGGGTGCAGGCCTTGCGCCAGGCCCGGTGGGGGCCTCACACCTCACACCAGGTCACAGGGTCCTAGCCCACAGGGTCCTCCTGTGCTGGAAGCCAGGCTCTCTGATTGAGGCTGTTCTGGAACAGATAACCTCACCTTTTAGAAATAGGGCTATTTTCTGTTAGACCAATTGGAAAAGATTCTGTAACTGGAAAGATAGGCTAGAAGACTTAGGTGTGGTTGTATAAACAAAGGAAGCCCTTGTATTTCAAGCTTGTTTTTTCTGTTTGAATATCAGTGACAACTTGAGGTATAGGTTTTCATTTAGCTAATGCTTCCTGAGTGTGCGCTCTGGCCAGAGACTGGTGATGGGGATGTCTTAGAAGATTTGAGCCAAGACTCTCAAGGCTGGCAAGGTTCTGACTCACAAGGTAAAGGGAAGAGGGGCCTGGAGGGCCTGCAGCTCGGGTTTGGGGTAGAAGTGCCGGAGCTGTCCTGTGCCAAGCAGGGCTTGGGGCGGGCCGGACTGCAGTGGCCCGTTCGGATTGCCAGGACTTTTTCCCAGACCAGGCTTCAGGGAAGGCGGCCAGCCTGAAGGTCTTGGGCAGCCCTGCTGGGATGGCTTTGAGGTCTCTGAATTGCTGCACTTGAGCTATTCTTCTGAACTGTGCGGAGTCTCCCACTGCCGCAGACCATGTCACCAGCTCCTTTGCTAACAGTTGCCACCTGGGTCTCTGCCTAGGGGTAGGCGGGGGTGCGGATGGCGGCAGAATCCTCTCCAGGGAAAGGTGGTCCTGTGTCATCCCAAGTCACCGTCCTTGGCAGCTGGCCATTTCTCTGCCACCTGCCATGATGCTGGAGGGGAGCAGGAAGGAGGAGCTGTTGTAAACCCAGGCTGCACGGGTTCCAGAATGGTGACCTGTGTGTGGGGAGAGTGGGTACTTGGCCCAGCACTCGCTTAGCAGCCGTTCCTTCCCAGTGCCGCCCCCCCCCGCAGTGTGGAGCAGCACGCCCTCTTCTTCCTGTGCAGGCACAGATGTTGAAGCCCGGAGAGCTCTCCAGATCACCCAGCTTGTTCGCAGCAAAATGCTGTGGCTCCTCATGAGTTGTTAACCACACAGAAGAAATAACAGGCCTTCCACTTTTTTGGAGTTAACAGAAGCCCTTTCTTGGGGACGAGATTTGAATTACACAACAAGTGTGGGATCTAGAAATGATCTCCTTTTATAGATGGGGAAATGGAGGCTTAGCCAAAATGCCTTGCCCCAAATTATACAGCAGTAAGTGGCTGAGCCCACCCGTTCTGACAGCACGGTGCTGGGTGCTGGTGGTTTGTCTTGCTGGTCTAGACCGCTGCCTGCCCTGCTTCCCAAACCGTCTGGCACCAGTTTCCCTTCGTCTCTGTGAGGCATTCCACTGACCTCTCTTCCATGCTCTGGAATGTAGCCTGTGTGGTTTGAAACAAAACTAGCAAAAACCAATGTTCCACCTCTCTCCCTGCCCCCTGCCATGTCGGGGGTGGGGGGGGGTGGGGGGGGAAAGAATCCAGACTTCATTCCGGCTTATTCTTTCTCTGGTTCCTTTGGAGGAACGGTTAGCTTGCCCCTGGGCTCGGGGGACTGGCGAACCCTGGGCCTGGCAGCCTAATCTGTGACGGTTGCTGTGCCCGCGCGGTTGGGTCTGTTTCCATACTGACTTTTTGTACTATAACTCTGTAATAAGTGTAGACCGGTGATTGCCGTTGGAGAGACCCCCAGGGGTTGGTGGGCAGGGAGGGAATATGCTGTTGGAAGGGGCTTTTTATGTTCAGCTTCGTCCACATTTTGGTTGTTGGCCGTCGCCCGTCCCTGCCTAGGCCTTCACCGTGTGCTCTAAGTCATCCTCACAGTGACCTGTTTCCCGGAGTGCTCGGACGCTGGGACCTCACTGGACCCTCCCATCATGGAGGTGTCCTCAGTTGTGGAGCTTGCTAACATCTTTCACGTCCGTGGAGGCGATACTAAGGGAACTGTTGTGGACGTCATCCAGGAGGTGAGAGGTCTCTGGAAGGTGGCACCTGGGGAACTTGAGAAAGCTGAAGGCCCCTCCAAATGAGATTCCCTGAGGCTGCTGGGGAGACCTGGGGAGATCTCGGACCTTTCCGTCAGCTGTTTTAAAGGGTTAGATTTACTTGTATATGGCTCTGGAAGGAAGGTTAAAGACGGCGATAGAAAGCTGGTTGGGCAGTTTGGGCTAATGTGTGCCTCCCAGGATGCCAGGGCCGCCCTGGGGGTTGAGCTGTGCTGAGAAGTGAGGCCGCTGGCCCAGCGGAGTCTGAGCCCGCCAGCTATGTGCACAGCGCAGAGGGGCCTCTTCCTCGGGGCATTCGGTTTGGATGGGACCGCTTCCCCCTCTCGGGCACATGGATTCACTGGGAAACACTCAGTCGCCTACTGCTATTTCCCAGGCTCTTTCAGCTGGAGAAAATGTCAAGATCTTCTGTTTAGACAACTGAGGAAGTGAAACCACTGACCAAGGTGGAGTGCACGGGAAGGGGGAACTCGGGCCTGGCCAGGTCAGAGGCATGCTCTGTTGGGGAGGACTCTGGCGTGCCTCCCGCTCCACGCAGGAGTCAGGCCTGTGAGGAGGCCAAGGACCTGAGCAGCCTTGATGGGAGTGGCAGAGGCCTTCCGGCTGAGACTGGCATCTGAACTGATGAGGGTCTGCCAGGGGGGTCGTGAGAAGAGCTTTCAAGAAGTGGGCACGGTGTGCACAAATAGGGCATGGCCTTCCGGAGCAGCACGGAGGTCCTTGCTGATGCCAGCTGGTACCTGGGGCCAAGGTGGGGAAGGTGTGGGGAGGGAGGCACGTGTCGGGAGGGCAGGAGTGGGCAGTGGGAGAGGGGTAGCAGCGTGGCAAAGGCCGTCTCTTTTGGGCTGGGAAATGGGGGTTTGGTTGGCCCAGGTCTATGTAAGTGGGGGGGGGGCTGTGAGCCCTCTTCTTGTGCTCTCTGGGCTAGTGGCTCTTTGGCGGTGGATAGAGAGGTTTGCAGGCTGGTTAGTCGGCATCTTACCCTCGCCCTGAGCTTCTGTGTCTGTTCTCCTGGGCTCATCGCCAAAGGGAGTGACAAGTACTGGGTGTCCGTTCATAGAGGACCTCTGCTCTTTAAAAAAGCAATGTTTTGGTTTCTTTACCTGGGCAAGGTCTGGAGTTCATTGGATTCAACATCTGCAGAACACAGGCTTTAGTTAGTGGGAAGTTGCAAATTTGCTACACAGAGAAAGGAAGAACCCCCCCCCCCCCCGTTTTGGTGTCTAGCTCAGTCCTACCGTCTCTGGTTCATCCTAGACAGCTGGTGCTGGAACACCGCCAAAAGGAGTGCGGGTGGGCTTCTGCACCTCTGCTACTTACACAGCTCTCCTGGGGATTAGGGCTTAAGAGGCAGCTGTCGTTTTGACCCTTTAGGTCAGAGCTATGCAAGGTTCCAGGGGCACGGAGACCTTGATCCTGTCAGCCTTTGGGGTGGCCAAGACCTGAGGGCTTGTCTGTAACTTGTCGTCTTATTCTGTTGGGCCATAGAAGTATCACCTGTGTGTCGTAATGTGGAAGTACATGGGAGCATTCCCTTAGGCCTGGTGTCAGCAAACTTTCTGGAAAGGTCCAAATAGTAAACCTTTCAGATGTGACTGTTCAGCGCAGCTGTCGTCATGCAAGAGCAGCCAGAGATGGTGCATAAACACAGGTATGGCTGTATTTAAACTGGACTTAAAAAAAAGTGGGCCATATTTTGTGTATCCCTGCCTTAGACTGTAGAGACTCACCTCTGTGCTTATGCCTGGGAACTTTCTTCCATCTGCTGCCTGGCCTGCCCACCTGAAACAAAGGCTTCCTGAGCACCTGTGTGAGCGCCGAGGAGGAAGGGGCGGGCAGTCCTGGCCCAGGAGGACCACAGGTTTTTTGGGGGGGGGGGGCACTGCCAGGTAAGAGCAACATCTAGAACAGAAAGGGCTCAAGGAAGTCCAAGGTGATAGGGCTCCAGTGAGTGAAGGACTAAGGCAAGTCAGGAGGGCTCTAGGAAGCTGCTCTGGAGAGGACAGTCAGTGGAACACCAAGAAGTGTGTAGTCACACAGGCACGTTGGGCCCCGCGTGGGAAGGGCCCTGAATGCCAGGCTAAGGAGCATGGGCCTCATTCTCTGGGCCCTAGGGAGCCAGTGAGAGGTTGTGTTTAGGACAGTACTGTGATCACAGGTGCATTTTAGAAATGTCACTCTGGTTGTAGAAGACCAGATCTGTGGTTGCAAGTGGTATCTCAGTTTTGAAGAGTTGGGTTAGTGTTGGTATTTGAGTAGGAAGGAGAGGTCCAGAGAATTGGTTTTTCTGGCTGCTGGCTTTAGGGGGCCAGTGAGCACACCTTTTGGACTTGGCAGAGCCTGATAAATCCTCCATCTCCAGGCTTTTTCTCTCTCACTATCCTAAAAACCATTTAAATGGGTAAGACAAACATTTGGTCTCAAACCGGAATTAGATTTTGGCTTGGGGCCTCGGTGTGAGCGAGTGGAGTCCAGGGCAGGAGGGTTCACAGAGAAGATGCCCGTGCGCCGTCGGCTCCCGGAACAGGCCTTCTGACAGCCTGCGGCTCACAAACCGCCCGAGGGGAGTCGCTCATGGTGCCTGCCCCAAGGTGCTCAGTGTAGTTGGGGCAGACAAACCCAGACAGTGCTTTCTACCTTCCCAGCCATCCACACCCCTGCCCTGCGCCCCCAGCTGGAGTTTTCTAGGCAGGTGAAGGGAGCTGCTCTTCACTGAGCCTCCGTGAGGTGTGACAGCTGGGAGCTGTCACGAGGGAGCCCCTGGGGTCCGGAGAAAAGCCAACTACTCTGAGTGCACGTGCGCTTGCTGTTTACGGACTCCTCCATAGGCCCGTGGGAGCCCACGCTGTCCTGAGAGGTGGCTTCTGCGTGGTCCGCCAGCACCCTGGGCGGTGGGGCAGTGGGCCTCTGCTGTGGTTGCCGGGAACCAGGCCAGGGTTAGGGAAGGACGTCTCGGTGAGGTTGTGCCTCCGGGGCATGTTGGATGCTGGTCCTGGGCTTGTCAGGCTCCCTCTTGTGGAGGGCTGGCCTCCCAGACTGCTGCCTGGTTTTGTCCCTTTTGGGGAGGGGGGGGGACTCTCTAGTGGGACTTGCCCGAGGAGCACTGCTTGTGTCTTTCGTAGGCGTTTCTCGGGGAAGGGGAAGGACCAAGGTGGGCCTGGCTTTACGCCGCAGCTGTGGTCCTGCCCTGCAGCTCAGGCCTCGGGGCAGCGCTCGTCAGTTTGTCGGCCGCCACCGTCCCCTCTGGAGCTCGAGCCTGGCCCGGGCCCTTGCCCTCTTCTAGTTCAGGAGCATAGGTTTGATGCCGTTTTCTTGCTTAGCGAAACAGATGGTCAGAAGGGCTTTTTCCTCCCTAAATATTTCTGCTGTTTTGGAAAGATTTGTTGTTGTTCGTGGAAACTAAGGGTAGGGACAGGCGTGTTAGCTCAGAAGTCCCTTCTCCATTGGGAACGTACTAAGTTGCATTTTAAACGTCCCGCCTCTTTTCCGGACTGGGTACGGCTCCCCACCTCAGGCTTGGAGTTGCTGTGTCAGGGGCAAGACGTGCTGCTCCACATGAGCTTATTTCCTTGATCTGTGTCCCTGGGACCCGTCCGTTAGTCACATCGTCTGCCGCACTGACCCCCGAGGTCGTGAGGATGCCCACGTGAGCTCTGGAACTCCGTGCCAGGCAGCCCCGATTCCCCACACACTTCTCTCACCTTTGGTGGTGGAAGTGCTGCCGTTAGACACATCCCTTTCCCAGACCAGTCCTGTGTCATCATAGAGGGAGCACCAAGAGCTACCTGTCCCCTCACTCAATGCGGTGGCTTGCTGGTGGTGGGACTGGCTGTGGCTACATGGGAGGTGGCTTAGCTGCCGATTTTTACTACCTTTCTTGGAGAGGAAGGCTTGTTTCTAGAAACTCAGCTGGGGAGCCAAACCATAGGCAACTTCAAGGCCCTGAGTAGGGCCCTAGCTTTGACACCTCCCAGGAATCCCAGGCAGCTCTGGCTGTGTCACGTGCGGTCTCCCAACTCCAGATGCACTTCCTTTCCTGGGGCTTGAGGGGGGGGGGTCCTCTGCCTTTGTTCCTCTGGTCTTCTAGGCACGAGCCCCTTCACTTGGCAGACTTTATATACGTCAGCCCTCAGCAGCACTTACCCCAAAGTGTTTTTGTACTCAGGCTTTTCGCCAGCAACCCATCAGCTGGCCTCTTATGCTGAACGTCTGGTCCAAGTGGCTTAGGAGAGGACAGTCTTCCTGAGATGACCGTAATTAGGGTGAGGACACTTCTAGGAGCAGTGAGGCTGATGGGCCTCGCTCAGCCGGTTAGCTCCACGGCCTGCACACCCTGGTCTCAGGGCCATGTGGCACTCCCAGAGAGGGGCCCGTAGGACTTGCCGCCCCCTCCATGCAGACTTCCTGGTGTGGAAAGGAGACGGCTAGCTCAGAACTGAAGCCCAGGGTTACTGAGAAGCAGCTTCTCTCATAAAGCAGCAAGGTGGCCCTGCTCGGCCTCAGCCCCAGGGCGGGGAGTACAGGAGGCCTGGAGAAGGCCGGGTGTATGTGTGGGTAGACAGCCGTTCCCTACTGCACCGTTACACATGTGACATTGGACTCCTGGCTCTAGCTTACTCTCACTCTGGTCTGGTGATGGCCAAGGTAGTTTTTTAGGTATCAATTTAAATACCTATCTGTATCTATTTACTGTGTTGTTTTTTCCCCTCTGAATACGCAAGTGTAAATAGTATAATTTGCAAAGTCCTTGGCAATAACTTTATGTTGTGTATTATGTTGAAAACATTGGCAAATGCGACTGCCATGGAATTTCTTTGCCCTCGGGGGCAGTGATTCCATGTAGGACTGAACTTTACACCTCCAGCGTGATTGAAGCAGCAGCCTGCATGTGTGGACTGTCACCAGTGCCTCGTCCAGGATGCCTGGCCTTCATCCAAAGGGACTCTCTGCCGCTCCAGCACCCACACTGTGGCTCCTTCGCACTGACTGTGTCGGACTCTGCCGTAGACTGGTCCTCTTGTCTGGCTGCTGCAGTCTGCCTGTAATGCCCTGACATGTTGCATTCTCCCCATTTGGATGAATAAAAATAAAAGCTTCTGTCTTAAACAGCAGTGGACCCACTTTGGTTAAATGAAAGCTGTGACTTCCATGAAGTGGTCAAGTGCAGGGCTTTCCTGGCCCTTGGGACTCTGCAGTTCAGAACACGTGTCAGGATCTTTCCCTTTGTGTAAAGGGGTGAGGAGCCAAGGCCTATTTCCTGTTCCCTTTCAACTCTCTGCTAATGGTGCAAAATGTTTACTGATCTGAAACTTTACCTTGGGACCGTGGCGTAGCAAGTGGTGAGTTACGGGTGCTGAGTGAGGGCTAAATTCTAGAATTTACCAGGTACTTTTCACACACCTCACTCTTACTGCTTACACACATTCCCCAGGGCTGGCATTATAACCACACATGACGTATCAGGACACTAAGGTTCACAGATAAAAGTAGAACTTCTCAATGGCAGCTTTGTGTCCAAAGCTGCAGCTTTTCCCCCTTGTGAGGGTCCCGGCAGTGGAGCATCCCCAGACCACCTTGAGGAATGGATACGCAGAAGGCGGAGCCCCTGCCGAGGCCCTCCAGGTAAGTGCAACCACCGGGTGGAGGAAGGCACTGGGTGTTCTGCTTCACCGTGTGACTCAGGGCCCACCTTGTCCCTGCACGCCACGCCCCTGTGCTGGATTCTGAGTGTGCTGGAGCTGGCGGGCCTGGCCCACCGCTGCTCCCCTGCCCCATGGTCACAGTGAACAGCCTGTTGCGTGGAAATGGAGGAGTGAAGGGCAGGAGTGTTGTTGTTCTTGCTCGTGGGCCCCAGAAGAGGAGGAGGAGGTAGCTCTTGAGAGAATAGGTTGAAACGGCAGATCTTGTGATCACGAGTACGTGGCCTTCCACTGCTACCTGCGGTGCTACTTACAGATCTGGGAGTAAGAGCCCTGAGCTCCTCGGGGCGTTCTGACCGCTGGAGGGACCAGCAGCTCATGGGAAGAAGATCAGGAGCTCTGTGGCGCCCGAGCAACCCCTAGAACACAGACAAGAACTTGGAAAGGTCATTTGACTTTCCAGAATGAGTGGTGTGTCCAAGGTGCTAGGCCCCAGTGTGCTGTTGGCAGCAAGGTGCCCTGCTGGTCAAGGGAATCTAGGGGTGCGGGTTAATAACGGCCGTGGGCCCCAAAGTCCAATTTCCTCCCCAATAAGATGAGGAAGGGACAGAGAATTAGTGCTTAAGACTCTTGCTCCGGGAACCACTGCCCCAGCCATTGGGTGTGGTCCTAACCTTTGACCCTGCTTCAGCTTTCTGACCTCATATGACACCCCAATATGACACCCCAAAATGTGTCATATGAGAGGGAGAGTCCCAATGTCAAGTGAAGCGCTATAATGCCATCAGCCTCCCTCAGCCCCTCGAGGACGGGCCTCCCCCAGGTTACAAGGGGCCTGCATCACCTTACTTGGTGTGTGGACTGCTTCTGCTGGGTCAGTCAGAGCCCGGAGTTGTGATCTCAGCCTACTTTTAGCTCCCATGGATTTTCTTTTCTTTACTCCTGCCTTGGGGACTTGGAATTCAGAGCAGATGGGGTGGGGGGCGGCCAGCACTGGGAGACTAAGGAAGATGCCGCCTACTCCCTGGGGGCGCTCCAGGGCTCTGGAGCGGAGCTGGGGTTCAACAGAGCCTGCTCGACAGTCCGCCCGGCCTGTGCCATGCTTTCACTGGCCTCTTGAGCAGCCCTGACAGCACAGTCCAGGAAGATATGTGGCCACAGTCAAAACCATGATCTGAGTTCTCCAGCACGAAGCCTCACCGTCTTGGTCTACCACAGTTCCCTTCAGCCACCTCCGAGTCTGCTGCCATTCTGGGCACCAGCAACTCCCCTCTCACCATTGGGTCTTCTCTGGCCCTGCCCTCACTGTGATGGAGCGCTTCTCCTTTCCCTCCAGACGGCCACAGCCTCCCTCCATGGCCCCTCCTCCTCCTTCAGTGGCGGTGCCTAGGCCTGCAGTCAGCCCTTGTGCACGGTCTCCCCTGCCCTGCAGACTCGGCATCCACCCTGCTGCGACCCAGTCACAAGCACGGCATCAGGAGTGCTAAGGTTCTGAACCCCTGTGGCAGAGCGGCCCGCACGACTCCCGAGCGTCTAGGTTCTGGCCACCTCCCGGCCCGGACAGTTTAAGTCCACACACCGAGCGCTCCATTTCTCTGCCTTTGTGTCCTTCCCCTTTCTCTCACAAGTTTCCGTAGCTTTCCAGGAATTGTCTCCAATCTGGCCTATTTTACCGCCTCTCTATAAGACTCTAGATGTCTTCAAGTTTCTTCCTAAAGGACTGACCGGACATTTCCCAAAAATTTTTTAAGGCGAACTGGCTTAAAACTCTGCAGTGGTTCCCTCCGCCTTCCAACTCCTCAGCCTCAAGGCCTCAACCTTATCATCCAGCCTCGCTCCCTCAGACCACGGCACCTACCTTCCCTTTCGTGCAGCCAAATGTCTTGTTGCTTCTCCATCCCACAACCCCCTTAGGTCATCTGTGCAGAAAACATCCATGTCACTTCATCTGCCTGTCCCCACAGGGCCCCATATACCTGTTTCAGCACTTAGCGTACAGCGTGGCACTTAGTATTCTCAGTCTGGGTCTCAACACAGCTGGGGGACTTCCCTGCGAGCAAGGGCCATCTGAGGGACCTTGGGCCGAACGTGCCCAGGCTGACTGGCACACGGACTCCTTTCTCTGGGCGGGGGCTCAGCTGCGAGGAGAGGGTTACTTCGGAGTCCCTACTCTCCCAGACACCAGGACCTTTGGGACTGGAAAAGCCTAGAGCAAGCTGGCCCTTCTGGACTCCTGCCCCAGTTGGCCAGGAATGTGGATCCCACAGAAAGGTTCTCTAGCCTGTAAATGGCAGAGGGACCCCAAATGTGCTCTGGAGCCACTGTCCTGGCCCCTCACGAGGCACCTGCCCAGTGGAGAGAAGACTGGGCAGGGACGGCACTCACCGCCTTCCCTTCTTCAAGGCCGGGTGTAGAAGGGGTCCTGGAGGGCAGGTCACTCAGGGAACACCGCAGGCTTAGGGAGACTGCTCTTCTTCCTGCTGCAGAGAAGGGGGTGAGCGGGTAAAGAGGGACAGCCGGGGGCCTGCACATCCTTATGGTGTGGGGGGGCCCCGTGGGTAGAGGGGAGCTTTCTGAAGGATGTGTCTGTCTATGCCGCCGTGCTTCCTGAAAGTCTTAGGAGGGCTTGTCCCCAGCCACTTGGACTGCCTTTGCCCCCACAGCTACTTCTCTTGCACATTCACATCTTAGGCCTGGAATACCTGTCTCTTGCCTGGTGAGACACTTTCACCTCCTGTAGGTCTTGCTTAACCCTCTGACACTTGACTAGCGGCCCCGCCCGGAAGCACGCGGAGGGTGATGCCTGTGCTGCCAGCAAGCCTGTCCCCACAGCACCTGCCTGGTGGAGGGAGCAGGGAAAGGGGCAGGAGCACATAATGATGAAGCCGGTTTCTACAAGCGATGCTCTTTGTACCAAAATATTTAATGAATATGCTGTTAAAATAAAACCAACAAAAGAAATAGTAATACAATTTTACTGGTTTATATTTCAGTTCATAAAGTTGACACACTGGAACTACCCTAGCACAATGTCCACGCACCTAGTTTTAGATGGGCTTACAGCTGTGTCGGTAACTGAACAAGGAGGACAGGAAGCGGTGGAGGGTGTGGTTGGGGGGGGGGGGCTGCCGTCGGTACCTCCCTTGTCACAGTGCCCTCAGCAAGCGTTAGTACAGCCCGCAGGAAAAGAGATACAAAACCCAAGAATCTTTACACACAAACCAGTGCCTCTCAGACCTGCTCCCTGCTCCCTGCATGCGGAGACCCAGTCGGCACCAGCCCGTCAGCACATCACTATATAAATTAAAAGGCTAGGTTATTTAGTTTTTTAAAGGTGCTAAAACCTCCGTTCTGTAGTTTTTAAGTGACAACCTCGAAGCCCATCTGAACAGCGAGGTCTGCACCCAGCCACACTCGGGGGAGGGCCCAGGGGCCCAGGCAGCCAGGGAGGGACACAGGTCAGCAGGACGGGGCCTGGGCATGTGCATCCCGCACACGTGTCTGCCAGCGCACGCATACACACACACACACACACACACAGTGCAGTGTTCTCACCTGTACGACCTGTTGTGCAAAAGCACTAGGGACCTTGAAGTGCTGGGGCACTTCCCAGCTCTCATGAGGGCAGGGGAGGAGAGTGAGCCCAGCATGGAGTGACATTAAGTGCCCAAATATCCACATAATTAGGTTGAGCAGATCAGTCTCAGTCTGGGATTTAAACACTGTCAGCTGGGCGTATTGGGAAAGGTATTTATATATATATATATATATACACATACATACACACACACACACACACGACACATGAAGCAAAATAAGATTTGTCCACGTTATGATTACTCCTGTCTCACGGTCTGTAAAGTCACCCAGCCCAGCCCTGTGAGGTTTTGGCAGCTAACACTAAAAAACAACAGGAACTACAAGAGTTGCATAGAATTGATCAGAAACGTGAATAATGCCAAACCCAAAACCTGTGCATTGTGTTCTTTAACAAAACTAGGTGGCTTCAACTACAACCAGGAAACCCTCCTATTTAAAACAAAGTGCTTCTCCGCATCTACCTGGAGGACCCTATGCTGGCACGAAGTAGATAAGAATTATTTGTGTTACTGACCCCTGTCCCCCTCCCCCACAATATATATAATATGTGTATTAAAAAAAAAAAGATTAAAGGTTTAGAAAAAAACCCAAAGCCTGAAGGATCCCCAAACTCTGATGATGTCAGCTCAGCCCTCGGGCTGGGTGAGGCGGCGGCCACACCAGGAGGCGGCCTGGGAGCTCAGGAGGATGGTTTCCCAGAGCGCGTCCAGAGCGTCACGCAGCCAGCAGGCCTGTTAGCATCAGTAGTTAGGAGAGCCTCACCCCAGAGGCTGCCTGCTGCAGGAGCTCTGGCCCAATGACCTACCAACACGCTGCTATGGATCTGACATAGGTACATTCTGGTCCTGGGACATGTCACAGAATCACACATCTGGCCAAAGAAGGCAACAAAAGGTGTCGTGTTTTCTGAAGGTGTCTGGAGGCAGCTGCTTCACTCAGCAAGTCTCTTTCCCTTGAACCCCCGTTGCTGTCTTTATGGAGCTCAGGGTTCGGTTAAACCACGTCTTCTTGGCAGCCTGGACCTCGTTTAGGGCAAGGCCTAAATGGTGCTCCAAGTCCTGCAAGAGGAACAACGTACATGAGCGTGCTGGGCTCCAGGGTCAGGGATGGTGCCTCCCAAGAGCTGAGCCAAGGCAAGAATTCAGGCTATTTCTTCTTGAGATGCCTCTAGAAATTCCCCCAGTCTCCACCTGGCAGAGGAGGATCTGGAATCCCTAGAAGTTCGGGGATCTTCCGTAGTTAAGACCTCTTCATTTCTTGCCTAGTCTACTTACTCAACCTACCTGTGCACCTCCCTCTCTTGTCCACCTATTGCACATCAGGCAGACAGAGCTAATGCTCTGGTTCAATGACCATGTCATTAATTTCCAGCAAAGACGTTAAAGTCTAGACTCCCTAGCAAGACACTTGAGATGTTTCATAATCTGGACCCAGAGACTGTCTGCCAGCTCAGCGCCCACTTCCACCCCTGCCTCCCTGGCACTCCTCACTGGGCAGGCCCTCTCCTCCCTCTGCTGCTCAGCACGCCGTTCCCTCCACCAGGAATGCTCACTGTTCTCTCTCTTCTGCAGCTGCAACCCTTGTTCATTCTTTGACCACAGCTCGCATACTGCTGCCTTGGTGGTGCTTTTCCTGATTGTCCTGGACAGTCACATAAGCCATGTCTTAGCTTTGCAACCCCAGCACCTAGAACAGGGCCTGGCAAAGAGCAGATGCCCAGTGAATGTGTGCAATCTGGGAGACCAGGCCCTAAGCTTTAGTCCTGAACTTGGTCCCTTCCACGCACAGTGCTTAGGGCCCTCTCTGTGCTCTGTATTGTACTGGCCATGCAGTGGAAAGATGACCTAAGCAAGCCCACTTCCTTCACCGGAAATGGAGGCTCAGACAAATCAGGTCTCATGTTCAGTCACAAAGCTAGTTAGCTGGGACACTGTGCTAAGAGCCCTTTCTGGGCATTATCTTATTTAGTCTTCAAAACAAACTATCAGATAGGGGCCCTGATCATCTCCATCTGCACATAAAGACTTTGTAGAGAGGTTCAGTATTAACCCAAGATCACAGAGTTTGGAGGACAATTCTCTTTATGATAAAGTCCAATTCTTATGACAGTTCAAATACTAATTAGACATCCACTGGTAAATTGTAAGTAATGGGCTTCTGCCCATAGGGATTATGGTCAAAATTTAAAAGGGGGGGGGGGGAAAAACCTAAGCCATAAAGATCATGGCTGGAGTTTCCAGCCCACAAGGGCAGGCCCTGGGCCATGGCCGTTACCTGGATCTTACACTCGGCTTCCACCAGCTGCAGCTTGGTCTGTGCCAGCTCCAGCTCCATCTCCCTCAGCTGATTCTTGAGTGTCTCCTTCTCCTCATCTGTGTCCTCATCTAAAACTTCCTTGGCCGAGCTCAGGCCCTTTACGCGACCTTCCTTGTTGAAAAATTCCCGGCAGCGCTCACAGTCATCCACTTTTTGCTGAAATTGAAGGTCAGATGTGAAAAGGCAAAGAAGAGAAACCAGTCCTACAGGAGGGTGTGGGCATCTCCTTTTTGGGGAGCCAAGCGGTGGCTTCTTGGTTGAGCATTACAGCTTCTGAAAAACTACGTTCTCTTTGGCAGATGCCCTACTGCACAAGCCATGTGGTAGGGATCATACACTAAAAGCAATAAAAATAAAAATATCCTTCTACCTTGGTCTGGTCAACTCACTTCTAGGAACCTCGGTTAAAAAAAAGATGAAGACACAGTGGGTAGATAAAGATTCATGTACAAAGATTCTCACTGCAGAATTTGAGATGGAAAAAAAGATGGGGCGGGGGGGGGTATAAACTATCCAACCGCTGTGGCAGAGAAGACACAGACTGTGCTGTATTTATACTAGAGAGTATGTATGTAGCCTCTAGAAAGTCTCTGAGGAAGTTTTCACAGCATGGTGCAATGGTTAAATGCTGGGTGAACCAGGACACAGAAATAGCTGTAAAGCATGGTTGTAAATATTTACCACACTGCATCAAAGTATGACCGCCCTGCCTGGGAGAGACCCATCTCATGTTCCTCTAAGAAAACTCTGCCGATTAAACTGCTTTAGAAAGACCTCAGTTACAAACCATGTCCGAATTTCACAGATGTAAACGTGGGAAAAAATGAGTATCTTGGACTGAAGAGGTTTTCGTATGTTGAAATAAACACAGAACCTGCAAGAACATACACTGAAGTGTTAATAATGGTGAAGGTTAGTAGTGGTTATGTGTGGGTAAATACAATTACAAGGGTTTGTTTTCTTACATTTTCCAAATTTTCTGCAATGAGCATTAGCAGTTTTAGGCTCAGATAATAAATTATATTGAAGAAACAGACACTGCGGTTTACACACTACTCAGGACAGATGCCAGGTGCCTCCGCTCCGGGTTCACCGCTCCTGTGTGTGCGAGGCCGTGAGCACAGAACCCTCCCACCTTCTTGTCCACACGTGTGTAAGTATGTTAGAAAAGCATCTTTTGGTAAACTACTCATCTCAGAAAAGTGTGCTAAGCGCTCTCACACAGGCACAGCATGAAGAAAGCAAGCACCAAGTTATAAAAGCTCCCAAACTGGCAACAAAACAAAAACATTAAAAAAAGTTAAAAGTCTTTGTTGTTTTGGGATCCAGTGTAGCAGCAGGAATTGAGCTCAGAGGGGGAGTGTCCCCAGCGTACAGAACACAGGGAATGACAGGTGACACCTTGGGGTCCTGGTCTGCGCACCCCCCACTGCAGGTGAAGCCCGCTGCGGGCAGGACTCACTCTGTGCCCTGCAGTGCTCACCTGCTGCACTGACGACAGTCGGAAGTCCTGGGTCACTTCTGTTTTTTGTATAGTTGCTAACGATGTTAAATGGATTTATAAGGAAAAGGCCAATTGTATTTTGAGACCAAAACCAGATCTTTGGGTCCCCTCTGTACCCCCTTCTGAGGAGACCGGCGCATGTCAGCTGTCCGCCAGGCTGTGACAGGAATCTAGCAGGGCATTCGCTGGCTTCTCTCACTTGTGACATCAGAGTGAAATCAAACTACCCTCTCCCAAAATCTGATGTGCTGAACAAAGCAGAAAATGAAGTAGGTTGTATACAATCTCTTTGGTAAAGGAAAACTCACCCGGATTTTCTCAATTTCCACTTTATTAGCTGTCTGCTGCTTCTCCAATCTTTCACTCAACTGAGAACAAATCTAAAGAAACAAACAGAATGAGACGATCTCTTGAGCAGTGCCATCACCTGCACGGCCTGGGTTTGGGGCGAGGCCTGCGGGGCAGGCCGGACGGTGCCGAGTGGAAGAAGACAGTTCTTCCACGCCAGGCGGAGGAGTCAGAGGAGGCGCAGAGGCTCCTTTGGCTGGGCCACCTCCGCATCCGTGGGCTTAGGACTCCAGGAACCCATCAGTGCCCCACTCCATGGCCAAAGGTTGACAAACACTTGACAGACTCATGAGCCAGCACGAGATCCAAGTTTAGGAAAGAACAAGACCAATTCAGTTATGTTCTTAAAACCCAACCAGCCAGGCAGAGAAGTGGTTCTACACCCTATGAGCACAGGGGAACACAAGGCCATAAGAACATAGTGTGGCTTTCATTTATTAAATGCCTACTTATCGGCGGAGGCGGGGGGGGGGGCGGGCATGGTGCCAGGCTCTCTACAGGCATGATCTTACGGAATCCTTGGACAGTTCTCTGAGACAGTGATCATTTCTCTTATTTTACTGTTAAGAATCAGTGTGGTCACTTGCCCAGGGAAGTGCAGTGACCCATCAGTGCAGGTGGCAGAGCCGGGAAGCACAGCGTGTGGAGCGGACATGCTTATCCAGGGCTTCCAGAGCATGTGGCCCACCAACAGGGCACTCACTCACTCACCTGCTTGTAGTCACCAATGATAGAACTGTTTTTCTTAATCTCAGATTCTGCTTTGTCAAGTTCCCGACGACACATTTCTTTTAACTGCACATATTAAAAAGAAGGAAAAATGAATGTCTTAAAGGAAATATAAAGTTCTGGCACTAAGTGCTTAGATCTGGGCTTTCCAAAAAGTACCTGACCTACTCAGGAAGCGCTCAGTTTCACCTGCCTGGTGAGGGAGAGACCAGTCAAAACACTTCCAGAAAAAGATCAAACCCCATTTCAGAGTGGGGCTCTGGCTAAGGCTCCCCCTGCCGGTGCGCGAACCTGAGCTGAGGACCCAGCATAAACCAGACAGACTCGAGCTCATCGAAGAACGGCTCCTTCCTCACGATGAAGAGAACGCCTTGTCCTCTCTCACTCAGGCAGCCCTGACAGAGACTAGAGAGCGTGAGTAGTACAGAGAACCGTGGGGGCACCTCCTACATGGTGTGAGGCATCCAAAGCTCTTCCTATGGCTGCGGGTCTGTGCCCACCGTGAGTGTGCAGAGTCGGCTCCGGACAGACCTTGCAGCGTTTGCTCTTGGGGGGGATGCCAATGGACTGACAGGTAGGGGAAGAGCTAGACATCATGTGATGGCTGCTTCCCTTCTGCAGAAATGCTACAAGAACTCTTCTCTGTCACACTCAGATGCTGACACACAGCAATTTCTCCTGCCCCAAAAAAGGATGGGCTTTGCCCCACTGTCTCCTGCTACGCTCTAATTATTAACGACCATTATGCTTTACACAGTAAATTTAAAAAGCCTCTGGAGAGAAAGCGAAGCCAGCTGTCTGCGGGTTCCCCGTGGCAGCAGGAAGCTGCCAGCTGGACTCACGACTCTCCAGCACTTACAAGACACAGGCATGTGGGGGAGCCGAGCTCCCTTACCTGAGCAGACTCATCTTCCAGCCGTCTTTTCTCTTCTTCTGCATCAATCAACTTCTGTTTGGTCATAAGCAGCTCCTTATTGAGTGCATCTGCCTTCTCTTCAGCCTGAAACATGTAAGGGATGCTGTCACACAAGAATCGAGAACCGGACGGGGTCTGAATTGGCCAGCCCAGTCCATTTTACTGTGACCGGGAAAATGATCCAGAGAGGGGAAATAATATGCCCGCAGTCACACAGAGACTAGACTCACGCACAAGTGCCTGGCCCAGTCTCCTGCACAGACATTGTGCACGACAGCGGTTAGGAGCTCAGCCTTTGGCATCAGATAGCCTGGGCTCAACTCCCATCATTCCTGGACCATGGGCCAATTGGATAAGTCACTGAGAATCATTCTGAGCTTCAGGCTCGTCATCTGAGGGATAAAGCATAGAAAGGACTCTGCACCACACCTCAAACACCATAAACACTCATTAAAAGGTAGCTGTCATTATTTCAAATAGTAGTGACAGATCCTGGTTTCCCTCAGGACTCGAGTATTTCCTCTGCTTCATCAAATAAGTTCTGCACCTCATTCTCATCACTCAAGAAAGGGGGCTACCACCCTCCTAGCACTCTCTTTTAATTATCTGAAATGGCCACCCTCTACCCCAGTGTTTTTTGAAAGTGCAGTGGTCTGGTGGGTAGATCTGTGGGTCTAAGTGAAAATGATACTTCTATGTCAGATACAGGAGTCCCTGACACCAGACATTCCAAGGACAAGTGAAGAAGGAGCATGTCAGAGGGCTGAAGCTCCTAGTTCCAGAGCACTAGATACACGAGGGTCTCTGCTGGCTTGTTACATACCAGCCTCCTTCTTAACAACGGATGGATGGTGGACTCTCCGAATTAAACAGCATTTCTGATGTCACCTAGTTAAAGAGGTGTCATGGAGCCCCCGCACTTTCCACCACATCACCTCCTCTGATGTATCTTCTCTGAGGGGATCAGGATCCGCAGGGCTGGGGCCTTACATGGAGAACTGAGAATGGCAAGATAATGCAATCTCAAAAAGCCATTAATTACAGGCAAACTGCACATGCGTGCAATTAAGTGGGGTCTAAGAGTGAAGGCCCGTCCATTCTGGTGAGTGGCTTGTCATCTTCTACAGCTCAAACCCAAGAAGCAATCAAAAGGGAAATGAGAATCAAACAAGAGAGGAAATAACTAGTAAAGAGAGTCAAGTCCTGTTAAAGATTTGTTTTACTTCAATCTGTAGAGCAACCTATTACCTCTCTTTTCTCTCCCTTGGACTCAGCTATTATCTTCTGAGCACAATTTGGGGCCTGCAGCACATGTGTACGTTCTGAGTTACTCATCATCACTATCACGGTACTGATTCTAAGAAGTGTGAAACACCCAGGTTACAAACTGGGTCTCTGAAGTCAAGTCTTCCCTGCACACCCTAGCTTCCCAGTTTATTAAAAAAGCAAGTGGCGAAGTGACTCCTCCAAGTTCTCACACCACATGTAGCAGAGCTTCAATCTACAACCAGGTGACATTACATTAAGCCCAGTGTTTGTGCCATTAGGCCAAGAGCTGACTCTCAACACTGTGTGAAAGGGGGGTGCACAGAAACGAATGGCCTGGCCTGAGCAGCATCCCACACTCCTTCCACTCCGTCTGCGTAAGCACAGAAGAGGGACGCTCTAGAGAGAATAAACACAAATCTGGACTTCCACTCTGGTCACAAAGGACTAAAAAGGACCAGATTTACTCACCCACTGTAAACAAAAAACTGGATGAAACATATGAAACTACTGTTTTCAGACATTGAAAACAATAAATGCAGAACTGTGATTCCTGGGAGAAAGAAAACAAGATGAATCCTACTACCACCCTGGATTTTTACCTAGAGGCACATTCTGGACAAGAAATAGGGTGAAGGGTTCCAAACAGCTATTTCAAAACATCAAGGAGGCAGAGTTAAGGGGCCAGAGATGCTGAGGTGGCTAGAAGCTGTGAGGCCGAGGTCTGGAAATAAGAAAGCTCTGGCATAGCTAATAAGGTAATAGAGGAAACAAACAAAATCATGAAAATACCCAATTAAACCAAGGAAGGCAGAAAAGGAGAAAGAAAAGAAATAAAAAGCAAATGCAATGAATAGCTAATAACAAGATGGTAGACTTAATCTACCATATAAATAGTTACATTAAATGTAACTGGCCTAAATATTCCAGTTAAAAGGAGGGGATTATCAGGCTGCATAAAATAAGCACGACCCAACTATAAGCTGACTACAAAAGACCATTTGAAATATAAAGACACAGATATGTTGTAGCTAAAGGATGGAAGAGGATGTACCATGCAATACAATGAAAGTTGGAGTGACTATATTAATATAAAACAGAGCAGATTTCAGAGTATTACCAGAGATAAAAAAGTGGCATTTCATAATAAGGGAGTCACTCCACTGAGTACACTAAGAATCTAAAAAGTACGCATAAATTCAAATTACAGGAAATAAAAGCTGACGTAACTGAAAGGAGAAATAAATGCACAATTAGAGACTTCCTCACTGTTCTCTCAGTAAGTGATTGGAACAAGTAGAGGGAAAGCCAGTAAGTTTATGGAAGATTTTAACAACACTCAATTTGAGCAAAGTGACATTTGTAGAACACTGTACCCACAACAAAGGAACACACACATTTTCCAAGTGCATGTGGGACAGGCACCCACACAGAGCAAAAGGTAGGCCCCTAAAAGCATAAATACATTTTTAAAGGAGTAAAATGAGATAGGATATATACTCCAATCACAGGTGAATTAAATTAAAAAAATTAACTATGGAAAAATTTCTGGGAAAAATTGCTAATAGTTACAAATTAAACAACACAATACCAATCAATTCACAGGTCAAAGAAAAAAGAACAACTGAATGAAAATAAAAACACAATCTATCATAGTGTTGAATTCAGCAAAGTCCCTGGGTACAAAATCAACATATAGGAATCGGCTGCATTTTTATACACAAATAATGAAGCAACAGAAAGAGAAATCAAACTGATCCCATTCACAATTGCACAGAAAACCATAAAATACCTAGGAATAAACCTAACCAAAGATGTAAAAGATCTGTACAATGGAAACTACAGGAAACTTATGACGGGAACTGAAGATGACACAAAGAAATGGAAAAATATTCCATGCTCATGAATTGGAAGAATAAATATTGTTAAAATGTCATTATTACCCAAAGCAATCTACACATCCAATGCAATCCCAATCAGAACTGCACCAGCATTCTTCTCAAAGCTAGGACAAATAATCCTAAAATTCGTATGGAACCACAAAAGACCCTGAATAGCCAAAGTAATATTGAAGAAGAAAACCAAAACTGGAGGCATCACAATCCTAGATTTTAGTCTCTACTACAAAGCTCGAATCAAGACAGTATGGTATTGGCGCAAAAACAGCCACACAGATCAACGAAATAGAACAGAGAACCCAGAACTGGACCCACAAACGTATGGCCAATTAATCTTTGACAAAGCAGGAAAGAGTATCCAATGGAAAAAAGATAGACTCTAACAAATGGTACTGGGAGAACTGGACAGCAACATGCAAAAGAATGAAACTAGACCACTTTCTTACACCGTACACAAAAATAAACTCAAAATGGATGAATGACCTGAATGTGAGATAGGAAACTGTCAAAACCCTAGAGAAGAAAGCAGGAAACAACCTCCTTGGCCTCAACCGCAGCAATTTCCTACTTGACACATCCCCAAAGGCAAGGGAATCGAGCAAATATGAACTATTGGGACCTCATCAATATAAAAAGCTTCTGCACAGCCAAGGAAACAATCAATAAAACTAATAGGCAACCAATGGAATGGGAAAAGATAGTTGCAAATGACATATTGGATAAAGGGCTAATATCCAAGATCTATAAGGAACTCCCCAAACTCCACACCCGAAAAACAATAATTCAGTGAAGAAATGGGCAGAAGACCTGAACAGACACTTCTCCAAAGAGGACATCCAGATGGCCAACAGACACATGAAACGATGCTCAGCGTCACTCATCATCAGGGAAATACAAATCAAAACCACACTGATACAAACTGATGCCAGTCAGAGAGGCTGAAGTGAACAAATCAGGAAAATATAGATGCCGCCAAGGATGTGGAGAAACGAACACCCTCCTACACTGTTGGTGGGAATGCAAACTCTGGAAAACAGTGTGGAAGTTCCTCAAAAAATTAACAAAGAACTCCCCTATGACCTAGCAATAGCACTGCTAGGGATTTATCCAAGAGATACAGAACCCCAATGTTCATAGCACTTTCAACAGCCAAATCATGGAAAGAGTCTAAATGTCCATCAACTGAGGGATGGATCAAGAAGATGTGGTTTATATATACAATGGAGTACTACATGGCAATGAGAAAGAATGAAATCTGGCCATTTGTAGCAACATGGATGGAACTCAAGGGTGTTATGCTACATGAAATAAGTCAGACAGAGAAGGACAGATACCATATGTTTCTACTTATAAGTGGAACAGGAGAAACTTAACAGAGGACCATGGGGGAGGGGCAGGGGAAAAAGAATTGGGGAGAGGGAGGGAGGCAAACCATGAGAGACTCTTGAATACTGAGGACAAACTGAGGGCTGATGGGGGAGGGGGAGAAGAGAAGGGGGGTGATGGGCATGGAGGAGGGCACATGTGGGGATGAGCACTGTGTGTTATATGGAAACCAACTTGACAATAACCTATAAAAGAAAAAAAACAAAACAAAAAATCTTAAGAAAAAAAGGAATCCCCAAGTTTCCTTGGAATGCAAGGTTGGTTTACATTAAAAAAATCAAATTATGTCACCATTTTTACAGAATTAGGAGAAATAGTAAATAATCATCTTAACAGATGCAGGAAGAATATCTAACAAAACTCGACACCCATTCATGACAAAAACTCAGCAAATAGGAAGAAAGGAGAACTTCCTCAACCTGATCTCTGAAAAACCTACAGGTGACACGTGGGACAAGGCAAAGAAGCCCCGTCTCCCATTCAACACTGTCCTGAAGATGCTGGTTGGTGCAGGAAGGCAAGGAAAAGGCCTAAAGACTCAAAAGGAAATAAACTGTATTCTGAGAGGAAATGATTGTGTATGTGGAAAATCTTAAATAATAAACAAAAAAGTTATTAGAATCATAAGCAAATTCAGCCAGGTCACAGAATAGAAGAAGGTCATGTAATCAGTTTTATTTCTATTTTAAAATTTTAAAAGATTTACTTATTTTGGGGGGGAGCACAAGCAGGAGAGGGGCAGAGAGAGGGTGACAGAGGATCTGAAGCGGGCTGTGCAGTGACAGGCGGACAGCAGTGAGCCCAATGTGGGGCTTGAACTCATGAACCATGAGATCGTGACCTGAGCTGAAGTTGGACGCTTACCAACTGAGCCTCAGTGGTGCCCCTAATCGGTTTTATTTCTAGAGACTAAGCAAGAAACAACTGGAAAATGCACTTAAGAAAACAGTATCCTTTACAATGAGTTTAAAAACGTGCAAGTCTTGCTGAAATTGAAAAAGACCCAAATAAGTGAAAATTATAACCTATGCATGGATTGGAAGGTTCAATTATTATTTAGATGATAATTCTCCTCAAGCTGATCTATAGGTTCAATGCAACTCAAAATCCCAAAAGGCTTTTATTTCTAGAAGTTGACAAAGTGAGTTTCTTACTTATGTAGAAATGCAAATGACAGAAGGGCCAAACTGTTTTTTAAGAACAACAACAAAGAGGACCCCCATGACCTGTTTTTCAGAACGTAAAGCTACATGAACGAAGACCGTAGTGTTAGCGTAAGGGGGTACACAGACCAATGGAGCAGGGATGGAAGGGAGGAAACCCATACATACAACTGGTTTTTGATAAAGAGGCCAAAATAATTCATTCGGGCAAGGTTTGCAAGCTGCTCAAGGTCACAGGTCTAGTGTGCAGTGCAGCCAGAACTCAAATCTCAGCAGGAGGGCTCCGGAATGCTTCCCTTGTTCTGACACTGCACTCAGTGCAGACTGTAAGTGTGCCAGCGGGGGTTCAGGTGTGGTCCTGTTGGCCCTGTGCCAGCTGCCTTGTGCAATGCCTTAGATCTGGGCATTACTCCTGTGTCACAGAGGAGAAAGTATGGCTGAGGTCACCTAGGGATCCAGCAACTAATAATTTCCACGTTAACGTAAGTGACAGATGAGGAACAATAAAAGTGACATAAAAAACATCAACTGGAAAGAGTGTTCTGGAAACTGCTAAGTCACATACCAGAATTTTACTCTAGGATGCAAAAAGGGAAAAGCTAAACATAATGAACTTCCTTCAAAAACCTAAGTACCTGAAGGCCAAAAACAAAAAAAAGGGGCGAGAGAACACCACAGTCCTCCCTTTCACTTCAGAGCCTCAGCTGGTTTTCAGAGATGATTCAAAAGAAGGGCGAAGACAGACTCGTGGGGAAGGTCTCTCTTCATAGTGGAGACGGCTGACACTACAGGATGGGACCACAGTCTGATGTTCCTGAGACCGGAGGGCAGCAGGGCCCTTGCTCCTCTGAGCCAACTAAGGAGTGTGAGCTCGGACGTCAGGCCCTCTGGGTTCCAATCTCAGCGCTCTGCCACTGACGGACAGTGTGATCCATGTCAGACAGTTTACCTCTTTTGCCTCAGGTCCTCAACAGTAAAATGGGGGGCACACTTCATCCCTGACATAACCTGGGTTGTTTTCAGGATCTGGTAAGATAGTAGGTAAAAAGCACTTAGGGCAATGCCTAGAACTCATTAAGTGCTCAAAAAAAGGTCTGCTGTTAAGGTGTCACTATCTATGGTTTCGATAGAGTTAATGACATCGAATTGTAGCTTCTTGCTCCTTATTTACCTTTTTTTTTTTTTTTTAAGTTTATTTATTCTGAGGGGGAGTGAGAGGAGAGAAGGAGGAAGAAGGGAAGGAGGGAATCCTAAGCAGGCTCTGCAATGTCAGCACAGAATCCGACCCCACAAATGGTAAGACCAAGACCTGATTCGATATCAAGAGTCAGATACTTAACTGACTGAGCCACCCAGGTGTATCTCTTTTCCAGCTTTATTTTGGAGACTGTGGCATTGTAGAAAAGAGTGGGGGCATTCCAATTCGATGGGCCTGGGTTAGGTTCCTGGCTCTGCTTCCTCTGGGGCACCTCCATCTCTCTGAGTCTCAAGTTTTATGATTATTTTAAAAAGTCCTCATCCATAAATGGGGCTGCTGAACTTCCTCACAAAGCTGAGGCATGATTATGAGCTATTAGAAGTGAGCAAAGTGCTGGTCACAGTGCCTGTCATAGATATCAGGAATTCGTATTATTTCTACTATGTCTCACGTTGGTATCAGGAATGTTAAAGGATAAAACAGCTTTTAGGGGCAGGTTTCAAGAACATAAGAAGTCTGCGAGCCACCTTAAACAGGGGCACACCAGGGTGATTACTGGGCCTGTCCAGTGAGAATGCAGCAGCCCCAAGTACACCTCCACCTGGATCTTAGCTTAAGTCGCCTCTTCCTATCATTCCTTTCTAGAACACAGAGCTCCTACCCAGGACCCGACTTCTTCGGTCTTTTTCACCTTCTTTCGGCAGGCTCTCCAGCTGCTGTGGAGCCACCGCAGGTGTGCGCTGTGGCCCTGCTTCAGCAGTTCCTGCTCAGTGCAACCCAGCTCTCTCCATGCACTTGGCAGAAAGGCCTGAACAGGGAGGGGATGATTCTATTGTGTTCCTGCAAAGAACAGAGGGCATGCCGGGAATCTGCACCATAGGGAGGGGACCCGAACCTGATGGCCAGACAGTGGTAGACCAAAAGGCAGAGCTCTAGGTTCTGATTACTGAGGGCTAATGACCTTGAAACTGCCTCCCTGCAAGAACTAGAAAAAGGAGCCTTCCTGGTTCCGTGTAGTTTTGTGCAGCAGAGGCGCTAACACTGCCTGCGGCTGACTGTGTTTGGTGGCGTTTTCCCACTACACCAAGTCCTGGCGTTCTCACTGTCCCCTGAAACACACGATTGTTCCACCTTCACACATTTTACTCTATTTGGAAGGAGAGTAACTGCTATTAGAATACAAGTCTGTCCAAAAATGTTCACTCCATTATTCTGTTTCTAGAGAGAATAAACCCAGCAGATACTGCCATCTCGCTCTCATCTCACGTGTAAGCCACCTTGAGAAACTAACGGAAGCATGGACTTCCAAAGAAAAACAGAAGATAATATTTGGTAGATGTCAAGGACCCTGTGAAGTTCATAGATCTTATGGGGTTCAACATATCATGTAAGTCCCCTGTGAACCCTCAACAGCCTGAGCCTATCTCCAGAACCTCAAGAAACCAATGAACAGAACAGTAATCTTAGGAGCCTGATGAGAAAATCTGAGTCAGATGTTGGCAAACTACGGTCCATGTGCCAAATCCAGCCTGCCACCTATTCTTGTAAATAAAGTTTTATTGGAACACAGCCATGCTCACTCTTAACTTACTGTCTACGACTACTTCTGTGCCAGTGGCAGAGTTCGATGTTGCAACAGAGACCATACGGCCCACAAAGCCTGAAGTATTTACTACCCGTTCCTTCACAGAAACATTTTGCCAACTTCTGACCTAAACAACGGATGAAAGACTGAACTTGTTCAAAGGAAGGCTTGTAATATAGAAAACGGACAAATACCCTGCCAGGAAAGCCATCATCATGAACTTTAAGATTAGGAAAAGCAAAGAAAGAACATCTGCCAACTGAAATTACTGGTGAAATTGCAAGCTGCCGAGGCACTGAACCTTGTAACTATCAGCAATGCTTATTCAACAAGCACCTAACATGCAGGATAACAGAATCTCTTAGGGAAAGGAAGTAAATTATAAGGATTACATGCTACTGTCAATTGTGAGGGAGTACGAATTGGTCACAAGGTGTCTCCTCAAACAATGATGGGAAAGGACTTTGAGGGCTGGCCATTTGACAAGAATGGGGGAAGAGGGCTTAACTGAAAACCCCTGAAGGGAAGGAGGGAAGGAACAGTGACAAGACAAGTGGTATCACAAGAGAGACCCTCTGTAGGGGATGCGCCAGGACAACAAATAGTACCATTCAGGGACTGCACTCGATGAGGGCAGAAGCCAAGAGTTTCAGCAGACTCCATCCCTCTGCCAAGTAAGACTCACGTTATCCAGGTCCTTGCGCAGCGCAATCTTGCTGGTCACCAGCTCGTGGGCTAAGTCATCATTTTCCTGTTCCAACCTCATGTTAGCTTCTTGTAGACGCCGGTTCTCTCGCTGTAATGTAGAGAGAAACCAGTTATGCAACATGTGTAGATCTGATGGAAATGACAATTTCTCAGGGCTAACCCTCAAAACTCACTTCTGAGTCCTTAGGAAATCATGGGAGGAGTGGCTGGTCCTAACGTGCTGGCAACCAACAATTTCTTCTTTTCTGTCTCCAGTGAGAAATACCTAACTGGTTCCAGTGACCCTGTCAAGCAGCTCCTTCTAATTAATTGTGACAAACGTCCACTGAACTGTGACAACCTAGGCAGCTGGTTTAGAGCACAACAGATCATACTTTCTCATTTGCAAATTCAGACTGAAACTTGAACTTAGAAAGAGTGGAACTGAATTTTAAAAAGAACTCAACAGAGCTAGTTACAGGCACAATCATATGCAAGGGAAAGCTGAAAGGTCTTCACACTGCCGGGCCATAAGCAAACCAACCTCAAATCGCTCGATAGGGTCTTCTTGTTGGGCCTGCTGTTCCCGCATGGTGTGATATTCTTTTTCATATTTTTTCAACTTCTTCTGACTAATCTGTAGGATAAACCACAGCACAAATTAAAAAGTATCAGAAAATGGTGGGTGTCCCAGGGCCTGCACTGAAGACCAAGACCTCTGCTGACCTGAGCCTCTCTGGTCACTTGGGGAGTGGTGTTTCCTATTTGTGGAGTGAATCACTGCCCTGGGGTATAAGCCCAGGACACAGATTTCTTGCTCTTTCACTAGTGTCTACGGTTCTGTGGGGGATAACTGCTTCCTAAGATTTTTCTAACAGTATTAGAATGAATACCCTATGAGGACCCTTCCTACCTGAGTTCTGGGTCCTGTTCCTAATCATCGCTTTCCTCCTCCACCATTTTACTTTGCACACACCAGCACTAACACAAGGTGCTTTCGATCTGTGACCTCGGGACACCTCTACAAGACATGGTATTATCATCCTCATTTCATAGGCAGGTGAACTGACAGACAAGGAGGTTACATAACTTGACCAAGGTCACTCAGTTAGGGACTGGCAGATAGGGGATTTGAGCCCAGGCAGCTAAACTCCAAGCAAAGTCCAAGCTGAGCTCACCTTACAATCCTCCCACCTATCACTTTTCCTCTCGACTAGCTCCTCCTGAGCTGCTTTCAAATAGACACGATTCTCTCTGCCCTTAAAAACACCATTCTGCTGACCGCTCTACTTAGCTGCTCTTTTATCCCATAAAACTTCTGTCCTCTCTCTCCTCCTTCTTACCAGCCACAGCAAACCACAGGTGTATACATTTCACTTCCATTGCTTCATGGGCTCTTTAATCTCTCTAAATCAAGCTTTTGTTCTGACTGCTCTATAAAAAGTACTCTCTTGAAGGTCACTAGTGGTTTATCACTCCATCCACTGGGTCCTAATTCTCCCCAATTAGACTTCAAAGTTCCTGCCTTTCAATCTTTAACGTGACCAATGGCCTCTTCCCTCCAGACAATCTTTTCTCTATTTTCTTGGTTCTCCTTCTACCTAAACAGGTCCCCTCCCCTCTTATAGGCTGGGCCTTTTTCTTCAATCTAAACATAACCAAGGGCATCCTTTCAAGATGCAACTCTTACACTTCTGTTTGACTCCTTCCTCTAAAACACTAACCCATTCCCTGTGGTATTTTTAAAATTACACTTTTAAAGACTGAAATACAAGAAATAGTGAAGGGCTAAAATAAATACGTGCAATTTAAGCGAACTCTCATTCCTTCCCAAAGCTTCAATAATCAGCACAGCACTGCTGGCTCACAAATCACTCTTAGCCCCAGGAATTGGGGACCTCGGAGCTAGTCTCATCTAATGTCCTTATTTTCTAGACAAAGAAATGGAGCCCTAGGAAGGGAGTGGGGCGGCCCCAGTGTGCAGCATCTCCAAATCCTGTTCCATGAGTCCCCTCACATCTTATGTGAGCTGCCTGGGTGCTTCCTACCATGCGTTCTATGGATCCTGCCCCTCTTGGACGTTTACAGGTCTGCCCCAATCAGAACTTACTCCTGGAGTCTGGCTCTTGCCTACGGGAAGGCAGCCAGGAACATAACACTGTGCACTGGCTGCAGTCTAGAAAGATGCCCATTAAACACTTGGGGTGAGACCACAAGCTGGAGAGTGACACTTTAAAGCCAGATCTTCTGCGGTTTAAGGCCGATGCTGGGGTAAATGTTTTGTGTACATAAGTGATTCACAAAGAAAGCACCTCAATAAAACACCTGTGTGATCAGTAAATTTATAAGCAACCTTAACAGATCAATAGTAGAGAAAGAGAAAAGAAATGAGGCTTGTGGGCAGCAAACACTTCCTCCCCGTGTTCTTTGCCGTCAGTCTGGGTAAATGACAAGGGAGGACAGTGGGTGTGAAGCTCCACCTAGTACTTTTATTAAAAAAAAAAAAAAAGAGTTGACATCAAATCCTGCAAAACTTTCTCACAAATCTTCTGGATTCTTCAACTTTTCATTCTCATTCTGGGTTAAGGAAGAGCTGTTTCCCCCATAAACATACATTATAAAAGACTAATTACAAAATCATTTCTTCTACATTTCCTTACCCCTTGTGATAAATGTCTCATTCTCAGAGCGGAAGGGCTGATTCTGCCTCAGCACTGGAACAGCAGTTACTGTACACTGAGTTCCTGACAGATGTTAGAACCTTTAACACATGCTAACTCATTTGGTTTTGACATTTTCCCAATAGGATCCAGGCATTTCTTTATGTAATTCCCACATTTTGCAACTTTTCTGCCTTGAGCATGATTTATTTTTGTAATTAAGTAAACAAAATAAATGCTGCTTAAAAAGAATTCTCATAATTATTCTGGGTTTCTCTAACACAGAGCTCTCGCTTATTTCTCTAGATGACTGTCCCACCTGTGCTTCTCAATCAGTCATCGGGGGTCACCCCTCAGGACTGGACATAAACAGAGTTCCACCATCCTCCTCGCAGGTCCAGAGTTCTGACTTCACCTGCTCTGGCCTGCTCCCCTATTTCTCCTCCTCACTTGTTTCTGATCTCCACCCCCACTTCCCCACCTTCCCCTCACTCCCACCACAAACAAAAAGATAAATAAAACCAATACTGCTCATAACAGGTTCACAGCCGATCCTGACTTCTGCAGCATGTGCGGCTATATACCAGAGCCAACTAGTTTAGGCTGCCTCTCAGGAATGGACCCCATGAAAACGCAGATGCTTGATCCCCGAATGGGCAACCAACAGGTACCAGCAGCAAAATCACCAATTCCAGCCTCCTTATTAGGCTGCATCCAGGAGAGACCAGCACTTCTCAGCCTGTCTGTCCTGTTGTCAGTGCCTTCTTTAGGCCGGAACTGTCTCACTCATCGTTGTCCCTGTCCAGGCACAAAGAGAGTGCCCAAAAATGCTTGCAAAACTAATGAGGACCTCCCTTTTTTTTCACCAACCTTTCTTCTAAATGAAAACGGCAAGCGAAGTGAACACTGTGCAGGCCTGGCCCCCCTGCCTGGATGGCCCCACACCTGGATTACTCCTATCCACCTTCCAGACCAGAGCTCTAACATCACTTCTTGACTGACCCCTTCCCTGGCACCTTCTTCCCGTATCAGGCCAGGTCTTTATTATATATTCTCACAACATCAAGTCAATTCTTCCATGGTACCTAAGTTCACAATTATTAATTTATATGCTTACTTGGTTGTCTCTCTTCCCACTGGGAAACAGACCATGTCTTGTTTTGCTTACCCTGTATCTCCGGTACCTAGCTCAATGCCTGGAACATAACTGGGACTCGATAATCAAATGCTGAACAAATGAGAGTCAATGACTTTCCTTTTAAACTAATAAGGATGCAGCAGGACATTTTTTTTAATCCAACAGTTGAGCACTGCCGTGTGCAGTGTTCCTTGTGAGGCACTAGTGATACAAAGATGTACACAGGACACAATATGCAGGCTCCACAAGGGCAGGGACTCTTATTTACTGTAAAATTCCTAATGCCAAGGTACACAGCAAGCATGAAAATACTCAATGAACAGACATAGTCCCCATTCTTAAAGTCTAAGGTTCATTTTATCTGTCTCTTATACCACAGCATCTAATTAAATTGAAAAAGCAGGGGAGCTAATGGAATCTGCCCCAGAGCTCTGAATCACACCTACTATTAGTGGACTCCTATCAGAAGGCTATGGAAACCACAGTTTCACACACAGAGGTATTTTTGCCCTCAAAGAAGCTTAATTTTGAAATTTGTTGTTTAAAATGTACTTTTGGGGGTCAGGGGACACTCTAATCTGCGATAAGACTACATTTGTAATTTAGGTAAGACTGATTTTGTATCCCACTGCAAGTTGTGCACGGCTTCTCAATACTGTTGGAGACAGTACTACTTTGACAGTCTCCTGAAAGCCATGGATCCAAAAAGCACTATCGCCATAAAACAACACAGAAGCTGGCCCTGCCCTCATCCTACAACAGCAATAAAGCATTCTGCATGCCATTTCTGAAGACTCATGAGCTCCCTGAGCCACCCACAGTCCCAGGTTAAGAAACCCTGAATCAGAGAGAAGGTGGAGACTTAGATCATGCCAGTGTGAGAACCTGAAAGAAGTACATATTTAATCCCAACTAGTGACTGGGTCACTAGTCATTATCTGTCATAGGAAATGGATGATGCTCTCTTAAAACATGTGCTCGCTGTCCCAGGAGAGCTGGTACTGATCTGCGGGAGAAAGCAGGAGAGTGGCTGTGGACACGGGTAGGGGGGAGGTGGGAGAGCCTGACACTGTGAGTTTGGGCTTTGTAGGTGGACAGACGCAGGCTGGAGCCCTAGTTTCGCCACTGGCTTACTCTGTCATGGAGGGTGAACTGCCTTATCTCAGCCTCAGGTTCCTCATGTGAGAAAACTCCAACAGTTTTTATGAGGACCACTGTTAGGAGGACTGCATGGTATAAAGGATATCAGGAGCTCAGGAGAGTGCCCAACACATGAGGTCTTTTTAATAAAAAGGGTAGATACTGCATGTTATTATTAGTATCTTCATTCAGGGGGGCGTGGGTGGCTCCTTTAAGTGTCCAACTCTTGGTTTCAGCTCAGGTCATGATCTCATGGTTTGTGAGATAGAGACCCACATCAGGCTCTGAGCTGAGAGCCTGAAGCCTGCTTGGGATTCTCTCTCCTGCTCTGCCCCTCCCCTACTCATTCTCTCTCTCACACAAAAATAAACTTAAAAAAAATCTACATTCTTATCTTGAATCAGAGACAGAGTTACCCTCTGAACATGTGTTGCAAGCAATGAGCCACTTAAAACCCATCTAACACGTAAGAACAAGAAATAGGCTGTGGATAGGAAACAGGAGCCGATTTCCAAGTTTAGTTTAAAAAAACTGTTGCAAGGTCAGAATCCCCACCGGGCTGGAGTCATAAGTGCAGGAAAGATGGGAGGTTGAATATTAGTAGCTCTACATGGCAGGGATGAAGTATGTTGTATGGGGGAGTGGGTGGGTGCGAAGAGGTCCGGTATACTGAGGAGGTCGTGACCCCAAAGTCTTCACTGCTTAATAAAGAAATCTGACATAAGTCCATCGTCCTTTGTTAGGATGCTTGAGGCGGAGTCTGCACTTTTTAGTTACTGATAAAAAACTGTGAGATTTACATAGGACTTTCAAGATAACAAGATACCTCTACACCTACTATTTTATTTAATCCCCAAAACAACTACTTGAGATGGGCACAGCGGGAATTATCAGCTCATTTCACTTGATGAGGAATCAAGACCTAGTTAGGGACAGTGATTCGTCTAGAGCCAGGACGCAGCCAGCCTGGCAGGTGGCAACAGCAGCACAGGAACACGAATCTGGAGTGACTCCTGTTTCTCATCCATCTCTGTAGCATGTTCAACACTGAGCAGTTGTGAGCACATAAGAAACTTTATAAATGTCTGCTGATGTGAACTGGCTTAAGGAAAGTAGACACCGGAGTGGAGGAGGTCAAATCAGGGCGGGCCAAATGAGCACCAGGGTGATGGTGGTGGTGGTGTGGTGTGGTGGTGGTGGTGGTGGTGGTAGTGGCGGCGCAGTGGTGATGGTGATGTTGGCGGTGGCAGTGGTGATGCTGGTGTGGTGGTGATGGTGGTGTTGTGATGGTGGTAGTGGTAGTGGTGGTGGTAATGATGGTGAAGGTGGTGACGACCGTTGTCAGAAGAGCAGCAGCTACTTTAAAGGCATCATCTGATTTCCCTCTCTACAACCCTGCCGTGTTAAGCGACCTTAGGTCACACAGCAGAGGCACAGCAAGGATGAAAGCCAAGGTCTGTGGGACTCTAAGCCGCACTTGTAACCACTTGAAACAAATCAACATTCTATTTAATTTCTGAGCCTTTTTATTTAATTTGTTCACAGACTTCAGGCTTAAATTCCATGAAAGATTACTGAATAGAATTTGGCATTCTGGTTCTACCATCAGAGTATTTTTCTAAAATGCAAGAAGTAAATTAGTCGCAGAGAACCCAAACACAGATAAGAACCCAGGGAGACCAGCTTATTAAAATAAAATAAGGTAGTGGGCAGTGCTACCCTTGTGATAACCAGCAAAATTTAGAGTTCACTGCAGAGAAAATGAGCACTCACTCAGAAGTTTCCTCATGAAATCCAATTTAAAAGGTAGGAAACAAGCACAGAAATAAATCTATAGCCTGGTTTAGTCATAAGGAAAACTGTACTTGGCTACTTCGCTACAGTTTTGCTAAACTGACAAAGACTGAACTCACCCACCATTACATGAAAATATCACCAAAAATGGAGCAATACGAGTGGCTCCTGTCCCATTCATTCACTCCCTCATTTACAGCATGGCACAGTGATGGTAAGCATTGACTTTAGAGTCTGAAATTCCTGGGATCTAACCGCACCTCCATCACTTACTAACTTTATACCCTTTGGGAGTTTTCTTCAATTCTCTACGCATCAGTATACGTGCCTGTAAAGTGACTTCATGTGATTACTGTACGGATGAAATCACTAGGTGTAGACACACACACACACACACAGAATTCTGTGAAGAGATTAAGAAACAAGACTGACAAAGCCACTACAATCATAGAGCCTAAAGTCCTATGATCTGAGCAGAGAATGAAGTTCAAACTAATACTCCTTTCAGCTCTTAAATAAAAATATCCTCCAAACCAAATACTCCTAAATGCCAAAGAGTTTTCTGTTTCTCCAAAGAGCACACGGTTAGGATTACATAAATTTCAAGGCACTACTATCTGGTCTCGGTAGTGTCTTTTCTACAGGTTAGTCTGAAGTCTTGTACATTCACTTTAAGTCTGAAATAACAATTCCCCATGAAGCAATCAATGGGCCACAGTTCTATTTCACCTTAGGCAGGAATTCTACAGTGAAATGGTCAAATCTTCATTTAGGTTTAGTCTAAGAAACTCACCAGCTATCTCTTTTATGGCTCCTACTTCTTCTAAACTAGCCTTACACATCTCACTTATTCTCAAACATCTCTGTAGACATTAAAAAAAAAAAACCCCACAAACCATATAGTTGCTCTCACATAATTCTTGAATCAAAAAAATGTAAGGCCTATGAATTAATTTTTTCCCATTTTCTCCCTCTGAACACAATGCATGGTACAGTTATGAGTATGAAAGTGTTATGGAACTCCTAGAACCATTCCTGGAACAATCTATTTACAGTGGAAATCCTGGGGTGCCCTGCTGGCTCAGTTGTTGGAGCGTATGACTCTTGATCTGGGGGTTGTGGGTTTGAGTTCCATACTGGATGCAGAGATTACTTAAAAAAAATTTTTTTTTCAATAAATAAGTGAAAGTCCTTTTAGATCTTCTATCAGAAGTGGAAACAGGGGCGCCTCAGTGGCTCAGTGGGTTAAGTGTCCAACTCTTGATTTCAGCTCAGGTCAAGATCTCATGGTTCATGAGACTGAGCCCTAGGTTGGGCCCTGAGCTGACAGCATGGAGCCTGCTTGGGATTCTCTTTCCCTCTCTCTTTGTCCTTCCCCCCGTTCACGCTTGCTCGCGCTCGCTCGCTCTCTCTCTCTCTCTCTCTTTTATGTTAAGTAAACATAAAAAAAAAAGTGGAAACACTCTATCTGAAGACAAGGACCCATAAATGCAGAGGAACTCAATGGACGAATAATGAGTTCTGATGTATGCTGTTAAATTTTGGATTAACAGCAAAGATCTAAAACTTAAAAACAATAAAATATTTCAGTTCCATAATAAACTAAGGGGAAAGAGAGAGGAGGGGAGAAGTAGAAGGACTGGAGAGAAAAGGAAAAAGAGGCAAGTAAAGATAGACACAGAGAAAGATGTATAGAGAAAAGGAAGACACACAGGCAGAGGAATACAGACCTTTTTGAGCAACACACCCATCTGGTGGCCATTTCAGATATTGCCACACCAAACTTAATTCCTGCTGCAATTCTGCAATGAGAAGAGGCAATGCAATGGAGTGGGAGCTTTGGGAATGTGGAGTCAGAAGGCCTGAGTTCCACTGGGGCTCCTGTCACTGCCCAGCTAGTACACCAGTTGGGCAAGACTTCTGTGAGCCTCAGTTTCCACTTGGAAACTGACTTGGCCTGCATACCTCACAGGGAACTGTGAGGAAGATGAGCTATCCATAAGAACTATACAAATACCGGAAATTACAACATCAAAACTATTAAAACACAACAACAAAAGTAGGTAACTGTTTCTTCAGCTGGCATGTGAGGCAAAGCATTCCTAATTCTCACCTTAAACAGAAGCCACAGTTTTTAAGAAATTAAAAAATAATGGAATGGTGGGGTGCCTGGATGGCTCAGTGGGTTAAGCGGCTGACTTTGGCTCAAGTCATGATCTCACGGTTCGTGGGTTCGAGTCCCGCGTCGGGCTCTGTGCTGACAGCTCAGAGCCTGGGGCCTGCTTCAGATTCTGTGTCTCCCTCTCTCTCTGCTCCTCCCCTACTCACTCTCTGTCTGTCCCTCTCTCAAAATAAAATACATAAGAAAAATAATGGAATGGGATTTCAATAAGTTACAAAGTCAATGCTTCCTTTCAAAATTCTAGACCAAAAAGTTAAAAAGCTGGTTTCCAAGCCGCTCACAAAGCAGGGATCCCCCTTCCAGGTCTGGAGAGGGCGCTCCAGACCCACAGGTGACCACATGCCTTTTCTTGCTGGCGGAGGCACTTCCACCTCATGCTGGCTACATAATGCAGTGCTCCTGGCTGAACTTACAGTGATTTTCCTTATTTTTGAGCTGGCAAACTATCAGAGTGACTGAGGTCCTTTGCCAATAATTGGTTTAACTATGCCTATATTTCCCTTAATAATTTTGGCATTAAGTATTAACCTACCGGAATACAACTAATCACTGCTAACTACACTACATCCCACCTTGTAGCAGAAAAATTTCATTCTCTCGTGTCCTGGTCAAGAAAGATTACGATCTCTCTCACCAGAGACCATGTGCAAGTAGGAGGCATCATGGAAAGTGTACCCCTGCCAGGCCACTTCTCCAGGACCAGAAGAAACTGTGTGTCTAAGCACAAAATCTGTGTGCTCTTCAGCACTGTCTACCTTAACTCCTTCAGAGCACAGTCGAAAAAAAAAAAAAAGAAAAAAAAATTTTATAAAAGGAAAAAAGAAGACATTAGACACCTCCAATCTGGCCTATGGAAATAAAGGATTCATATATTATTAAAGTGTTTCAAGCTACTGAAAACCCAAAAGGTAAAACCTTCAGCTGGATGTTATTTGAAGATGTGCCCAAAGTCCATTAACTTTCTAACTCTCCTTCATAAAACACCACTTGGTATAAATTCAGCAGCATATTCATTTGTTCACTCGTTCAACTAAGTTTTATATGCCAAATCCTGTTCTTATGCTGGGATTTGGCAGAAACAAGATAAAGTCCCTTCTGCTGCAGGTTTATTGGGCGGAGGGTCTCAAATAAACATCTAAAATAATGTTAAGTAACAATGAGTGATTTGAGGAAAATAGGACAGGGTGACAAGATCAGGGTGTAAAGGGTTGAGGGAGCTGCTACCTTAGACACTGTAACTAGAGGCGGCCTCTCTGAAGGCGTGCTATTTGAGCGTAAGACTCAATGAGGTGATGGTGACGCCACGCGGACACTGAGGGGAGCAGGATGGGTGGAGAGACCAGTCAGTGCAGAGGGCTGAGAAATGAACATCCTTAGCATGTTTGAGAATAGCAAGGAGGCCAGGATGTGTAAAGTGTAAAGGGTCAGAGGGGAAAAAAGGCGGTGAAATCAGAGAGATGGCCAGAGGTCAGATAGTGCAGTGCCCTCTGGGCCAAGGCAAAATCTCTTGAGTTTTATTCTAAGAAATCATTAGAGTTTTAAGCAAGGAAGAGATGAGATAAAAACCCAGCTCTCAAAAAAGAAACCAATAAAAAAATTATGGAAACAGGAAGACATGGAGTCTACTGGAACATTCCAGAAGAGAAGTGAAAGCGATGGTTATACCAGGGTGTCAGTAGAAGGGAAGAAAATTGATCAGATTCAGGGTGTAATTTGCCAGCAGGGCTGGAATGGAGGACCAAGATGTGGTGAGAAAAAGAGGTATCGAGAATAAGCAGGGGTTTTGGCCTGAGCAACCATGTTCCAGAAACTTGAGAAAGGAGGTTTTGGAAGGGAAGAAATCATCAGCAAATAAGAGGCAGCTTCCTCTTCTGTGAACCAGGCTGAGGTGAAGAGGGACTCAGAGCTCACTTGGTACTGTGTTCTGCGCACAAACCCGTCATCCGTGAAAATGTTACTGAAAAGTGTTCATCTGATAATTTTCTGAAAAGTCAGAGCGGGAAATAACCATAGTAAGAGCCACCAATTCCTGAGCCCTTACCAGGCACCTTGGTAGTCACTGTATACATACTGTAGTTACGATCCTCACACATGAACACACTTAACCACAGTCCCTGACGTGTGGGGAAATATCATTAAATGTTATCTGTCATACTTGTGAAGTACGTAACACTTTAAGATGAATAACTTTATTAATAGTTATTTCATTATCTAGAGGCTTTTTTCTTTTTCAAATCCTCCGTTCATTTTATATTAGGATTTCTACTGTTTCTCAGGATAATAGGTAGGTAGTTTTTATATTTCCCCCTTTCACAAAGAGGTTAGCCATTCCAGGTCCTAATTTATGCAGAGACTCCAGGTTCAACTGCCTCCTGAACACCCAAAATCATATTATATGTCTTCCTGGCATTAAAGTCACCTAGGGTTCCATATTCCCCTGTCTGAGCACTTAACACACGCTAGCTGTGAGCTACTGTGATTCAGGTACCTGGGATTCCTTTTTTTCTTTCAAGTTCATCAAGGTATTTAAACTTTTCTTGGGTTATATTTTATTTGCTACCTCCAAGTGTTTAAAGAAGGGTAGCCCGAGTCAGCTTAGTGTGACATATAACCAGAACTGGACATCTACTATTATTTTACATATCAGGAAATTGTGCCTTAAACAAGTAAAATAACTTCAAATTCAGATCTGATTTCAAGTCTGCGCTCTGGTCAGTAGGTAATACAGTTTCTCCTATTCATATTACATTACATATTACATTAAAAAGTTATACAAATCAGAGGCACCTGGGTGGCTCATTCAGTTAAGCATCTGACTTCAGATTGGGTCATGATCTCGTGGTTCAGGAGTTCGAGCCCCGTGCTGGGCTCTGTGCTGACAGCTCAGAGCATGGAGCCTGCTTCGGATTCTGTCTCCCTCTTTCTCTCTGCCCCTCCCCCATTCGCACTCTTTCTCTCAAAAATAAACAAAAACATTAAAAAATTTTTAACTTATACAAATCATAAATGTTACTGAAAGTGATGAAAATGAATGAGTTTCCTTCATTAATTATTAGTTTCATTATAGGAAATTACTGACCATAACAACAAATATTCTAAGTTAAAGAACAGCACAGTGGAAGTCACAAAACCAGCATCCTGCCGCTACCTAGCTGCAGCACTCTATATAGGGGGCTAAAACCACTTTGTGTTTTGCTCTATCTTCAAAATGAGAATAATAATTTCATTCCTAGAGTTCAAAGGCTGACAGAGGCAATGAGATTTGATGCATAGGGTAGACTATGTAAGAGAATATTTGGGAAAAAATTATACAATACAAAGAAAACATTATTATTGTTACTATTAGTGTATTATAAATGTTCATAGTTTGATCAGGAATGGTGAGATATTAACTGAACAAAAGAATCTAAACTAATGCAAATATTATTTTACCTTCATGCTGCAAGCTAACTCCATTAGTTTTTTTGCATTTTCTTCTGAGCGGTATCTCTTAGGAAGCTGAACCCTGAAGAACTTCAAGGCACCTTCAAAATCTGTCAATAGCAAGTCATCCTTGGAAGTCTCGAAGAAAGAAAGAAAACACAACCAGGTACAGAACAAGTTCTTGGCTATAAAGAGAACAAGCAGCATTTTATAACACCAGCACCTTTACAATCCCCAGGAGACACTTCTTAGCCACTGCCCAAGCCACTTGCCCTTTTGCCAGTCAGGGTCAGGGCTACTGCACAGCTGCTTAGAATGAGATCGACACCAAGATACTGCGAGTGCCAGCTAGTACTTATTTACAATTGTATTTATTTACAAATAAATGTGTACCTTTAATAATCCAAGGGCAACATTAAAAATAACACTTATTCCCTGAAAGAGAAAACACAAAAAGAATATTTTCAGTGTTCATATCTGGACTATTCAGCTGTTTGTTCCCTGAATGCCCCATGTTTTTAGATAAAGTATAAAAACTTAATCAAGTAAAGAAATAGAATAACTTGAAAATATCTTGGGAAATAGTAATACAGGTCTGCTACCAAAAAACAGCTTAAAATAGACCCAGCCTCCCAATCTTCTGAGAGAAGAACATTTTTAGCCCTATTCTCACATTCAACAAGACCATTTTTCCAAAGTATTCTCCGCTTCCCAACCAAAACCTAAGAGTCATAAAACTGTGATCTCTCAGGATATAGCTGCAGGTGGCCTTTCCCTTATTCTGTGCGGCGCTACTCCAAACACAGCAGGCATTGTGTGTGTGAGCCTTCTACTCCCGCACAGAATCTGCTCAGGGCTCCCTCCAACCGGCCTCTCCCTCAGCTATCCACTCTGGGAGTGCCAAGAACAAAGAAAAGATAAGAGCCGGCATTAAGGCCTGCTAAGTTCTTTAAGTTTCTGGACCTCAGTTTCCATAACTAATATTCACCCATTAGTTTTCTGAACTAATTAGTTTAAAGTTTATTTAAATTACTTGGCATGCCACTAGGCCCTTATTACCTACTTAAAACAAATGGTTATTTATAATACTGAAAAAGTATAAAACTTAAAGGTTTGACTGAGACTAGGAATTGGTTACATAAATTATGATATACCCAAAGATTGAGATTTTGGTAAGAATAATGGTCTATTTGGTAACAGTGTTTCTTATAGTGTTTCAAGCTGGGCAGAAGGTACAAATTCTTTAATGGATTTTTGTATGTCTTAAATATGGCATAATTAAACAAAAAGAAAGAAGGTACAGATGTGTGTCTATAAATGTTCAAGTATATGAAATGAAGAGAGTCTACCAAATAGCATGTATAGCATAATCATATTCTAAAATATATTACCTACAGAACCATCATATAAATTATTACATAATACTCTATATGAAAAAGTTATTCACTCTATCTAGAAATAACACACATAAATAAACACACACGAAAAGCTGAAAGAATATACATACACCAAAGAATATACAAAGAACATACACTCTCTAGAGAGTGGGATTAGAAGTATTTTTAAGTCTTTTTGCTTGTTTTCTAGTTTCTATAATAAACATGTATTACTGGGGGGACTGGCTGGCTCAGTTGGTTAAGCGTCTGACTCTTGATTTCGGCTCAGGTCATGATCTCACAGTTGTTAAGACTGAGCCCCTCGTCGGGCTCTGTGCTGACAGCATGGAACCTGCTTGGGATTCTCTCTTTCTGTCCCTCTCCAGTTTGCACTTGTTTTCTCTCTCTCAAAATAAACAAACAGATATATATTATTTTGGAAATTAGTTATTCTTTTCTTTTTTTTTTAATGTTTTATTTATTTTCGATACAGAGAGAGACAGAGCATGAGAGGGGGAGGGGCAGAGAGAGGAGGAGACACAGAACCGGAAGCAGGCTCCAGGCTCTGAGCTAGCTGTCAGCACATAGCCTGACATGGGGCTCGAACCCATAAACGTGAGATCTGACCTGAGCCGGAGTCGGAGGCTTAACGGACTGAGCCACCCAGGCGCCCCCAGTTATTCTTTTCTTAAACACCCCACCAAACTATGCTTGGCAAAGACTATTACTAACTCTCTTTCCTGTTTTGGTAACAGACACTTCAATTTTTAGCAAATTCCTACCCAGTTTTTAAAAACTCTCATTTGCAGCTACATGTGGTCAGGTACCAAGTTCTGGCCAATAAGAGACAAATGAAAATTCAGGTGGAAACTCCAGGAAGTCTCTCTTAAAGGGGGACACATCCTCCTCTGTCCCCTGATCTTCTAAGGAAGGCAGGTTACTGCCAACCTTCTGGTTTCTTTTATAGAAGGGGAGAGAACTAAACCTCTACTTATTAGTCACTGTGACTTTGACTTTCTTCAATAAATGTAGTCAAACCTAATACTAATACAAATGTCTACTACTGGTTTTCATTTATTGTTGTTGTTTTTTTAAACCAAGAACATGTTTTTAAAATGTGATCACTAACTTTAACCCAAGGAAACATTACTTAAATTTGGATTTTTGATCATTAAAATAAAATAAGAAGAAAGTCTGTTTTGATGGAGCTGACACAGGAGAACACTGCAAACAAAAGCCAAGTGCTCTGGCCTCTGATACCTACCTCACATAAAAGCAGGTCAATGATATGGAAGACCATGTAGAGAGGGAATTTTGCAGTGAAAAGTGTAAGAAACCACTGGGAGGCATACATGTGTGCTTCAAGGCTTATATCCAGGAAGTGGTTGTACAGGTCAGGGATGTATTCCTGAAATAGCAAACTAATTAGTTTTGGGCACATATGCAGCTGTTCAACTCCCACTCGGGAGGCTCCTAAATCTGCCAGGAATAGACAAAAAAAGTCACATATTTGTGTTTTCCTACAAACCTCCAAAGTGCTCAGAAGAACACTTATCATCAAGTATTAAACAGGCACTTGGCTCTCTTTTCCTGTCTAAAAACTAGCTTTTGAGAGGAATCCCCAAGATGGTGACAAATATTTGGAATGAAAGTGTTTCTTTCCAAGTTATGAAATGTTTGGGAAAGTTTGTTTCACTTTTATTATGATATTCCTAACCAGTCAGTTTCAGAGCCTTGGCGGACATTTCTTGACTTAGTTTGCTATGTTAAAGGCCCCTACAAAGTCATCTGATCTTTTGGGTGTTTTTGAGATTGAAAACCCAGCTCACACCCATCAGGTTCACACCTTATTAATCTTGGCATTGTCATCACACAGTGAGAAATGAAAACCATAAAACCAGGCTTTAACCTTGGATGGCTAAGGCGACCACCACTGCTCCCTGGCACCAGCTCACGGGTCCAGCTTTCCCCAGTCCTGTACTCTTAGTAGTAAATGCAAGCTGGTTTCTCTTTTTACCTGCATGAGGCGCTCCAACTGGTAAAATTTGCAATGCAAATCTTCAAAGTTTTGCTTGAAAAGTTCCCTGAGACCATAGTCAAACATGATCTTGACCAGAACACTGAATGCCTGTTCTTCAGGCATCTGTAACAGACAGGGAATGGGGTGGGGGGTGGAGGCAGGAATCACAAAACATATAGAAGTTTTCTCAGTATGTTAAATTCATCCTTCCAGCCCTATCTAAATCCTATGACATTTGGTAATATGTAGTAACTCAGGTAGTTGTGTTTTATAACATTCATTCACTCAACCAAGAGATATTAACGATGTCTAGTCTGTGTCAGATGCTGTTCTTTTTTTCTTTTTTTTTTTTAATGTTTTATTTATTTTTGATACAGAGAGAGACAGAGCATGAGAGGGGGAGGGGCAGAGAGAGAAGGAGACACAGAACCGAAAGCAGGCTCCAGGCTCCGAGCTAGCTGTCAGCACAGAGCCTGACACGGGACTCGAACCCACTAACGTGAGATCCGACTTGAGCCAAAGTCGGAAGCCCAACCGACTGAGCCACCCAGGCGCCCCCAGATGCTGTTCTTATCCTCCAGAAGGTTCCCATACAATCAGTATACAGTAAGTATAATATGAAATAGGTAGAAAGATCAGTGGGGATCCAAGAACAAGAAGGCCCAAATCTGCCTGAGGGAGCCAAGAATTTAGGCTTTGCAGGACCGGATCTAAACTAAGCAGCAACAAGCTGACACACAAGTTTAAGTTTTGTCTTCTCAAATCATGACACCTTCATTAAATCATTTTACCTCCTTAGCTGCTATTTCTTTCTAGTGAAAGTGTTTTTCTTCCTCATTGGCCAATTATAGCAGAAGCTTCAACAGTCTAAGGTGTATAGTAATGCTCAAAGCACTAAATATGGTAATATATAAAATGGTAATGGTAATATGGTAATATACAAAATACTACAAAACCCCTCACCATTCAATTCTATTTACAGATGTGACCCCCATTTGTATATCTTCCATAGCTTGATGGAAAAACATTTCCCAGAGAAACTGGCAAAATGTCTAGTTTTCAAAACAGAAAAAAAGCATTGGAAATGTTATTTAAGGCTTGGTGTGACTGTAGCAAGCCTTCAAAATGTCAAGAAGGTGGGCGGACTTCTGTGGAACAAGGGGATGGAAGTGGGCTGAACACAGATATCACTGGGAATAAAGAAGAGCTATAGAACAAATCAGATTAAGTAATAAATGAGAAAAGCACAGCAATTTATTATTGGAAAAGGTAAGGGCATTTGGGGCAAAGGAGCAGATGTCAGAGGTGTCTATCATGGAAGACAACTACACAATTTTGTGCACATGCTGAGAGACACTTGGTCCGCCCCACAGTGGCATTTCTGATGTCAGGGAGCACATCTACCTTTCCTCTGAAACAAGCATTTATCTTAACACAATGGCAAGCAGCACAGGGCTCAAACCAAGACCCTGGGGACTTGTTTGGGAAACCCATTTTAAAGGGGTTGTGATATTTAGACGGGGACAAATGTTCTTGGACTGAAACTGAGAACAAAGACAAACCATACAGGCCTGAGAGGCTCTGAGACATCGAGTCTTATTAAACAACAAAACAGGGGTGTCTGGGCGGCTCAGGTGATTAAACGTCCCACTCTCAGTTTCCGCTCAGGTCACAACCTCGGCAGTTCATGAGTTTGAGCCCTGAGTTAGGCTCTGTGCTGACCGTGCAGAGCCTGCCAAGGGTTCTCTTTCTTCCTCTCTCTCCACCCCTCCCCTGCTCTCACTCTCTCTCAAAATAAACTTAAAAACAAAACAAAAATTTAAAACTTGTAGTTTGGATCGACGTTAATTAGCTTGACTGTGGTACTCATTTCACAATGTATAACATACCAAACTCATCAAATTACACACACACACACACACACACACACACACACACGTTTTGTCAACTATACCTCAATATAGCTAGGGGGGAAAAACTTGACCTCTTTATTAATGTCATAGCTTTATGATATTTTTACATGCTTACTAATACCAATAAGCTAGGTTCTCACGGTAAGAAGATACAAAGTGGTTTTGGTTTTACTCATACTTCAACCTATATACAAAATGGTTTAAAGCTCTTCAAAAGCTTCCCCTTGCTTAGAGAAACAGAAGCCAAACTCCCTGAGCTGGCCTCCACGGCCCTCCGTAAGCTGGTCTTGTTGACCTGTCCGGTTTTCTCCCCGTTCCTAACCACACCCACGAGGCTCCATTCACACTGCCCTTCTTTCAGGTCCTTCCATATGCCAAGTTTTCCCCATCTCAGTCCTTCTGTACAGTGTACTGTTCCTTCAGCTGGGAATTCTCTATGCTCCACTCTCTTGCTTTTAAAGTAGGTTTCTTATTTTCATAACAATGTTGCCTTAAAAAAGTTAAACAATACAAACAAGTACAAAAGAGAATGATAGATACACTTTCTCATTGTTCAGTGTTCACCTTAAAGGTTACTGCCAGAGAAGCCTATAATATAAATAAGGTCCCTTTGTTATAATCTTACATCAAACTTTTTACTATACGTTCATAGCACCATTGAGATAATAATGATGTACTTTGTGACTTTCTGTTTACAACCAGTCCGCCTCATTAGCTCTGTACCCACAAAGATTGGGATCATGTCTACCTCAGTCACTCCGGATCTCTAGCATCCACTATGCTCAAGATGGAGGTACCCACGAACTCTGGGATAACATCACCTGGGTGGTATTTTTGCCATGCATTTTAATTTTAAACAAGAGGAAATGATCAGACAACTCAAGAATGTGGAATATTTTACAAGACAACTTGCTTGAATTTTTTAAAACTGTCAAAGGCATAAAGCATAAGAAAGGCAAGGGTGGGGCAGTTTAGGTTAAAAAAATAAAAAGAAAAAACAACCAAAAGCAAAGCATTGCTTGAATCGTCACTGGTCTCGGTTAAGAAAAAAGAAAAAACCTTATAAAGGACTTTACTGAGTAAACTATTGGGGAAGATCAAATGTGGACAGTGTGGAAGACATTACTGAGTCAATGTGGAATTTCTGGATGTGACTGCAGTATTATGGTTATGTCCTCAGGAGACTCATGTTCAAGTATTTAGGAGTAAAGTATGCTGATGTTTGCTACTGATTTTCCAAAAATAATTTCAAAAAATGTTTTTGGTAAAAAACAAAATGCATGCAAAAAAAAAAAAAAAAAAAAAAGAGGAAACGAGACACGGACAGAGAAAGTAGTGTGTAACATATTAATTGGTAAATAGAACAAGAGTTTATGGGTATTCTATCTCAACATTTTTTTTTCAATTTTGCTGTGGATCTGAAAGAATCAGTAAGTTGGAGGGTAGAGGACTTGGCTGAATAAATAAATGAATAAAATGGCACTAAAGAAAGCCAACTTCTCTGCTTCCTTCCCATCACAATACAAAGATCCCCAAATAAATACTAAAGAACAGAGTATACTTTACAGAATATAAAACGTCCCTAAGAGTTTAACCCTTAGGTTGACTATCTAATCATTCTAGCAATAAAAATGGAATCTACCCGGTACTAGTGTTCAACACTGTCATTTATTCTTACCAAGTTTCTCTTGCATGATGATGTTACATTAATTTAAAGGTTTCCAGATATAGGAGTCAAAACTCATGTACCAGAGGCTGGCCAGAACCAATATAAAACCATGCTCAAATCTAAGGCTAGTACAAGCTGAAGCAGCCCATGTGTAAGTCCTAACAGAAACCTAATACTCACATGGAGAAGCAGAACAGCAGCGAGAAACGACTGGCCCTGGCAATAGCCAATCTCTTCATCATACACAGAATATGCCTGGAGAAAAAAAGACACAGGAAATGTAAATGAATGTAGTCACTCATGGGCCATACTTGCCCTGTAGGGCTCTGAACATAGGAACCTGGAAGATTCCCACACTCCACTATGGCATTTAGATGGTCAATGAATGATGCAAATATTTCTCTCCAATTCCATTATTTTCCTTTAACATAAACAGAACTGTCACCACGTCACTTCCTGTAGGCCAGTAGTGGATAAAGTTAAGCAAAAATCACTTCAGCACTAAAAAAGGCTGTTGTAAGTCTTTGTCTTTGCTCATACTGTCTCCTATTCTGTCTGAAAAATGTGCTCGTCCTTCAAGCTCCAAGCACTCCATTCTCCCAGGATTCCCTCTCTTCCCTGTACTTCTATGGTACTTTCATGTATAGTTATGCACTTACCACACTGCATTTTGTTTTGTCTTATTTACTAATTTTTTGTGTAAGAGAGAATCCCAAGCAGACTCCATGCTCTGTGTGGAGCCCAACATGGGGCTTGATCTTACCACTGAGAGAGATCATGACCTGAGCCAAGACCAGGAGTTGGACACTTAACCAACTAAGCTACCCAGGTGCCCCCAACACAGCATTTTAAAAGTCCATCTTCTCTACTGGACTGTAAACGTCACTGGGGCTGGGGTGACGTCCTATCTCACCTCGTCAGCACCTCACACCTTCAACCCAGCCAGCCATACAGCAGGCTCTCTCTAAACACTGCCTAACTTTATTCATTTTTCTTTCTGGGAAAAAATCTTTTGGCAAAGACACCAAAATACAATTCTTTCCACAATGCCAGTAATAACTTTCCTGATAAGAGGGACTATTCTGAAACCATTTGTGGGTTCCTTTGGAATTCTTATTTTGTATTTTTCTTGGCAGATGATTATTACCCATCTCTTCTGAACATTATCTTTAACAGAATATTGACATCTAACATTCCTTGTGGTTTATTCTTTTTGGTTCTTTAGTTATTTTTCTGAGTCTTAGTTTTCTGATTAATATTTATAGTTCTCATGTAAGTTGTGGTGGAAAGGGAAATTCCTACAGACTGAAGATACTATTCCCTGTTTGATAAATTTATTTCGGATGAAATTCCCTTTATTCTCCACTCTTTTTGTGTGACACGCTCTCTGTGCATCTCAAGAAAGTAATTCAGAATGAGTATGTTCAGAATAAAGATCAGTTAACAAAATATGATGCCAACGCTTATTAGAGGACAATTAAGTTAATATATACATGGGTTTTAGCATCAGCTTTTGGTAAAACTATAGCTTTAGAAAGTAGATTATATACACACACACATATATATGGTAATCATACTTTCATAAATTCAAGTAGAATTTAATATAATCTCATTAAATTCCCCATGTCATTGAAGCTTATCCAACAAGAGGGTTACAAAGCAGAAAACACATATATTTTAACAAAGACAAGATATGCAGAGGGGTTTAGAAATAATCTGTTTATATAATACAATAAGGCCTCACTTTTCACCTGTCCAATTAGTAAACACTAATAAGTATATAATTTTGTTAAGACTGTGTTACAAGCTGGTAGTAACATATGCCAATATGGCTCTGTAGAAAGTAGTCTGACAATGTCTGTGAAGTCAATTAACAGTTGACTGGTCAAGAAAGAAGCTTCAGAGTTCAGCAGAGCCAGGCTGAAATCCCATAACTGCTAATGTCTAGGTCTGGACCTTTTGGCTCATTACTTATATTTCTTACTTGTAAAAAAATGAGACTAATCATAATATTTATATTATAGACTTGATGTATTCTCAGCTCTGTCACGTAAATCACTCAGCACATGGCTTAATTACTTATGAACTAGAATGAAATGTATTGAACTTCTATAGGTAGAGAATGGAGGGGAGCAGATTTTTCAGGTTCCTGGAAAAGCTTAAAGGAATACATACAAATGTGAAAATACATGACACATTTGGGAAATGTTTGGAATATAAAATTCATGGGAGCTGTAATGAAATACGAGGAAGATAAGACACTTCATTAATTCATCAACATTTAATGAGTACCTACTATCTGCCAAGCACTGTGCCAAGTGCTACAGATGCTAACATATATGAAGTGATTTCTGCCATTGAGAACTTCATGGTTCAGTTGGGACATTTGACACATAAATCAACCCAGAGTGCAATGAAAAGTTCAATGTAGATGAAGCATAAAATACTTATGAATTAAACCAGGATAGATGATAAAATGCCTTTAATGCTAAGCGAAGAAATCTGGGATCAGGAAATGAACTAAGAAATTTTGAAAGTGCTCTGGGGTTATAAGGAAGCACTAAAGGCTCTCCTAGAAGCCTTGAAACGATCCAATTCTGGGGTCAACATAGAGAAAATAATAAGTTGGCTATAACCCAGAGGAAGGGAGACTAATGCAGGCCACTTTTGTAAAAGTGCTAGCAACATAAGAGAGAGGCCTGCACCAGGCAGTGATTAGAAAGAGAAGTAAAGGGGTGCCTGGGTGGCTCAGTTGGTTAAACAGCCAACTCTTGACTTCGGCTCAGGCCATGATCTCACGTATGTGGGATCCAGTTCCATGTTGGGCTCTGTGCTGAAGAGCGCAGAGCCTGCTTGAGATTCTCTCTTCCTCTCTGTCTGCCCCTCCCCTGTTGGCATGCATGCATTTTCTCTCTCTCTCTCTCTTAAAATAAATAAATGTTCAGAAAGGGAAGTATGGCTATAAGAGACATCAATCCTATCAAACTCAATGTGGCCAAAGGAAAGATCTGAAAACGAACAGAGAAATGATTATATCTTCAGCAAGACAATGGCATGGAGAGAAAAAGGAAAACTGTTTCTAATGAAAAGAGCCATAACAATTGAACATATGGATATTGCTGGATTCTGATTCAAACCAAATGTATGAGGACATTTAGGGAAATCTGAATATGGCAGTTACTGGATTGTATTGATGAATAATCATGGAAGCTACAGATGGATACTTATTTTTTAAAGATGCATAGTGAAGAATTTAGGATCATGATATCTGAGATTTCCTTTGAAGTACTTCAGGGAAAAAAGGGATAGATGAAGCAATTGTCACAATATGTTCATAAATATTAAATCTGGTGGAGGATGGGGCACCTGGGTGGCTTAGTTGGTTAAGCGTCCGACTCCAGCTCAGATCATGATCTGATGGTTCGTGGGTTCGAGCCCCGTGTTGGACTCTGTGCTGACAGCTAGTTCAGAGCCTGGAGCCTGCTTCTGATTCTGTGTCACCCTCTCTGACCCTCCCCTGCTCATGCTCTCTCTTTCTCTCTCTCTCTCAAAATATAAATAAAACATTAAAAAAAATCTGGTGGGGGATGTATACAAATTCATGACACTATTCAACTTTTATTACATTTGAAAATTCTCATAATAAAACATGCTTTTAAATGAACTCATTTTTTAGACATTTTTGTTTGATGTACTTAACAGCCTTTGTATGAAGACCAACTGGCAGCTGGAAATTTGGGCCTTGAGCGAATGTGGATTTGGGAACATCTGTGCAGCAGTGATAGCTGAAGCGCTGGGGGTAGAAAGAGTCACCCAGGGGGACAGGACAGAGCTGCAGGAACCACTGACCGAGCACCTAGGGGAAGGTCTCTGTTTTAGGGGCAGGTAAAGAGAGAAATGAAATCAAGAGGAAGTTAGCAATGTTGTGAGAGAAGGGAGAGCAAAACCAGGAGGGTGAGACACATTAGGAGCAGAGAGAACCGCAAGGAAGGGCACTATGAGGCAGAAAGTAGGGTGCGGTGGGATAAGGAGTTAGGGATCAGGGGCAGTGGGCACGGGGTTTCTTTATGGGAAATTCTTTTTTTTTTTTTAATGTTTTTTAATGTTTTTTATTTATTTTTGAGAGACAGAGAGAGAGACAGCATGAGCAGGGGAGGGTCAGAGAGAGAGGGAGACACAGAATCCGAAGCAGGCTGCAGGCTCTGAGCTGTCAGCACATAGCCTGACATGGGGCTCAAACCCACGAACTGTGAGATCATGACCTGAGCCGAAGCCGGATGCTTAACTGACTGAGCCACCCAGGCACCCCTTTTTGGGAAATTCTGCAGTAAGATGATACGTAGCCAGATGGCTGCTCATGGGGAACAACTAAGAAGGGGCTAAGAAAGGATGACCAGACGGGCGCCTGGGTGGCTCAGTCAGTGAAGCATCTGAGTCTTGATTTAGAGAAACGTTTCTTGGGTTTCTTTGGCTCGGGTCATGATCTCATGGTTTGTGAGTTCGAGTCCCGCATCAGGCTCTGTGCTTACAGTGCAGACTCTGCTTGAGATTCTCTTTCTCGCTCTCTCTCTCAAAAATAAACAAACATTAGGGAAAAAAAAAAAAAAGAAAAGGATGATCAGAGAAAGTATTACAAAAGAAATGACAGCTTTGGGGAAATTAAAATTAAACCCATAATTTGAAGCATCTAGTTTATCACTGGAGAACCTGTCTTATTGTTAGCCTGTTCTAAAACTTGTTATTTGTATTTTTTCAATCAGTAGTAATATTTAAGTTCCTTAAGGGTTATGTCTCATGCCCCATCTGTATTTCCTATATAGTAGATGCTAACTAGGTATTTACTTAATTTGGGACGGGGGCAGAGACTAAGACTAGCTCTGAGGGTAGAAGAAGGTTGACGAACACTGGTCCTAGGTCCTCTTTTAGCCTTATGGCTCTGAGGCACCAAAATATTCTGGAAAATGGATGGCTGAAACGCTTTCCAGCACAGACATTTACTATGCTGCAGTGCTAAAAGTCCACCTTGATAGGCATCAGCACTTCCCACTGCTGAATGTGTCCTAGGTGCCAAGTTCGTAATATAAAATGTGAATATCAAAAAGGAGTTTGCAGTGTTACAGGACTCAGAAGCTCTTAAGGTAAAACCAATTTCTGAAAATTTAAATGTGGAGTCAAGGGACTGTCAACTGAAAGTCCTGATTGAAAGGGTAAAAGAAACCTAACCATTGTATTTATAATTGACTTCCTATTTATTTTGAGCATATAATTAAAAGTAACAACACAATTTCAGAAAGTCTATTCTCTCTTTTTTTGCCTTCTTAAATATCAAACACAAATTACACTTTGTAGTTACCTTTTGTGTAATTTCAAAGAACCAGAGTCACCATTCAAAACAGGTTTTTTGAGGGGAGATGTGAAATACCTTGCATATTTTATATAAGGAATCTTGCCCATCTCCTCCTGTGTCCTTAAAATAGTCATGGGCTGGGAATGTCCGGTTAATATCCCGGGTGATAGCGCTGTCCTGGGGAGACTCCTGTGGAAACATTAGGAAAGAAGTTTAGTAATCAATCATGTACGTATTTGTGTGAGTTTATGTAACAAGGTCTTCTCACTTACATACTTTAAAATAATGCAGAGATATACACAAACATATGCATGCTCAGAGTTACTACATCTTCAGGTACCAACTGTTAAAGCGAAAGCAAAATCAAATGTTAAGAAAAAAGATACGGAAGAAAAACAACCTGCTCATTGTATATACCTCATGTATCCTCCATTTCTGTTGCAAGGAGGGCAGCTGGTAACCTTTCTATTGCAAGAGGGAAAACGTGGTAATCAAAATGGACTTCCCATAGGAAAATATTCAAGCTAATCTCAAAAGTAAGTGGTCCATTAGAAAAACTGGGTACAAAGATTGCTGCTTTAAATGATCCTTTGGCCAGGTTCTCAAAAGGAAAAGAGAAGTCCCTTAATTGGGGTTTATCCTAAGGGCAAATGGCATAAAAATGCACACAGCAGTCTACTCAATAGGAAACTCGACCACCAAATGTCAAGGGATTCAAGTAGGCTATAGGAAAATATCCTTTCCTTTGCCAGCGGAGAAAACTAAACACATGTCAATAAGATCAGCAAACTTTCATACCACATAGCAAGCATCCAGGTATTTCTAATAAATTCCCCTTGTTAAATTTTATTTGCTCACATGCTAAAGAACTAGAGCAGAGAAACGTGACCTATTTTAACAATGCATTGTCTTCATGAAACAATAGACTTGATTCTCCTTGCTGAGACTACATCATATTCAGTACACCATCCAAGAGCCTGATACTCCTGTTTCAAGATGAAAAATCAAATATTCTTTTCTTGTCCAGTAATTTCTCCAGTATTTTGGGTAATCATGTTCCTCGGCCCTTGAGTATTTTACATTTGTGGGATTTGAACTAACTTTACATTTTTAAATTTTACTGAATAATCTGACATGAAATATTGTATAAATTTAAGGTGTACAGAGTATTACTCTCATACATTTATATACTGTAATATGATTCCCCTTGTATCCATATTTATTACATTAAATATATTCATTATACTGTGCATCAGATCTCTATGGCTTATTTACTGCTCAGTACAAGTTTGTACACTATCGAATGATAGTTTATTATTATTATTATTATTATTATTATTATTTATCCCCCCAAACTCCAACCCTGATGAACTAACTTTAAAGCCTATGCTCTTTTTTTTCAAACAAGTAAACTATTTACTCTTTCAGAGACATTGCCAAACTGCTTTCTAGAGAGCTTTATTGGTATACTGCTAGTTTTTAATATCTTATTAGCAGTTAGGGCAACTCAGAACCATGGAGCTCCCTAACAAAAGGACAGAACCCCAGGGGAGACCTGGGACCACAGTGTTATTGTCTAGTGGCAGCTTCCAGGCTGCAGCACACAGAGGGAACTGAAACAGAGCTGGGGTGCGGAGTGTCTCCCTCAGTTGAGTAAAGAGCAGAATACGGAGAGGGCAAAGTAGCTGGAGTTTGAAGATCAGACTACTGGATAGGAAAAGCTGAAAGAAAGAGATCTGAAGAGCTACCTAGAGTTATGAATCGTGAAATAAAAAGTGATAAACTGGACTTCATCAAAACTTTAAAACTGTACTATTCAAAAAAGGCCACTATTAAAAACATGAAAATGTAAACCTAGAACAAGACAAAATGCCTATAAAATCTATCTGATAATGGCGTTATATGCAGAATATAAAACTTTGGAAACAGATAAAGAGGCAAACAACTGATTTTAAAAAGGGGGAATGGCAGGGCACCTGGGTAGCTGAATCAGGGTTAAGTGTCCAGCCCTTGATCTCACTGTTCTTTTGAGTTCGAGCCCCACATCGGGCTCTGTACCATGAGTGCAGAGCCTGTCTGGGATTCTCTTTCTCTCCCTCCCTCTCTGCCCCTCCCCTGCTCACATGCGCTCTCAAAATAAGTAAACTTAAAAAATATATAAATAAAAAGGGGGTATGGTGGTAAAATACTGAAGAGATATTCCACAAAAGAAGGCATACAGTGGTAAATAAGCACGACAAAGTTTCAGCATCACTCAGAACAACATAAACTGAAACCTCAATGAGATACCACTAGACACCAACTAAGGGCTAAAATTAAAAAGAACCAAGTGTTGGCAAAGGGTGTAAAACAACTGGAACTCCCAGAAATTGCTGATAGGAATGCAAAATGGTACAAATATTCTGGAAATGGTATGGAGGTTTCATATAAAGTTAAACATACAGTTACCATATAATTCAGTGATTCTAGTCCTAGGTATTTTCCCAAGAGAAATGAAAATATGAATACAAGCAAAGACTTGAACTTGAATGTTCATGGCAGCTTTATTCATACTAGCCCAAACTGGAAACAATACAATGGGTAAATGGATACATAAACTGTGGTACAATCTATATAGTGGAATACTACTCAGAAAAACAAAACAAAACAAAACCCCATACACACAACATGAACAGATCATCAAAAGCATTCTCTGAGAGAAGCCAGACATAAAAGATTATTTCCCATTAATACCGTATGTATGAAATTCTAATAAAAAGTAAAATTGTATGTATATATAGAAAGTAGACCAGTGTTCTGAAAAAACTAGAAGTAAAAGGAGAAAACTGATTCTTAAGAGACATGGGAGGGGCACCTGGGTGGCTCAGTCAGTTTAGCATTTGACTTGGGCTCAGATCATAGTCTCACAGTCTGTAACAGTCTGGGCTGACAGCTCAGAGTCTGGAACCTGCTTCAGATTCTGTGTCCCTCTCTCTCTGGCCCTCCCCTGCTGACTCTCTGTCTCTGTATCTCTCAAAATAAACATTAAAAATTTTTTGAAAAAAGAGACTTTTTGAAGCTTGAATATAGAAATATTACCCATTACATCTATGGCAGTAGTTAAAATGTATTTAATCATTCACTTAAAATTTGTGTATTTTCCTGTATATAAATTACAACTGAATATGATTTTACAATGGAAAAATAAAAAAGAACATTCACACAAATGAAGGACCCAAGATGATTCAAGCTCTTCAGATTAAGAATTTCCAGTCCTACTTTAGGTAAATATACACCTGAATGATGAAAATGATACAAATCCACATTTACCTAAAGATCTTAAAACCTGGGGTATAGCTTAGGAGCTTACATATCCGAGTTTGAAGGTCGGCTCAGTCGCTTAAGATGAACAACTACCAGTGTCTGACATATATACAGAAAAGACTTGATAAAAGTGAAAGGAAGTAATCTCCACCCAGCACTGCTGAGTACTGGGGTTATCCTCTAACACACACATGTACACATTCATTAGTTATATGCAGAATACACACACACACACACACACACGCCACTTCATATATATATATATAATTTTTTTTTGTATATCTTATCTTCCCAATAAAACTATTCTCATAGGTATAGAAACTGTAATTTGGCTTGAAAATTTTCTACAGAGACTAGCATACAGTCAGTCGAAGCTTGATAAATATACCTAAATAATTGCCCTACACTCTTCTTTTTAAAAATATTTTTAATGTATTGTACATTTTTTAAATTTAGATTTTAATGTTTTATTTAGAAATTATTTTTTTCTGTTATAGTTTATTGTCAAGTTGGTTTCCATTTAACACCCAGAGCTCATCCCACCAAGTGCCCTCCTCCATGCCCATCACACCCCTTCTCTCCCCCTCCCCGATCAGCCCTCAGTTTGTTCTCAGTATTAAAGAGTCTCTCATGGTTTGCCTCCCTCCCTCTCCCCAACTATTTTCCCCCCTTTCTTTCCCCCATTGTCCTCTGTTAAATTTTTCCTGTTCCACTTATGAGTGAAAACATATGGTATCTGTCCTTCTCTGCTTGACTTATTTCACTTAGCATGGCTCCCTTGAGTTCCATCCACATTGCTACGAATGGCCAGATATCATTCTTTCTCATTGCCACGTAATACTCCATTGTATATATAAACCACATCTTCTTGATCCATTCATCAGTTGATGGACATTTAGGCTCTTTCCATGATTTGGCTATTGTTGAAATGTTTATTTTTTTTTGCCACTGAGAGATAGAGACAGAGCACAAGCAAGGGAGGGGCAGAGAGATAGGGAAACACAGAATCCTAAGCAGGTTCCAGGATCTAAGCTGTCAGCACAGAACCAGACGCGGGGTTTGAACTCACGAACTATGAAATCATGACCTGAGCCACCCAGCCGCCCCAAGTTCAAACTCTTCTTTAGGACTGAGCAATGGCAACACTAATGTGGTCAACAGCCCTACCAAAACCAGGATTTCTAATGCTGAGTGTTTAATTCAAGATCCAGGGGAATGAGCCCCAAACTAAGTCAGGAAAGAATTTTACTAACTGGATAATTTCGATGACATTCCAACTAAACATCTGAAAAAAACCAAGAATGCTGAAATGATTGATTCATTTGTAACTTCCTTGTGTAAAATGCAGGCAAGAGAAAATTACAGTCATGAAAAGTAGAACAGAGTGAAGACTTTGAATCATTTAGTTCGAAATGCAAAATAAATCAAATCATTGTACAATTATCAAGAGAAATGATAAGGAAAGGGGATCTAGATCAGAAATACGGACTATACTATTGTGACTTAAGGACTTGTTTTTCAGCCTTGGGTACGTCAAGTCTCTTGAATTCAGTTTTAATTTTATCAAACTCACACAGTGTGAAACAGCAATGCAGAGAACCAGAGGCACAGGGGAATTAAGAAATCTTTATCGTTAATAAGTCTCTATTTCATGAATAGCTCAAATAAGCAACTGTTTCAGTTTCAGTTCTAAAACTGTAGCATGATAAAAACTTACCTCTAGCATCATCAAGAGAAAATAACCCAATAAACTGGATTTCATTAAAATTTTCTTATAAAATCCAAACTGGCAAGGAAGAATTGACACTTTCACTATTTGCAGATGGCATGATATTATATACAGAAAAACCTCAAAGACTCCAGCAAAAAACTACTAGAACTCATAAGCAAATTCAGTAAAGTTGCAGGATACAAAATTAATATACAGATATTTGTTGCATTTCTATACACTAATAATGAAGTGACAGAGAAATTAAGAAAACAGTCCCAATTGCCATTGCAACAAAAATAATAAAATGCCCATAAAACATTGATGAAAGAAATTGAAGATGACACAAAGAAACAGGGTGGCTGGCTGGCTTAGTCAGTTGAGTGTCTGACTCTCTGGTTTTGGCTCAGGTCATGATCTCATTTGGGGGATCAAGCTCAGTGTCTCAAGGTTCTGCTTGGGATTCTCTCTCTCCCTTTCTTTCTGCCTCTCCCCAGCTTACATGCATGCTTTCTCTCAAGATGATGAATAAATAAACTTAAAATTTTGTATGGAACCACAAAAGACCCCAAATAGCCAAGGCAATCTTTTTTTTTTTTTTTTAATGTTTTATTTATTTTTAATACAGAGAGAGACAGAGCATGAGAGGGGGAGGGGCAGAGAGAGAAGGAGACACAGAACTGGAAGCAGGCTCCAGGCTCTGAGCTGTCAGCACAGAGCCCGATGCGGGGCTCGAACCCACAAACGTGAGATCTGACCTGAGCCGAAGCTGGAGGCTTAACCGACTGAGCCACCCAGGTGCCCCAGCCAAGGCAATCTTGAAAAAGAAAAACAAAACTAGAGATATCACAATTCCAGACTTCATGTTATGCCACAAAACTGTAATCATTGAGACAATATGGTACTGGCATAAAAACAGACACACAGATCAATGGAATAAAATGAAAATCCAGAAATAAACCCATAAGTGTAGGGTCAATTAATCCTTTACAAAGGAGGAATGTACATAAAATGGGAAAAAGACTGTCTCTTCAACAAATGGTATTGGGAAAACAGGACAGCAACATTCAAAAGAATGAAACTAGACCACTTTCTTATACCATACACAAAAATAAACTCAAAATAGATCAAGGACCTAAATACGAGACCTGAAACAATAAAAATCCTAAAAGAGAGCACAGGCAGTAATTTCTCTGATATTGGCTATAGCAACATTTTTCTAGGTATGTCTCCCAGGGCAAGGCAAATGAAAGCAAAAATAAAGTATTAGGACTATACCAAAATAAAAAACTTTTGCACAGTGAAGGAAACAATCAACAAAAGACAACCTACTGAATGGAAGAAAATATTTGTAAATGACATAACCTATAAAAGGTTAATATCCAAATACATAAAGTACTGATACATGAGTCAGAGAAAGACAATATATGATTTTGCTCATAATGTGGAATTTAAGAAACAAATGAACATAGGAGAAGGGATGGAAAAATAAGATAAAAACTGAGAGGGAGGCAAACCATAAGTGACTCTCTTAAATACAGAGAACAAACTAAGGGTTGCTGGAGGGATAGACATTAAGGAGGCCGCTTGTTGGGATGAGCACTGGGTGTTACATGGAAGTGATGAATCACTTAAATTCTACTCCTGAAATCATTATAACACTCTATGTTAACTTGGATTTAAATACATAAACAACTGATATGACTCTATATCCAAAAAATCAAATAATCCAATTAAAAATGGGGAGAAAACACCTGGGTGGCTCAGTCGGTTGACTGCCTGACTTTGGCTCAGGTCATGATCTCATGGTTCCTGAGTTCGAGCCCCAAATCCGGTTTGCTGCTGTCACCACAGTGCCCACTTCATATCCTCTGTCCCTCACTCTCTGCCCTTCCCCTGCTTGCTCTCTCTCTCAAAAACAAACAAACATTAAAAACAGAAAATGGGCAGGGGCGCCTGGGTGGCTCAATCAGTTAAGCATCTGACTTTGGCTCAGGTCATGATCTCACAGTTCATGAGTTTGAACCCCATGTTGGGCTCTGTGCTGCCAGCTCAGAGCCTGGAGCCTGCTTTGGATTCTCTGTGTCTCTCTCTACTGCTTCCTCTCTCAAAAATGAATAAAAATTGAAAAAAACTTTTTTAAATGGGCAGGAGACATGAACAGACGTTTCTCCAAAGAAGATGTACAGGTGAACAACAGATACATGAAAAGATGCTCATCATCAGGGAAATGCAAATCAAAACTACAATGAGAATGGTGCCTGGGTGGCTTAATCAAGAAAGCATGTGACTCTTGACCTTAGGCTCATGAGATTGAGCCCCATGTTGGTTGGAGAGATTAATGAAATTTAAAAAACTACAGTGAGATGTGACCACATACTTGTCAGAATGTCTTTAAAAAAAAAGGACACCTGAGTGTCTCAGTCAGTTAACTGTCTGACTTTGACTCAGGTCAGGATCTCATGGGCCCCATGTTGGACTCTGTGCTGACAGCTTGGAGCCTGGAGCCTCCTTCAGTTCTGTGTCTCCCTCTCTTTCTCTGCCTCTCCCCTGCTCGTGCTCTGTCGCTCTCTCAAAATAAATAAACACTAAAAAGAAAAAAAAGATATAGGTAAAATAGTAGCTACTTTCAGTATAAATATATGCAAAGCACCAAGACATTGCCTGGAATACAGGAATAAACATTAAAAATTTTTTTTTAATACAAGAAACAACTGTTGGCATAGATGTGGAGAAAAAGGAACCTTTGTGCACTACTGGTAGGAATGCAAACTGGTACAGCCACTGTGGAAAACAACAGTTAAAAACAGAACTACCCAGGGTGGCTGGATGGCTCAGTCTGTTAAGCTTCTGACTCTTGATTTCAGCTCAGGTCATGATCTCATGGTTGTAGGATCAAGCCCTATGTTGGGCTCTGTGCTACGTATGAAGCCTGCATGGGATTCTCTCTGTCCCTTTCTCTCTCCCCTCCCCTGCTCTTTCTCTCTCAAAATAAATAAACATACATTAAAAAAAAACCCCAAAAACCAGAATTACCCTACCATCCAGGAACAACACTACTGGGCATTTACACCCTGATTACAAGACCACTAATTCACAGAGATATATGGACTCCTATGGGTATTGCAGCATTATCTAAAATAGTCAAATCATAGAAACAGCCCAAGTGTGCACACATACACACACATACAGGAATATTATTCAGCCACAGAAAGAATGAAATCTTGACATCTGCAACAACATGGGTGGAGCTAGAGAGTGCAATGTTAAGCAAAATAAGTCAGTCAGAGAAAGACTAATACCATATAATTTTACTCATACGTGGAATTTAAGAAACAAAAACAAACAAGCAAAAGATAACCAAAGAAAGATAAAGAAACAGACTAACTACAGAGAACAAACTGATGGTGACCAGAGGGGAGGTTAGAGAAGCAGATGGGTGAAATATGTGATGGGGATTAGGAGTACACTTATCATGATGAGCACTGAGTAATGTACAGAATTGCTGAATTACTATATTGTATACATGAAACTAATACACTGTATGTTAACAATACTGAAACTGAAGTAAGAACCTAATTAAAAAAGAATACATAAAATACAACATGCCAATTAAAGAAAGAGGCAAGCAGTACATACGTGAAAAAAAACCTACCTAAAATACATCTAGAACGCCAAAAAAAGACAATCTAATAAAACTGATACAAATTTGAACAGATACTTCATAAAAGAAAGTATATATAAATGGCAAATATGTAAATGAAAAGGTTAGTTAAGACCACAATGATATAGCCAGCTAACATGTGCCAAAAGAAAATGATTTCTTGTGTAGTGATAAGAAGGGCTACTTTCTGAACACTCGGAGGCAAGTAATTTAATCAAATAAGGATTTGGAAAATCAGAATTATAATTTCAAAATATTAAGTAAAGACTACGCAAAGCAGCATTAATGCAGTTTCTGGAAGATTTTGGAATTTGAAAGAAAAAAAAAGGGAGACTGAAAACACTAAAATAATGACTAAAATGAATTTCACATTGACAAAGCTTTCCAGAAATGATGAACAGACATGTTATTGACCTATATTTGGAATGAGCTACAAGAAATTATTCTAAAAAATTTTGTTAATTCTATTCTCGAATTATGTCTCTACTTATAAAAGAGAATTCTTTTAAAGAAAATGTTAGATGAATTTACTCCAAGGGATTCTATGAAATAATGGAAGTTCTAAAACATTCTGAGAATGACTGTGGCTTAACACAGCATGAAGGTTAAATAAGTGAAGAATTGAGAGGGACATGGAAAACTTCAAAATACCTGTGTCAATTACTTCAATTATAGATTGGTGATAATGGTAACGTGAAGACACAGTTATCAGAGATCTACGGTTTGGGAAACTCAAATGCACATAGGAAAGGAAAATAACACAAAACTAAAGATATACTATAACTGGTCAGTTCTCATCAATCTGCCACCCTTCACCCACTGACCATGGGAGTCATCAGAGAATTAAGGGGTAAAATGCCCTTTAGAGAAGGTGAATTTGAAGCCTTCAAGAATGATAACCACTTACTTAAAATATCTAGTCTTAGGAAATATGCTGAAAAACTTGGGAATAAATCCATTTGACTTGCCAGAAGTTAAGCTGTACAAAAATGTTCAAGAAATGACAAATGACAAATTGAGTAAGTTCCTGTCAGAATAATGACATCATTCACTTTGAAAAGATTCTGGAAACAAATCACAGTACTATTATGGATGACTTCTTCCTAAGAGAACACAGCAAGGAACTGCAAAACAGCCAAACCCAATGCTTATAACAGAGTGTATATAATGCAGTCCATTTACATCTAAGGAGTTAAGCACAGATGTAGTTGATTCAAGGAGCTTGCTGGTGCAATGCATATTGGGTAATACTACCCATGGCTAAACTGATGAAGTTAACCAAATACATTCAAAGTTAACCAAATACAAATATTTACAGAAAATAAGATACTACACGGGTATGTAAGACAATCATGCTGAGATGTAACCCTTAAAAGAGCAGGGAACGGCAAAACTACCATCAGTTGGGATGTGTCCTGAGAACTATCAAAGCCATGGCAGAGGTGGGTTGTTTTTTTTCCCTATAAACTAGTTTTATGTTTTTGCCACCTGGTCCTATGAAAATCAGCTTTAATCTCCAGAAGAAAACTAAAACATCATATAATTATGCAGTCTTAACATTTTGCAAACTTTTTTGTTAAGAGCCAGACAGCAAATAATTTTGGCTTTTTGGGTCATCTGGTGTTAAATTTACTCAATTCTCCCTTTGTAGAGTAAAAGTAGCCACAGACAATACATAAATAAGCACACATTTCTGCGTTTTAAGAAGCAACTAGATCTGGCCCCCAAGACACAATTTGCCAAGGCCTTCTCTAAATATATACTACAGTAATTTTTCATGGGCAATATGAACAGAGAGAAGACTTTTGTAGTAATTTTAAATATTTTGTAGTGACATTAAATATAGTGTTAATTTCACGTTTTATAGACATTCTGTCACAAATAAGCTGCAATAACTTGAAATGTATATCCCTTTGAACATATGCACTTTTTCATGTTAAAATGCACATTAAAAATGGGGCGCATAGGTGGCTCAGTCCACTAAGCTTCTGGCTTTGGCTCACGTCATGATCTCACAGTTCGTGGGTTTGAGCCCCGGGGTGAGCTCTGTGCTGACAGCTCAGAGCCTAGAGCCTGTTTCGGATTCCATGTCTCCCTCTCTTTCTGTCCCTCCCCTGCTCACTCTCTCTCTCTCAAAATAAACAAACATTAAAAAAATTTTTTAAATGTTTAAAAATGTTTGCTGTGTTCTCCAAAAGTCTGTATATTTCTGTATCACTAGAGTAGTAAAGGTTTAAAAGAAATCCTGTAAATAGAGTGGTATATTGTTTCTTACATTTCAATCAGCAATATGAACATTTTGTACAGGTTAGAAATCATAAACATATGCACTGAAACATTCTAGACTGTCTAAATTAAAAAGACAATACTAAATGTTGGTAAGGATATGAAATGTCTGCAACTCTCAACTGTTGCGAATGGAGGTAGAAAATGATAGTCATGTGAATTACACAGCGCTTACTGGTAAAGTTAAACACACATCCACCCAGACCCAGCCATTCTCCTCCTAAGTATTACATAGGAGAATCAAAAACATAAATCCAAGAAGGGGAAAAAAGGACAAGAATGTTCATAATAACCTTATTTGTAATAGTCCAGAACTAGAAACCCCAAATCCCCAACAGAAAAAGACGTAAAATATGGTATAGTCATATAATGAAATACAAATGTACACTGCTAGAAATAATTTCATTAAAAAATATACTCTATTATAGATCAATCATTCCTTTAACAAGAATTGTTTTATTTTTCCAGAAAATTTGTTTCATTGTTCAAAGGTTTTCAGATTATTAAGTCTACTCTGTTGCCATAAACAGAAGTTATAATCTTTTCATTTCTTTTTCTCCTCCTTTCCATTCTCCTTTTCTTCCTCCTGTCTTCCTCCTCCTCCTTCTTATCTACAACTTGGTCCTCTATGTAGGCTAGGGATGATTTGAAAATGCAAAAGTATTTGACAAATATGCGTAACCCTGTGCTTTTCCTTTGTTGCTTAGGCAAAGAAATTAATTGAGGCAGGTAACTTTACTATTTTTAATAAATTGTCCTTGACTGAAAAGGCATAAATACTAGCTTACTGTATCTATTAAAGTTCTATGATTTAAAGTGTAAAAAAAAAAAATGTACTCTAGGAGCGCCTGGGTGGCTCAGTTGGTTAACCGACTTTGGCTCAAGTCATGATCTCACAGCTAGTGAGTTTGTGCCTGGTGTCAGGCTCTGTGCTGACAGCTCGGAGCCTGAAGCCTGCTTTCAATTCTGTCTCTCTGTCTCTGTTTCTGTCTCTGTCTCTCTCTCTCAAAAATAAACATTAAAAAAAATTTTTTTTTATTGTACTCTGAAGTTTTGGTACTTTTTAAATGTTTAGTTATTTTAAGTGAGAGAGAGAGGGAGAGGGAGAGAGAATGTGAGCAGAGGAGGGGCAGAGAGAGGGAGAGAGAGAATCCCAAACTGGCACCATGCTGTCAATGCAGAGCCCAACGCAAGGGTCAAACTCACAAACTATGAGATCATGACCTGAACAGAAATCAAGAGTTGGATGTTTAACCAACTGAACCACCCAGGCACCCATAAAATTTCAGCACTTTTAAAATGTATTCACTAAACAAACACTGAGAATTAACACCTCATACTAAAATCTAAATCTTTTATTTCCCCTTTGCATACTCCTGGAAAATGGGACTATTCACTGTTGCCCAAACATAACCCAAAATTAACAATACGCCTTACTGTATTTTGAAAGGAAAAACCATGGGGTGCCTGGGTGGCTCAGTCGGTTAAGCGTCCGGCTTCAGCTCAGGTCATGATCTCACGGTTCGTGGGTTCAAGCCCTGTGTCAGCCTCTGTGCTGACAGCTCAGAGCCTGGAGCCTGCTTCTGATTGTGTATCTCTCTCTGTGTCTGACCCTCCCCTGCTTGCGCTGTCTTTCTCTGTCTCTCAAAAATAAATAAAATAAAAAATAAAAATAAAAAAATATAAAGGAAAAACCTAACTTTTTGTTTTCTTAGTATATTACCAAAACCTTTTTGTTTTCTTATTTTTATAAACCTTTTTCTGCTTCCTTATACTGGCAGGAAATAAGAAAAATGAAAAATAATTTCATAACTCAGATATAATTGTAATTAATGTTTGGTGGGGTTATATTCCCAACTTTTTATGTATTGTTTTTATAAAAGTTTACACTCTTCTAAAGGTTAATTTTTACTAACTTAAAAGCATCATGTCTACATTTTTTAATGTACAATGACCTGTCACATGGCTATACCATAATTATGCTAAATCTTTGACTTTGGAGTATTCAAGCTGTCCTACTTCTTTTGCTAGAAACAAGGCTGTAAAGTAGAGCCATGATTCCTAAGGGAAAGATAGTTTCCACAATTACTTTGTCCCCTATAAGATCCAGTTTCACCTGTGTTCTGGAGTGTGAAATATACTGCCAACTTGTCCTCCAAAAAAGTGTACCAATCAATGTACATACCACATTAATAAGTAGCGCCCTTCCAGTAATTACTCTGGTTTGGAATAGTCTTTTATGTACTTGTCTTGTCTTCCCTCTAGTTTATGTATAACTAATAACTTCATCCAAAGTTGCAAAGAACTACAAAAAAAGTTTACTGACTCCACCCATACTTATTCCAATGCATTGTTTGCTGAACCCACATGCTGAATGATCAAAGGACACTATCACACATATGTTTCCTTCCTCTGTCAGTTGATGAGAGAGCCCAGAAGAACATCCAGTAGCAATGAGCACATCTACTGCCAGGATCTTGGTTTCTAATACCATTTATCAATAAAAGGAACCAAGACTCCTCAGAGATAGCTGATTCTAGACTGGGGCAGGAAATATGCAAGCGCCAAAGAGTAAGGAAGTGCTTTCTCTGTACCTTGACCATGAAGAAAACAAATCCACAACAATAGGAATATGTCAAAGGGAAAGAAGAGCCAAATAATAGAGTTCCCAATGGCCAAACCCAGAACAATTTGAACAAAATAAATGAAAGTAGTACTGAATTATAATATAAAACAAATATCCATGAGTCATCTATACTTATATAAATAAATGACCAAATACATAAATGGGGGAAATGAGACAAATATCCTATGCAGAAGAATTCCCAGTAATTTATGCAGGCATGCTGCCCTCTTAGAGGAAGCCCATTTCTAGTTTGGGCTGGGCATAATTGACTTCCTTTGGAAAGAGGAAAAAAGAGTGACTTAACAGTGAAAAAAATCTGACAAATATGCCCTCAGCCAGATGATCAAGGTCAACATTAACAGTGGAGAGTCATGTTAATAGTCCCTACCTCTGCTTGGTATGAGGTAATGAAATGGTGCTTTACCTATGTGTTCTTCCCCAAAACTTATAACCTTGTGAAAAAAAAAAAAAAAAAAAAGATAAATTCCAAGTTGAGGGGCATTCCATAAAATACCTGACCAGTATTCCTTAAGATCATCAAAGTCATTAAAAACAAGCAAAGTCTAAAACAGTGTTACAGTCAAGAGGAGCCTAAGGAGATACAAGGACTAAATGTAATATACTATCCTGGATGGGATCTGCTATAGAAAAAGGACATGAGGTAAAATTTACGGAAAACTATATAAAGTATAGATTTTGTTTAATATTAATCTATCAATATTGGTTCATTAATTGTAACAAAGACTAATGTTAAGATGTTAATAACAGAGGACAAAGTGCAGGTTATACAGGAACATCCTGTACTATTTTCATAATATTTCTATAAATCTAAGACCATCCTTTCTTTTTTTGAAAGAAAGAATGTGTGTGCATGTGTGCAAGTGGGGGAAAGGACAGAGAGAGATGGAGAGAGAGAATCCCAAGCAGGCTCTGTGCTGTCCACAGATTGTGAGATCATGCCCTGAGCTGAAATGACAAGTGGGTGGCTTAACTGAGCCACGCAGGGGCCCCAACACCAATCTTAAATATAAAATTTATTAAAACAAAAAAATGGCATTATCTCCTTATACAACATGGAAGTTTAGGCTTAGCAAGGTTAAGCCACTGAAGTCCACATACTAGTAATGATCTGCTCTTACTAGGCACTCAATAAAAATCTGAACTGAATATGTGAAATAAAACTGGTGAAATGAACACTGTGGGTATAAATAAGCTCAACAGTAATCAAAAGCAGGCTCTGTTCATGTGGCGGATTTACAAATGACTTCTCTCTTGGCCCCAACTCTTATGCTCTTTTAGTGTATAAAATATAAAGCAATGGTGAGGATCTGTTACCTTCCTAAATATCTAAGGTTCTTCTAAAATAATTTCTACCAAGAAAAATCTTATGTACTGTTTTCTTCTCTCCATCTAAGTTTTGAAAGTCATCCATTAGTTCAAATCACAGTGGTACCACATTCTGTAATTTTTCTGGACGACTATTTTTATACCTTACTGTGAGAATTAGCCCACTGGGTAACTTCTCAGGATTAACAAGGTACTGGGAACTGGCGGAAACCCTTTGAATACACACCCTTTGTAAACTCAAGTTGAAAAATAGAAAGCTAAGAATGGCAGGAAGAAAAAGAAAGTACCCAAACAAAGAAAATGCAGTGGACGGCTGCCATGAGAAATAACCAACATAGGGAAGATTATGATTTCCAAAGTAGATTGTTGCCTAAAGAAAAAGTTAGATCTTCTTAGGACTAGCCTATAATGTTATAAATGATTTGTTAAAAGCCATCATGTAACACTTAACAGAAAAGAACGGAAACCACCAAAACCCCACTCAAATCTATTATTCCATGTTCCACCTTTATAGTATGTTACACAGAAATAAAAAAGAAATTGTTTTTGGTTATACTTTGCTCTTTAAAAAATCAGCTATAGTTTGTGAGAAGTAATTTTTTTTTAATGTTTTATTTATTTTTGAGAGAGAGAGTGTGAGCAGGGCAGGGTCAGAGAAAGGGAGAGACGTAGAATCCAAAGACAGGCTCCAGGCTCAGAGCTAGCTGTCAGCACAGAGCAAAACGCGGGGGCTTGAACTCATGAACCCGTGAGATTATAACCTGAGCTGAAGCTGAACGCTTAACCGACTGAGCCACCCAGGTGCCCCGAGAAGTGATTTTAAAGACAATGTTAAAAATCCTCTAGGATACAAACCCCAAAGAAGAAAACTGAAGTTGAAGGGGTGCTGTGTTTGTAAGTGAATAAATGAGGACTGAAAACATCCTTGAGGTAAATCATTCTCTCATTACATAGAACTCTCATAATTTGTAATTTCATTTCATACATTCTGGAAGCAGCAGAATTGCTTAAGTGAAAAAAAAAGAGTAAGACTTTTATGCCTATGGAAACAAAGGTTCCTATGTCTTGACAAGACCAAGATGGTCCTACAAAAATTTGCAACATCTGGAAATTTTAGTTCAATTGATCATGTTATATCAAAGCATTTCTGATTTGATAGAGTTTAAAAAGGTGATTAAGGAAAACAGTAACAATTATTTTGTCTCTTACACAAATACTGCCCCCCTCATAAGGAATGCCTCACATGGGAATTCTGAAAAGTAAGAAGGAAGTATGCATGATATTCTTAGAGATTTCTGAAATTTCAGAGATTTCTGAGATGTAGTCTGAGATTTAACAAACAGACTTGCAGGTTACTGTAAATTCTTGACACTGCATGCAGTGTACTTTTCTAAGACGAATGTTCACGGATTTTAAAGGATTCACTAAGAATGTAAAGCTTCACAAGGGCAGAGATTACTGCTCTACTCACATGCCATCTACAGCTCCTAGAAGAGGGTCCAAAAAATGGTAGACATTTAGTATTTGTGGAATAAATGCATTCTCAAAGGTCTCTATGACACACATGAGGTTCAGAGTCACTTGTTTATATTGACAAATTCACTTTTACAGACTTAAAAATCATTAAACAACAATAACAAGAGCTAAGATGGATCTTCTGTCATTGTTTTAAGTGCCTTATATGCAGACAGATCATATAGACAGACCTGTCTATATTAACTTACTCTGACATGAGTTCCATTATTTTTGGTATATGACAAATGAGGAAAGAAGTTAAACCATTTGGCTAGAAAGGGGAAGAGCTGGGAATGGAACCCATTGTTTTGGCTTTTTAGACCATATTATTAACCCAAATAAACACACTGGAAAATTGAAGAAACTTTCTTGTATCAGTAGTGAGAGACATTTACAGTTCTTAACATATGGAGAAAAGTTTTTGTCTTCAATCTCCTAGAACTAAAACTGACATGACACAGACTTTGAAAATATGGTTTTCAAAAAATTTTAAAATGCTTATTCATTTATTTTGAGAGAGAGAGAGAGCTTGAGCAGGGGACTGGCAGAGAGGGAGAGGGAGGGAGGGAGAGAGAGGGAGGGGGAAGGAGAGAGAGGGAGAGGGAGGGGGAGGGAGGGGGGAGGGAGAGAGAGAGAGAGAGAGAGAGAGAGAGAGAGAGAGAGAGAGAGAGAGAGGGAGGGAGGGAGGGAGGGAGGGAGGGAGGGAGAGAGATCCCAGGCAGGCTCCGCACTGTCAGCACAGAGCCCAATTCAGGGCTCAAACTCACCAACTGTGTGATGATGACTGAATTGAAACCAAGAGTCAGACTATTAACCAACTAAGCCAATACCCAGGTGCCCCAATATGCTTTTTCTTTTTACTCATATGAAAGTGCTTCCTTGGATAAATGCTGTTCAGTGTTTAAAAGAGAAGTAACTGAGGCCCTAATAACATGCAGACAGAGAAATATATACTGGTCCTAAACATTAAAAAACAAAGTAAACCTCAACATGTGGTACTTGACGAAGGAAGCTATTCAAAGAAAAGGCATTTTCCCTAAATGCTAGGTAAACTCCAACCTGTATCTTAATCATAAGGCCTTTTACATCAGTGGTGGCTCTTTCCCATCAGACTCGAGATTTATGATGTTGGCATATTTCCAAGCTTGGGAGCGAGGCCAAGGGACAAAATGTGTATTTGGCAGATTTTCCTGTTTGAGACTTAGTGCCCTGTGCAGGATCTGCATTTTTAGAGAGCACACAATTCAGAAATCCACTGTATATTACCAACATTATAACTTACCATAACAAAATAAAATTATAAAGGAGATAAATCAGGTAGGAGAAAAACTGACACATAATATAAATGATTCAATAAGAGATTTTCTTTATTTTTTTTTAACCTATGAATGACACTAACCAAAACACTGTAGAGCTCAGTATGAAATATCTTTGCTAATTATCTTAAAAAAAATAATTTCTCAGAGGCAAAATCCATTTGGGTTTATTTTTGTTTCATTTAGGAAGGTGCTCTCCCATTTCAAGACAATCAGATAACTATACCAATGCCCAATGCTACTAATCTTTCTTTACTCACTTTTCCCCTTCCAATAAAGAAAACAACTTACTCAAAAGCTACACAACAAAAAGTCAACTATGTACTATGACAATGAACTGCCACAGAATCTTTATTATACAGAGCAGACTCAGAAAGCAGGCTCTGGTAATGTCTGCCAAACAAATGCTTCTAATTTTAATACATACTTTAGCACTGGTCAGCTAAACAGCTATGTACTTTTAATGTTAACTCTATAGCATACAATGTGATAGAAAATTAGATGACTTCTTCAGAAAAGATAGTTTTTTAAATAAAATAATGCACTGCTATCACATTGTTTCAATCCAAATATGGCATTATAGTGGCATTCTAAAAATAGGCCTAAGTCCCATGTGATATGTAGTCTTTTAGTTATGTTCATTTCCTTTTAGGGCTCAAGTTTCCCACAGGAAAATTATTCAGTGTTTGGCAAAACTGTCCCAAATCACATATAGATAAGGCATAAATGCTAACTACACGGTCAACCTTTTCCTGCTTTATTATTGTTGATTCTTCTTCACAGTAATCCATCATGGAGAGAAAATACTCAAGAACTGTTACCCAACAAAAATGAACACACAAAGTGTCACTTTGACTAAAAAGGTGGTAAGAGAGTTAATTTATGAGTCAGCTAAATTTGGTCACAAAATTATTATATACAAAATCATAATTCCAAATGTGTATTTCTCCTATGATGATTTCCAAATACTTATTTAAATTACATTTTTTGCATTACCGAGTTAAGACCACATTGTTAAATGTCTTCTTAGTACAGCTTAATACAGATTGAATTGTTTAACTTATATTATTTGCTTAAAGACTTTATAAAGCAGTATATGCTAAGAATAAAATCTTCCCGAAATCACCCACTCATAGACACCACATATATACAAGATCAACACTCATTCCTCAAGCTATATTCATATAATGAAATAATCAAAGTACAATTTCTAAGACAAAATTTAGGAATATTTCATAATGCTTAACAAATACTCAGTTTTACTTTAAAGTTTGTTTCTTCTGGGCATGCCTGGGTGGCTCAGTCAGTTAAGCATCTGACTCTTAATTTCAGCCAGGTCACTTTCTCAACATTCATGAGACTGAGCCCAATGTTGGGCTCTAGGCTGATGGCATGGAGCCTGCTTGGGATTCTCTCTCTCTCAAAATAAATAAACCTAAAAAAAATAAAGTTAGTTTCTTCTGAAAATAACAAGTCTTAAGTCAGAGAATCATGTATGCCTACCGAGTAGCAAAAATATACAGTAAATACAAAATGACTAGATATATTAAAATGATTTTACAACTTTATGGAGTTCCTAGCTCTTGTAATAGTTAACATAATTAAAAGAGAATCTGTGTTTGAATGATACTGATCACAAACATCTCCATCTGTGAACTGCTGAACTACATTTAGAATTCTAAAAGAGGTCTGCATTCATATATATAGTCAGATTATATGGTCTGGGTTTCAACATCTATTTTAGTTATATATTTTTATATAGCTTTCAGGCAAAAATGATGCTTCCTTGAGTCCTAATATAGAAAGAAAATGTTGATTTTTCCACTAAAGAATGAATCTTAAGAAAAAATTATCAATAAATACTTAAATACTGAAAAACTATCTTATTACATCATTATCATATAAATTTATAGCAACCTAGATACTTTCTAGTTTTTAACCTAAAAATTTAAAGCTTATCAGGACATAGGTATAATACCAACAAAAATCTATTATTACCTATGTAGTAATGCCTTTGTACATAGGTAGTAAATGCTCTCCTGGAATTAAAATTTTTAAATATTTATTTATTTAATTTACATGTTTATTTGTGAGAGAGAGAGCAGGAGCAGAGGAGGTGCAGACAGAGGAGGACACACAGAATTGGAAGCAGGCTCCAGGCTCTGAGCTGTTTAGTACAGAGCCCGACGTGGGGCTCAAACTCGTAAACTGTGAGATCATGACCTGAACCAAAGCTGGATGCTCAACCAAGTAAGCCACCCAAATGCCCATAAAATAGATTTCTATTTTAAAATTCTTGGGAATCAGCACCTTTAAAAGATACTGGACAGGTAGTGATCTTCAATTTTTTTTAAATGTTCATTTATTTTGAGGGGGGGTGCACACAAGCTGGGGAGGTGCAGAGAGAGAAGACAGGATCCCAAGCAGGCTCTGTGCTGTCAGTACAGAGCCCTATACAGGATTCAAACTCACAAACTGTGAGATCATGACCAGCGCTGAAGTTGGACACTCAACCGAGACACCCAGATGCCCTGACCTTCAATTTTATTTAAGCAAAAACTTCTCTCCAATCTCACTTGAAGCAGTACAAATACTATTAATAGCCATGAGGATTTTCTAGAACCACCCATGTCATCTATTTTCATTTGCCCTAACAAACATTTCCGAGGTGGCTGCCAGTGACCAACAGAACTTTCACACTAAGATTTTTCATAATTCTGTTTTAAAATTTTATTTTTTAAAACTTATTTATTGCTTAATTTACATCCAAGTTGGTTAGCATACGGTGCAGTGATGATTTCAGGATTCCTTAATGGCCCTTACCCATTTAGACCATCCCCCCACCCCCATAACCCTGTTTGTTGTCTATATTTAAGAGTCTTTTATACGTTTTCCCCCTCCCTGTTTTATATTTTTGCTTCCCTTCCCTTATTTTCATCTGTTTTGTATTTTAAATTCCTCAAACTAATCAAATCATAATGGTATTTGTCTTTCTCTACTTTTGCTTAGTATAATACCCTCAGTTCCCTCCATGTAGCAATTTCCGTCATGTAGTTGCAAATGGCAAGATTTCATTCTTTTTGATTGCCGAGTACTACTCCACTGTAGGTATATACCACTTCTTTATTAATTCATCCATCGATGGACATTTAGGCTCTTTCCATACTTTAGCTATTGTTGATAGTGCTGCTATAAACATTGGGGTTCACGTGCCCCGTTGAAATAGCACATCTGTATCCCTTGGATAGATACCTAGTAGTGCAATTGATGGATTGTAAAGTAGCTCTATTTTTAATTTTTTGAGGAATCTCCATACTGTTTTCCAGAGTGGCTACACCAGTTTGCATTCCCACCAGCAGTGCAAAAGAAATCCTCTTTCTCCGAATCCTCATCAACATCAGTTGTTGCCTGAGTTGTTACTGTTAGCCATTCTGACAGGTGTGAGGTGGTATCTAACTGTGGTTTTGATTTGTATTTCCCTGATGATGAGTGATGTTGAACATTTCTTCAAGTGTTGGTTGGTTATCTGGATGTCTTCTTTGGAGAAGTGTCTATTCATGTCTTTTGCCCATTTCTTCACTGGATTATTTGCTTTTTGGGTGTTGAGTTTGATAAGTTCTTTATAGATTTTGGATACTAACCCTTCATCTGGTATGTCATTTGTGAATATCTTCTCCCATTCCGTCGGTTGCCTTTAGTTTTGCTGATCATTTCCTTCGTTGTGCAGAAGCTTATTTTGATGAGGTCCATTAAAATTATTATTACTTTTAAAATTTTATTAAATAGGCTCCACACCCAATGTGGCGCTTGAACTCATGACTCTGAGATCAAGAGTTGCATGTTCTACTGACTGAGCCAGCCAGGCGCCCTCTAAGATTTTTCAAAAATTTTTTTAAAAGTTTGTTTATTATTGAGAGAGAGAGAGAGAGAGAGAGAGAGAGAGAGAGAGAGAGAGAGAGAGAGAGAGACCACGAGCAAGACACATATCCGAAGCAGGCTCCAGGCTCTGAGCTGTTAGCACAGAGCCCAATATGGGGCTCAAACCCACGAACTGCAAGATCAAGACCTGAGCTGAAATCGGATGCTTAACTGACTGAGGCACCCCTAAGATTTTTCAAATCTTAATTGGTTTTGTTGAAAGTACCAATGGAAAGACTGTTTTTGTTTTTTAATACACACCAAAATCTGAGCACTTCTTTCCTTTTTCCCAAACCTGCTAGCAACTGCCATTTTCTAAGTAGTTGAGCATCATTGAACAATCCTTTGCACTGTTTTTTGGTGGCATGATAGAGTCTAAGGGAGGTAAAGACTGGGATTCTAGTCCCAGTTCTGCAACTAACTAATGTTACCACTCTGGGTCTCCCTTTCCCCATCTGTGAAAGGAGGGTCTATGATCTCTATGGGGTCTTCTTACACCCTGTCACTTTAGGATTCTGTATTATGTAATTTACCTATTCCAAAGTCGTATGCCCATCTCCAGTTCCTAAATAAAATCAAATCCCTTAGCCATTTATTCCAGACTACGTAGGTCCAATTTATCTTTCTGGCCTTACTCTGCATTATACCTCAAGTTGAAACCTCTGGTTCATCCTTGCTGCCCTATTCACAAGGAAGATAGCAGTACCTGCTAACATGTACCTAATATTGTGAGCCAAGAGCTTCACATGTATTAACTCATTTCATCTTAATACTTGCATGAAATAGTGCTATTAGTTAAGGCAACAGAGACTAAGAGGGATTATGTACCTTGCTCTAGGTCACAGATATTAAGTGGCAGGGCTAGAATGCACATTCAAGTTGGCTTGCCTTTCAAACACATACTTTTAATCACTATATATTATACGGTTTCTGTTCCTTAAGTGCATAAATGATCCCTCTTCTTTCAGGCCTTTGAAGCTTAAAACATCCCTTGACATAATTTTATCCTTTTCCTAATACAAATTATTTTTGAATTTCAATTAAAGGGATACCTCTTCACCCATGCAGTCCCAAATTTCCTTTCTACCTTTAACCTACTAAAGCTCTTACCGTAAGCCTCAATGACCTGTTCTTTGATGAAGTCCATCTAAATATATGTACCTTAGTGTCCAAGAATTGTATAGGAGTAATGTTCCTGCAGAACATACTATGAAAGCAGGACAAAGTACATAAAACATCAGTGCATTGATGGAACAAACCATTATGGCAGTCCTGAGGGGCTTACAAACCCTGCAAGAAGGGTGGGCTGCTCCAAGCCACTCCACATTCACCCAAGGCCTTTCCACTAAATATATGCCATTTTGCAGCAAGCCCTGGAGGTTACTAGAAGATTCTGACCTCTGTGTGACAAAGAAATAATAGTAGCAACCTTTTACTGAGTTTCTATGATGCCAGCATACACAATTCTATATACTTAAAATGTGATGGTATCTAATTTTCACAGTAAGTCTAATGAAGGGCATAAGCCCATTTTACAGAGTAGAAAACCAAAGGCCAGAGATCCCAAAATCCATGCTCTTTTCACTACTCTCCCTTTTATCCTGGGGGCAGGGGGAGAGTATAAAGTAATCACAGTAATCTTCTAAAGAGCTTTACATTAATGTAACATGCAGCTGATAACTAATTCCTTTAATACTGGCATCATTATTGCTCAAATATGAATATCCTCCTGAAGTTCTCACAAATTAAGACTACCTAATCAACTGCCAGAACTAGCTTCTATAGGCTACAACACACATCCTCAGTACAATGATGTTAACAATACATGATGCTAACATAATCTAAGTAGAAAAGATTTCAGTTACTACAAATACCACGTCATGAAGAAAAAGAACTTTTAACAATGAAAAGGACTTTTGGGGTGCCTAGGTGGCTGAGATGGTTAAATGTCTGACTCTTGATTTTGGCTCAGACTGTGATCCCACAGTTTGCGCTCACAGCACAGAGCCTGCTTGGGATTCTCTCTCCTCTCTTTCTGCCTCTCCCCTGCATGCCCTCACTCTCTCTCTCTCAATAAATAAATAAAGATATTCTTTTAAATAAAAAAAAAATTTGTCAGTCAGATTCTGCTCCCCAGAGGCCAATGAAGACAGAGACCCACAAATGGGCCTTCTAAATTTTGTTTTTGGTCTAGCTATAAATAAATGGCTTTGGCAGTGGGGATTTCCCCAGTTTTTCTGGAAGAAAATTTAAAAATATACTATGCTGTTTAATGCTGTAACTTCCGCTTTCTCCCCCAATACTGTCTTACTAAATCAATGTGTTTATTAAAAGCCGACAGACACAGAATTAATTTTTTTAAATGTTTATTTATTTTGAGGGAGGGGAGGGTCAGAGAGGAGAGAGAGAATCCCAAGCAGCCTCCACGCTGCCAGCACAGAGCCAGATGCGGGCTCAGTATCACCAACCAAGAGATCATGAGCTGAGCCAAAATCAAGAGTCAGGTGCCTAGCCAACTGAGCCACCCAGGTGGCCCTCTTCTACTTTTAAAAATTTCATCCCCTGTACTGGGAAGCATATCCTTCACCAATGTCCTGAGAAAGGATGTAAGGCAGGTAAATATTTTTGAGATCCTGCATATCTCAAAATGGGTTTATTTTGCCTTCATACTTGAACTGAAGTTTGAGCATAAAATTCTAGGTCAAAAATCACTTCTCTAAAATTTGAAGCTTTTCCCTTTATCTTCTGGCTTCAATGTGGCAGAAAGATCAGTGCCATTCAGATCCCTGTACTGAGTCTATTCCCACTTTCCCATCCCTAACTCCAGACCCAGCAGCTTTCAAGATTCCTCTTTATCCCTAGTGCACTGAAATTTTATGCACCTTCATGAAGTCTTTTAATCACACTGAGCTGGTCCTTTTCATTATAGAAACTTGCATCCTTTAGTTCGGGAAATGTTTCTTCTGATATTTCTTTGAGAATTTCATTTTTTTCCCTCTTTTCTGTTTCTGAAAATCACATGAGTCAGATATTGGTCTCCTTTGTTGAGTCTGTCTTGTTTTTATCAACTTTATTGTCTTTTGTTTCACTATCTAGCTTACTTCAATTTTATCCTCCAACTTTTTGGATTAAAAAAAATCTGATTATACTTTAAATCTGAAGAACTCTTTTATTTTTTCTGTTCATTTCTTATAGCATCCTATTCTATAGGATGCAAAAATGACTCTGAAAATATATTTTGGAAAATATACTTTGTGACTTGCATTGTTTCTATTTCCTCTGGTTTCTTTTGTTTTGGGCTGTGTATTACATGAGATGACTTTCTCAAAAGACCAGCAATCTCTGGCTGACTGTTAATAGCAAAAGAGGAGTAGAAAGTTAACTGGAAGCTCTGTACACATAGGTGGGATTTATTGACTGACAAGCATCAACTTACAGGTGATTTGGGCAGGTAATGTGACTGGGCTGGGAGCCCTCAAATATCAGTCCCCAGACTGGACTCATTTAAGGCTGGCTGAGAGCATTCTGGGAGTACAGGGGAACAAGGAGACTGATCACGTAAAATGCAGACTTTCTCCTGACGCGCATGTTATCAACAGATATCTCATGCCATCCTCAGCTATGCCTGGCATCCAGAAAGTCTGGGGGTTTGACCTTTTCTCCAAAGAGGAAATCTCCCACTTTCTGCTGGGATGGTGAAAACCCAGTTGCCTGCTTGGGCCAGCTTGGGACGGTGATCAAGGTGGTATGGAGGGGTATTTAAATGCTGCTTATATAAAGTTTCTAACAATTCTTCAGTTTTCAGCTTCATACCATTCTCTGCCTGTAGAGGCATCTTGGGAATCCAATATCAAGCATTTGCCAGGTTCTACAGTGAGACCAGCTACTTCTTTTTGCCCCTGAGCTGCTTGACTTTAGGATTCAGCTTTGTTGACTGCTGAGTCAGTTACCACTTATCCACTAGGTTTCTATATCCCAAAATTTTCTTAATTTCTCTGCCATCATTTCTGCTCCTCTTCTCTCTGTCCACATGTTATTATACCTTTGCTATTCTTTTCAGTGCAGTTAACAGAAATAAACATGTACACTCGATATGCTACATTTGGCACAAAGTCTGTCATGTTTCCAAGTCTCAGAGTCAGCTGATATACTGACAAAAATTTCTTCACCTCTCTAACTTTCCTCCACCTATAAGATAGGGATATAAAAAAGAACTACCAGAAAGGTTTCTGTGAGAACTAAATGAGATAAGAATATAGGCTTTGGAGCCAGAAAGATCTGGTTTTGAATCTTAGATTTCTTACTTTTCTTTTTTTTTTAATGTTTATTGGGGAGGGGGGTGAGTGAACAAGGGAGGGACAGAGAGAGAGGGAGACACATGATTTGAAGCAGGCTCAGCGCTGACAGCAGATAGCCCAATGCGGGGCTCAAACTCACAAACTGTTAGATCACGATCTGAACTGAAGTCACATGCTTAACCAACTGAGCCACCCAGGTGCTCCAACAGATTTTTTACTTATTAACTGTATGACTCTGGCAACTCTAAATCTCAGTTTCCTCATTTATATGATGGGGTTAATAATAGCAACTAGATCAAACAGTGTTGAAAGAATGAAATAAGACAAAGTTCACAAAATTCTTCTGAAACATAATAAGCCTTAATTACATTTATATTGTTGCCCATGCTTCCAGTACCTAATATTATACACACACACACACACACACATACACACACACACACACACACAATTTCAGTTTATTTAAATCTTATTCACGAAGCACCTGGGTGGCTCAGTCGGTTAAGCATCCAACTTTGGCTCAGGTCATGATCTCACAGCTCATGGGTTCAAGTCCCATGTTGGGCTCTGTGATGGCAAGTTCGCAGCCTGAAGCCTGCATCAGATTCTGTCTCCATCTCTCTCTCTGGCCCTTCCATGCTTTTCTCTCTCTCTAATACAAATAAACATTAAAAAAATTTTTTTTAAATCTTAGTCATTCAGGACTTGGCTGACTGAAGCCAAACTCTTCTGTAAAAGCAACGTGGTGTAGTAAGAGAAGGCGATGGATTCAGAAGTAAGAAGCCTGGGTATTATCCTACATAGATATGTGATCGATGGATTGGTTTACTGTCTGTTAAAAGGGAGAATCAGACCAAATGAGCACTCAAGTGTTTTATAGCTCAAATGGCCCTCCCCATCTTTTTGCTAGATACGACCTGACATTCTGTATATGTAATGTTTCAATGCTATTTAACTGACACTGACAATGCTATTTGATTAATTTTTATAGGATTTTCATACATCTTCCTTTTCGAATTAGACAGTATATAGGTGCTGCATGGAAACCAAGATGAGTTGCTCCCCACAACTGACAAAATAATATGGCCACTCTCTGAATATTAAATCATAAAACAGTGTGTTGTATGGTGAAAGGTAAGACCAGTGATATGAAGCCACCTCAAAAAGAAAGAATGAGTAGCAGGCTTATAAGACTACTACAAATTACAAGGAATTTTACTAAATAACAAGTAACAAAAGAAATTAGTTTAACCTAAGAAATAGTACATCAATTAAACATCAATTAGAAGGTGGGTTGGCCAGCAGAGATGATTTCAACTTTTTATGATCCAAATGATCAGGTTTTCTCATTGTGGAGATGGGCTTAATCTGGGCTTAAACGTTCACACTACAAAACCACACTGTGAAATTCAACCTTCACCAAGCAACACACTGAATATGGTTTGGCTTCTGAAGAAGATCTACCAATGGGGAACAACTGCTCCCTACTGCCACTGCAGATATCTTATTTTATTCAACAAATTTTTAAACTGTTATTTTTGAGAGAGAGAGAGAGCGTGCGCGCGTGCTCATGAGGGGCAGAGAGAGAGGGAGATACAGAATTCAATGAAGGCTCCAGGCTCTGAGCTGTCAGTACAGAACCCCACATGGGGCTCAAACCCACGAATCGCGAGATCATGACCTGAGCCAAAGTCAGACACTTAACCGACTGAGCCACCCAGATGCCCCACGGCCTTCTTATTTTACACTAATAAAATGACATGATTTTTATACACTGGTATCAGGCAAACTCACCTAAAGAACAGAACCACACTATTCTGAGTGCCCCACCAGAAAGCCTTGGTAAATTCCTCCAGATAAAGTCATTCTGAGAGATTTTTTAAAAGGCAAATATTCACAGAATTTTTCATATGAAACATCTAAAAACTGTAAGTTCTACAAGAAAGGAATCATGTGATTTTTTTTTTTTTTTTTTTGAGAGAGAGGCAGAGGGCAAGCAGAGGAGCAGAGAGAGAGGAGACACAGAATCCAAAGCAGGCTCAAGGCTCTGAGCTATAAGCACAGAGCTTGATATGGGGCTCGAACTCACAAACCACAAGATCATGACCTGAGTCGAAGTTGGACTCAACCAAGTGAGCCAGCCAGGCAGCCCTGTGATCCTTCTCTATATCCCTCTGAGGCCAGCTGGTTGCAGTGTCTGGTATAGAGCAGAGCTTGGTGCGTAAGGACTTCTTGACTGTTTCTTAAGCTTTCCCTAAATCCGTTGTTATTACATAACAGAATTTTCCACACCCTCCAGCAGTATCATCCAAAGCACATCTTTCTGAATACATGACCAATGCATGTTAAGAAAAGAAAGGAATACAAAACTAGAAAACTGGTAACGACTGAGAGACAGAGCAAAACTACATAGTTAGAGTAGCTTCTTTCACACCAAGCTAGTCTATACCCCCTCTTTTCTTGTGACTGATTTTTACAGCCTACCTTATCTGCATTCAGAGCCAATAAGGTGATGTGATCCAAATACGTATTTCTTACCCATGCCATGAGAAACTGGCAGTTTGATAGCAGTGTCTGAAGTTCCCTGGGCCAAGGCTACCAGGTTTCAAGGTGTAAAGCTGCCTAGCATACAGAGCATGCACATTCCCACGCTAGTCTCTTGATATTAAAAAGGTATCTTTTATCATTTACAGTCTAGAATAGCCTTGAGCAACTAGAAGGTTCCTTATGGGCTCTGGACCTCCCTTTGAACATCACAGCTCTATAATGACTAGAAGTAATAATTAGAAAGAATCATTCATTAATCTTGTAAAGTCTACTATAAAACTTCTGCTCTGAGCCAGGTCCTGGGTTAGATTTTGGGGATAAAGATATGAAGAGATACTGTCCCCGCCTTTAGAGACTTTACAGACAAGTAAAGGAAGTAAATGAAGACAGTTTTATGAATTTAATGCTGTCATTTTAAAAAGGTGAGGATTTATCATGCCTCTCTTCTCAAATCTGGGATCGCTAACCAGCATGGGAATAGTCACCTAGCATTGAGCTTCTAAGACCTTAAGATAGGGGCCATCATACCATTATGTGTGACTTCCTCAGGTGTGAGGACATGGCAGATACAAATAATAGCACGCATTTTTATTGCAAAGCACTTTTCATATCACAAAGTACTTTTACATCCATTATCTAATTCAATTGCCAAAGTAACCCTAGGAGGGATAAGAGGACTATATCTCCTTTTATAGAAGAAATTAAGTGCTTAGAGAAGTGGCTTGCACTTATAAAACTAGTTAATTTGTAACAGAAACCTGGACATTTAAATTCTCAGTTCAAAGTTCATTTTAATCATATCATGGTGCCCTTGTCACCCAAATTTTGAAGAAAAGCCAAATGACTCATTTTCAGTTATAAGAAATGTCTAGAATAATGCCAGGGTCTGTAAAATATATTAATATGTACATTTAATATAAAATATTTAGTTTTCCTTCAACCTGAAATGGAAAAGTTATGCAAAAACAATACAGAGAACAATCTGTGAAGACTTTAAAAAATCATAAATGCCATGATTCTCCCATCCTTAATCTTCCCACAATCTGCTCATATAACAATAAATTCTGGTTTGCCAATAATTTATTTCACAAGTTTTCTATGATACAAAAACACATAGCAAAATTAAAACATTTCCTACAAAGCCACTGTGCAGATTTTTCTATCAAACCTGAAAGGCTGAGGAAACTCCCAGAAACTGCTCTACTGTCTGGGAACTTGTAACCCTGTTGCTTCATTTTCAAGTTCAAAGAGTGAGTGGACAATGCATTTATAGTACAAAAATTCAAGTTTTCCCAATCTTTAAAATACTGAGGCCATTGTTCAAGTAAAAAGAAAAGCCATTAGAAAAGGCTCAAAAAGAAATTCATCCAGCAATAAAGCTTAAAGAAAACCCCTTCCAAAATGGAATTTGGGAGTGAACATATCCATGAAAAATTCAAATATCCTTTCTGGTTTAAGACAGTTCTTCAATTAAAGTAGACTACTTGTTCTTTTGTAGCTGCTTTTCTGCTCTAAGAGGGAAAAACCCCCAACATCTCTGAAATCACTGTATAAAAGCGTACAACTAATTTACAAGTCTAACAATTAGTATGGTCTTATCTGAACATTTACTATGAAATAATTTCAATTCAATCACCAAAAGCTTGTTGCTTCCTCTGATATCAGTCACATACCATATATAGTTAAATGCACTGTCTTGCCAAAGCCCAAGGTAACTGAATCTAAAAATATACTTTTTTTTTCATTCTGAACTAGCAAGACTGGTATTTAAACCAAACGTCATCAAATGTTGCACTAAGTATGCCAAGATGAAAAGGTTACTTTAATACTACAAACTGTCCAAGAGGCACAGAAAATGCCCCTGGCCACTGAAGACTGAATGCTTACATCCATCCAGGTTCATCCTTTTCTCCCTCAACATGCACACACATAAGAAAATAAAAATTAGGGGCGCCTGGTGGCTCAGTCCGTTAAGCCTCCGACTTCGGCTCAAGTCAGATCTCACATTCGTGGGTTCGAGCCCCACGTCAGACTCTGTGCTGACAGCTAGCTCAGAGCCTGGAGCCTGCTTCCGGTTCTGTGTCTCCTTCTCTCTCTGCCCCTCCCTCTCTCATGCTCTGTCTCTCTCTCTGTATCAAAAATAAATAAAACATTAAAAAAAAAAAAAAGGAAAATAAAAATTAAAAAGCAGTACAATTAATGTGAGAAAAGAACTGGTAACTGGAAGAAAACGTAGACTTTATACAGTCCAATAAAGACAAGATAAACTGGAAAGACATCTGATATTAAACAAGTTTATCAGTTGGGAGGGAGTGGGAGGATTTTTCTTTAAAATTAATGCATGTACGTAATTTCTAGTTTTATGCTGAGACACTCTCAGAGATTCTTATTTGAAAAAAGTATTTCTAATAACATCTAAATTTGGTAGCAGGATAAAAATGTAAAAATCTCTTAACAAAAGCTCTTATTAAAAGAACTTCCTCGAGTCATTAAAAGATCAGCTTGATAGCCACCTCCAGAAAAATCAAACAAGTATTTTCTCTTTTCCATAAAATTTCCATAAGATCTTCCCCAAAGAATTTTCTCTTTCTCACAAGATGGAACTCTATTGCAGGAAAAGATTAAAAGGGCTAGGCACCCACAAAAGTAAAGCTCAACTGATTTAACAAGTTTTATAAAAATTAATCTTTAAGAGTCTCATCTTTGCTAAACTAAAAACTGAATGTGTGAACAGGTTACATTCTCCAACAGGTATGAAGAAAATGGAAATTTTGTTTTTCTTTAGATTTGTGCTATGTAAATAAAGGATAAATGTGTATAACCATTTCTCAAAGTCCAAGAGAAATGGTTTTTCAATTCAAATGGTGTTTAACAGAGCCACTGCTAACATAACTTGCAATTTCAGTATGATTTTTAAATTCTGAAACAGTTTAGAATCAAGTTTTCTATAACTAAATATAAAGAGCAAGCAAGCTTTTGGGAAGAATCCAGAATCTGAAATTTAAATGTTTATGTAATACTTATTCACTTAAGATAAAAAAGTTCAAGTAGAACACACATTTGAGGTTAAAATCAAACTGATATTTAAGACCCAAAATCATAAGAATGCTGCCCTTTATATTAAAAGCGGTAGTAGGTTTTCTAATATCATGACAGAAAACCAAAGCCTACCTGCCTGTTCTATAAATATCTGTGTCCTTGGCTGGATTCAAAACTCCACTTTTCCCATTTCCCTTGGGCTTCTTCCATCTCACTGAATACCATTGTTGTATTCAGATTATAACATCTAGCCAAAGGCAGAGATCACATAAGCCCCTGAAGACTTCCAAAACATTAAAACCAGTAGAAAAGCAGAGGAAAGACTCTCATGCCTGGAGCTGCTGGGAAATCCTTCTCTCCTTTTAGAAAAATAAACTTCTTGTTCTAAAGATAATCACTTCAAGAACAAAACATCACCAGTACATACAAATACACAGCAGTCTCAATAATTCTACAGAATAACAATAATAAAAAGCCTATAGAGTTTGCTAGTTACTTTGGCTTTTAAAAAAAGATTAAGAACTGTTATAGCAAAGTATTTTTTTTTGTCCAGAAAGAGAAGAGCAAAAGAGACTTAATCTCAAGTTCTCCTCGCATTCAAATGTGCATTCCTTAACACTAAGTTAAAAAAAAATGCTTTTGAAAAGAATTAGATGCTACTTTGTTGATTCCATTTAACCACAAAGAGAACATCTCAATCCCCTACTATTTAAAAAATGAACCAGTTATATATACAGTGTATTTTCTGACTCAGTTGCTTATTAGGACATCTTTTTCTCCCAGATATTCTAACATTTCAAAAGTTTCTGGAATAAAAAGAGAGAGAGAGACTAAAGATTCATTTTTATATATTTTCACCATTATAGAAATGGCAGCCATTAACCTATCATTTGTTTTTCAGCTTATTAAAATACATTTTGCTGTAAAGACAAGTCTAAATTGAAACATTTTCAATACACATATACATAAAGTCATGGGCAAAAATACTACAGCACAATCACTTTCTATGCACTCATTTCTTTAGATCTCCATGAAGCATGGCACAGAAAGTAGCTCATTTTTTCCTAAATTCTATGACTTGACTGCCCTTTTGTTTCATTCATGGTACACCGCAAAACTCTAAATTAACACTTAGGTGTTCACATTATTCACCATTATGTATTAAGAATTCTCTCAAGAGAATAAGATCTAAAATATAAAACATGTGGCTTTCTAAATGCCAGTGCTGACACCTGCAGTGTAGTTCTGCTTTGGAATATATAAAGAAAATTTTCAAATCCTGTTAATTCATCACTATTTTTTTAATATCCCTCTTAAAAGAATTCAATTGCACGTGAAGCCTAAAGAGCTGGAAAGAACCCAGAAAAGCGACCAGAAAATGACTTTTTTAAAATGCTGATGCTTTTCACACCCAGGTTCAGTCATGCCAGCTGAAGGAGGTGTTAGATATGGTTTTAGTTATTTTAAATCTTAAAAATGTAGTCATTTCCACGACATTAGAAAAACTGGAACCAAAAGCAAAAAATTTTTCTTCATTATCCTGATTCTCTGATTCAAAAGCACTTTTTAGAAAATAATTTCTGCAAACTTAGAAGGTATGTTCGATGGATCACTTGTTTGCTACTGCTCAGAGTCGAATTAGTTTGTCTCAGATTTCCTAGTAAGCTAGGGATACAAAGAGGTAAAAAGGACACAGAAACACACAGACAGACAGACACACACACACCCCCAGTGATCCAATATCTGAATCACTTCAGATATGGCATCCATCAAGGGGGGTCTTTGCTCCTAACTGTGTAAGGGTCCTTCGCTATGGTCTGACTTGCACAAGAAGTACACATGGCCCCTGAGAGGCGCTTTAGTCCCCTTTGGAAGACACTGTTGGAGAGACTATAAATGACACAGTTGCAGAAACTGTTACTAATAGCAAGCCAGGTGGTCAAGAAGGATGCGAAGCGGCTGCTGTGGCCAGTGGAGCTCTCCAACAAGAAGTAGATGATGTATGGCAACCAGAGGATGTAAAATACACTAGTAATTCGGAACAGGACCATGGCATAGCGCTTATCGGAACAGCTCTGCACCTCCCCAGTCTCCCCACTCTGGTTGCTGAAGCGGGCTTGCCTTTCGCTGATTTCCTTTGTGTGCTGTTGGCAGATTCGGAAGATGTTGAAATAGGTGAAGCACACAATGAGGGCTGCTGGGGCATATAACATCATCACGATGAACAGGGTGAAGTAGGGGTCGGTGTGCCAGGACTCTGCACACCACTGAAACACATCTCCATGATATCCAGGTTTGCCCCAGTGGAAAAAGGAAGGCAGGAAGACCATGGTGGAATATAGCCAGATTAGGAAGATACACAGGCGTAGTCTCCAAGGCGTGACCAGAGTATTATAGGTTAAAGGTTTAGTGATGGCAATATATCTATCGATGCTGATACAGGCCAGAGAGGCCATGGAGACACTCTTTAGAACTGATACTACAAACCCAAATGCCTGGCAAGTCAAAGACTCCTCTACTGGAAGCGAGTAGTGGAGGAGTGATAAAGAAGGGACCAAGCAGCTTACCCCAACCAAGAGGTCAGCATATGCCATAGTCTGAATAAAATAACTTGTAGTATGGTGGTTCAACAAAGGTGCACAGTGAAATACAAAAATCACAATGATGTTGCCAGAAATAATCAATACGGTGAGAAAGACAATAATAAATACTTCCAAAAGGCAAAAATTGACAGTTTCCAAATAGCCAAATGTCAAGAGGCAAAAAGGGCGGCTGCTCTGATTACCATCCAAGGTAGAGTTCATCTTGAGCTCAGGAGTGATCTCTCACTTCACGCTGCCGCTTGGCTGCTGCCAACAGTTCAAAGGAGCAGCTGCTGTCATTGCGGTCAGCTGTGTGTGTCTGTAATAATGCCAGAGGAGCCTTAGTCCCCAAGCTCCTGACGCTGCTCTGGTGCATTGCCTGCAGTGTAATTCCCCTTTAAATCCTTCTTGGAATAGGGAGAACCAGCAGCAGTTGTCTGGCCAGTCCCAGATGTGGCCATAGTACCAGGTTTACCATACACAGCGCGCCAGGGGAGTAAGGCAAACTCTGGGTACATTGTCTTCAGGCCAATGAGGGTAGGGGTTAGGGGCAGAGGAGAAGGAAGGAAGATTAGGAGCTTCAGCAGGAGTTGTAATGAGTCTCCTCTGAACAGCTGATAGAAGAAAAGGAGAAAGCATTTTACATTTTGCATCCAATGCCCTAATCAAAGAACCTGGCTAGCTCAGGCTAGTTTCAATCCTCCCACTCCATCCCACCCCACCCGGTACAACTAGGCACGGCTACTCTCGGCAGCACCCCACATAACTGGCCCTTACTTTACAGAGGAGGAGCAGCGACAGCAAGCTTTCATGATCAACATGAAACAAAATCAATCACAAGCCAGGTCAATCTAATCCCACTCCATCTCATTTGAGCCTCCTGAGGGAGAAAAGGAATCTGCTTATGGCATTTCTGAAAATATCTTACTATAACTACCACTAATAGAATTAGCTAAATTTCTTCACTGATTCCAATGTAATTATTTTGCCTTTTCGAAAACATTTCAACAGATTTGTCTGTCTAGCTCGATTTCAGAGTGTTACCTGTAATTCTGCATGCTGCAATCCAAACAAAAGCCACAAAACATCCTTAAAAGCAAGCCTTGCAGTGCAGGAATGTGCCTCAGCCCCGTTTACTGCAGAACTGAGACACAGAGGGAGGGGATAAAGGAGGAGGAGGGGAACCAGGGAGAAGAGGGGGCTTGGAAAAAGGAAGAAGGGGGGAGGGGAAAGAAAACGCCTGTGCACACACACCCTTCGCATTTTTTTAGCAGCTCGTTAGAATTCATCGCCAGAGAAGTGGTCCCTGATTTCCCAACTGAATAGTGGGGGAATAAATAACTTAATATGCCTGCAGTGCAGTGTTTGAAAGCTGTTTCCTCGTCTGTCTGGAATCCCCCTTTTAGTAGATGAGCAGAATTCAGACTGCTAGTAAGAAGAGGTTGTAACCTGGACAGAGTGCCAGCCAGGAATTAGACCGAAACATACTGCCAGAGGCGTAATGGTGAGAGGAAATTCCTATTTTCTTATAGCATTTTCCTCAAGAACAAAGAGCAATGTTAACGAATGAAAGCGTGTTAACAGTGCAGGGCAACTGAGGAATCACAATGCAGCGGCACTAGAAGTTCCAGCTAGAAGGCTAAATATTCAGCATTCATTTTCTCTCACAATTCATTGGATTCTGGCCAATTTTAAGAAAGAGGACAAAAATAACAAAGCAAACTTAAAAATCAGTTTTTCAAGAGGAAAAATATAAAGAAAACCTCACCCATTTTGAATACTGAGGAAACAGCACATAATCACGCTGTTTCTATATTCAATACTGAGATACCATTTCTTGCTTCTTTCTAGTTTTCTGGGAAGCAGTACACAAATATACAAATGATGGACAAGTAAACATACCCACTTTCACTCAGGCTTTAAAATCATACGGAGTTTCACAGTACAAAGTAGCTTATGTATCTTAGAATACACAATCTTGTTTGTGCCTACTTAAAATAATGCAATTTGGGAATATACTGTGGCTCTTCTGGTAATGACAATTTTCAGCAATCAGAAATGTGTTTTTTAGTATTTTTTCCTCCAGGTATTTTTGGACTCGCAATTTATTCTTCTAAATAAAGTTCCACATACCAGTAGAGTAAAAGAAAATAATCTAATGTTGGCATTTCTAAGCATTCTATAAAGTCAGCACACCTGGGCAGAGGTACAGGTTATGTGATCCAATTTTCATTTTTTGTTTTACATATATGGTTTCCCATTGAAAGCAAGTAGCCACCCATAATCAGAATTCAATTAATTATACTTAAAGGTCGAAAGCACTGTGCTTATTACTTATTACAAGGAGGGAAGAAATCGAAGAACTCATTGCACAGTTTGATAGATATATCTGATGGGTCTTACTGGAGAACACTGCAAAGTGTGGCATATAAAAAAAGCCATGGCACTGAACACCCGTCTGATTCAAATCCTTGCTCTTATATTACTTAGCTTCTCTTAACCCTCAGTTTCATCATCTGTAAAAATAAAATATTCCCTACTTTACAGAGTTGTTGCAAAATAAAGGAGACAGTGTATATATACAAAGGACTTATCAAGACTTAGCATACAGAGCACATTACTTTCTTTCTTCTCAACTAAAATATCCTTCCTAATTGGCCTGTGCTTTTCTGCCAACCATGTTGCACTGCTTAAGGATGGGGTCCTCTAATTCCTAAAGTGCCTCTCTTATTGTGACTGCCCAGGTCTAAGGAACACAACAGTTACTTGGACACTTTGCTGTCATAATACTTCCTCAAACGCATTGAGACTCCATATGCAAGGCAGTGAAAATATACGAAAAGACAGAATGATGATATGGCAACAATTATTCCCTCTATACTAATAATTTCTCTGCCTATATGTCTCCAGTCCTGACTTCACTTCTGAGCATTCTTTTCCATTTCTAATTTGCCTGCTACTCTATATATACACCTTCCACCTGGATATCCTGTAGATTTCAACCACAGCATGTCCCTAAATTAAAATCATTTTCCCCAACAAATCATCTTTTTTTCCCGGCACTTGGTTATGAAACTTAGGAATCTTTCTGACCCCTCTCTCCCCCTCAATGTACTATTCTTAATCACCAGGTTTCTGGATTCCTATGGTCGCTCTCAATTCAGTTTTAAATACTTTAAACCATCATTAAATATTGTCTGGGCATCTAGTCTTGTTCATTTTTCTGATCTATTCATTTCTGCCTAAATATCCAATAGCATTTGCTTTATTATGAACTGTTTAAGAACAGTCAATGGCTCCCTACTGCCTTTCCAATCTGACCTCACTGTTCTACCTCTGTCCCCAATACCTTGTCCTCCAGACAAACCAGGTTACTCATTATCCTATACATTTACCACAGACTTTGTTTTTGAATTCTCATTGTTTGAGTGCTTAATATTGGATGAAAAAAGAAAAGATTTGAGTCATATTTCAATAAATAAAAAAAGCATTCACCAAAGTCAGTAGTATAAGCTTTTCTAAATACTTGAATTTTGTCATGTAACTTATTTTCTCTTCATCTCAGTGTCTCATTTATAAAACTAGACAGTTATGGTGATAAAAAAGACATTGCATTAGGCTGATTACTTGAAAGAATTAAAACTGTAATAAAAATACAAGCTATTACATTACTATCACTAGTATAATAGTTCTTTCAACTTTGTTTCTATTGTAGTAAAACTACTCTTGGAGCTATAATCAAAATATTCATATAGGAAACATTAAAAAAAATAAGCCTGAGAGCCACACTTTATGAAATCAGTCAAGAATTAAATGTTTTGCTTCAGATTAAAAAGTTTCAAAAAAAAAAAAGAAAAACATTTTCTTCAAAAGACAGAAAATTATTAATGACATAAGGTGACAATAAGTCTATGTCTTCAAAAAAACCTATATATACATTTGCTTTCTAATTTAAATTCCAGTTCATTTGCAGTATAATGGTTTCAGATGTATGATACAGTGATTCAACATTTCCATACAACATCTGGTGCCAATCACCTATTTAACCCATGCCCCACCTACCTCCCCTCTGGTCATCAAAAGTTTGTTGTTTACAGCTAGGAGCCTGGTTCTTGGTTTGCTTGTTTATTTTGTTTCTTAAATTCCACATACAAGTGAAATCATACGGTATTTGTCTTTCTCTGACTTACTTCACTTAGCATAATACTCACTAGCTCCATCCATTATACATTTCCTTTTTAAAATAATGCAGTCTCATTGTGTGTGTATATATGTGCATAGATATAGACATAATATTTTTAAAAATAGTATTTCTGTATATATACATGACTGGAAGGAAACACACTGTAAATCAACTCTACTTTTCAGTGGACAGTGGGTGGGATTACAAGTGATTTTTAATCTTATGTTTTTCTATATTTTCTATATTTCCTCATTTCTTTGTATAGTTGACCCTAGAACAACATGGATCCCCTTACAAGTGGATTTTTCCGATAAATATGGTGCAGAACTATAAACGCATTTCCTCTTCCTTATAATTTAAATAACATTTTCTTTAGCTTCCTTTATCATAAGAGTATTGTATTTAATACACATACAAAACATGTGCTAATCAACTGTTTATGGTTTGGCAAGACCTCTAGTACGCAGTGGGCTATTAGTAGTTAAGTCTTGGGGAAGTCCAAAGTTATATGTAAATTTTCAAACGTGTGGTGGCTCATCCCCTCTAACCCACACATTGGTCAAGGGTCAATTGTATTAGTTTTATAATTAGGTTTTCAAAAAACAGCCAAAATAATATATAACATGTCCCCTTTGGGAAAGCTAACAAAAACTCTGGCCACAAGATGTCCTCCCCGAGCCACACTGAATGGATGATGCCAGGTTTACGTTACCGACTTCATGGGGTTCAGTTCTACCTGTCCTTATGCCGTCACAGCAATATTCTTCCAGACAGTCTTTAACAGCCAATTTAACTCAAAATGGACCCATGGAGCCCTGATTAGGGGCACCTGGATGGCTCAGTTGGTTGAGCATCCAACTCTTGATTTTGGCTCAGGTCATGATCCCACGGTTGTGGGACTGAGCCCTGCATAAGGCTTCGCGCTGAGCATAGAGTCTGCTTAAGATTTTCTCTCTTTCTTGTCCCTCTCTCTCTCAAAAAAAGAAAAATCCTATAGAATGAGAATATAACCGGAAGAACCACGTAAAAATGGCCAACATTTAACCATTTCACTTCTGGTTAAAGATTTTCTGATCTGCAAAACTGGTAACTTCTGTATTAGGTTCAAGCTAATACTAAATAATATTACAAAGTAACAGAACTAAAAAAGAAATAAGGCAGAAAAAGGAAACATAAAACAAAAAAGGGAAAAGACTATTCAAATTATATTAATACTTCTCTCAGCCTATTCAGTGACTTAATTATTACAGATGAGAAAGGATCAATTTCAGTTCTCCAAATCTGTAAGATTCACTTCTGGGCATTACCTATTATTCAGTAAAAATGAGCTATAAACGTTGATTTACTTAATTAACATACTATTTTAGTGCAGCTGACGTGGGTGTATTTGTATCAGCGTCATTCCAGAACCAATTTGAGGGCCTTTGACTCTTCTTTTACTCCTCTCTTCTCTCATCTCCCATATTCATTCAGTCACCAAGTTCCAAACATTCTATTATCTCTGAAACTTCTCTCAAATGATATCTTTCTTTATCCCTTCTGCCACTGCTCTGATCCAAGTCACAATCATCTCTTGCCTAACTTACTAACAGGTTTTGCTTCAATTAAGCTTACTCCATTCTAACTCAAGTAACTGGAATGACCATTCTATAATAATAATATAAATAATAGCAATAACTAAGCAATAATTTACACTTACTATGGGCTATAAATTGTACCTAGGGTTCTCACGCATTATCTAAGTTTATTCTAACAACTCTACAAATAAGGCATGATTATCCTCTCATTTTACAGATAAGTAAGCGAAAGTCAAATGTTAAATTGCCCTAGGTCAATGGCTTAAATACAGTATAACTAGGATTTGAATCAAGTCAATCTGGCTTCAGACATATATTCCAATCCATTTTGCATACTGGCTTCTAAATGTGAATATGATTTATCTGCTTAAAATGCTTCAATGACTTTCTATTGCCAGAAATCTCAAATACTCTTTCTTTTTTAAAAATTTTTAATGTTTTATTTATTTTTGAGAGAGAGACAGTGTGAGCAGGGGAAGGTCAGAGAGAGAGAGGGAGACACAGAATCTGAAGACAGGCCCCAGGCTCTGAGCTAGCTGTCACCACAGATCAAATACTCTTTATTTAAGCTTTTGAAGATCTGGCCCCTACTTATGTTTTCTGGTTTTATTTCCTTTCACCCTCTACGAAATTGCCAACCTCTCTCACACCCCTGCGCACGTGCTTTTCCTACTGATTTTTAACATCACACATGCCCCGAAGTACCCTATCCCTGACCAACAATCCCTTTCCTTGGTTATTTCTGAACAAGAGACCTTTTTGAATCCTTAGATGAGAAGTCCTTGTCATATGCCACACAGTAATATGTATTTTCTCTTCTGTAACTCTCATATAGCTTTACTGTAATTGATTAGTTGCTTGTTTCCTTCATTAAACTACAGTCTCTCCCAAACCAGGGAGCATGTATATTTTATTCTTGGCATATCCATGAAGCCTAACACAAAGCTGACATCAAGCAGGCTTTCAAAGGTATTTAGAGCTGACTAAACAACAAATGCCTAATAAGACAACAGGCAATTCTGAAGATCTTTCAAGTAAAACCCTAGTATGGCATGGTAACTGTTTAATTCACCTATTTATTAGGTTGATGCATATGAAATTGCCTATATGCAGATCGAAAATTATAGAAAATCAGATGTTTTAATATGATCAAGCCTATTATGTTTTCAGTCCTATAATTCAGGAGACCTTTAGAACTCCCTGGACAGATATGCCTTACAGAAACTCACTAGAGGAGACATGATGTTACAGAGATAGGAAATGGAGACCTGAACTTATTTTCACAAATAACAATTTGAAGAAAATGTGTTTTAGTCCATTCAGGTTGCTATAGCAAAAATACCAGACTGAATCACTTATAAACAACAGAAATTTAGCACAATTCTGGAGACTAGAAGTCCGAGGTGTTGGCAGATTTGGTGTCCCATGAGGCCCCACGACCATCTTCTGCTATGTCCTTATAAGACAGATGGCGCAAGGGAGTTAGCTGGGGTCTTTTTGATAAGGATACTAATCTCATTCATGAGAGCTGCTCTCTTTCGACCTAGTAATCTCCCAAAGGACCACTTCCAAATACTATTACATTGTGGCTTATGATTTCAACATATGAATTTTAGGGAGACACATTCAGTCTACAGCAGGTCTACTATAGCAATTGCTATCTGGGAGCACACAATATAATTTTAAAGTCTACTCAAAACCTATTTTCCTATAAAATCAGATAGTAGGAGTACTCAGTTGTGAAACAGTAGAATCATGGGATATTTTGGGGGACAGGATTCAAACATGCTATATACCTAATTTTCCAGAATATTCAAGCTTAAAGGAAGATCAACCATTTACTTTAGCAATTCATTTGAGTTCATATAAGCTAGTGGCAGAGCTGGAACTGGTACTCAGGCTTCCTAACTCCAAGGCCAGTGCTCTTTTTGCTAAACTGACTCCCTTTATGTTCTAGTTTTTGACACTATATCTAATTGAATCTTTCACTACTGCCAAGTCTACCAAAGATATTTTTAATTAAAACCAAAACAATGCATAACAATGAAACTGTAATTAGATATTTAAAATTAAATTTCCAGACTGGTAAAATGTGGCTGGGCCTCTAGGACTTCCCTTGAACAAACAATTAAAAATGTAAAGAATGATTACATAGACATGTTATTAACTTGGATTTTGGATACAAACTTGAAATTCATAGCAAAAGATTTTACAACCAAAGTTTATCAATAAAACCACTGGAGAAAATAAAGCAAACAGTTTTCTGAAAACACAAGGTTGAGTGATTATAAAAGGGATGAGAAACATAAGGAAGCAAATTTGACCTAAATTTCTGTTACTAAGCTAAATAAATAAATAAATAAATAAATAACGAGAGAGTTGATGGCATAAGAGACTAAATATAATCAAAAGAAAGAAAGGCCAGAAGTGGATTCTGGAAGTCGGAGACCAGAAAGTGTCTCCTTTTCCCTCCATTGTCAACTGCAGTTTGATTCACCAGTCCCAAACAGCTACAGGTCTTACAACTGGGGGCAAAAAAAAAAAGGGGGGGGGCCACTGGAATCCCTATGCATTACATATTAGGGTTCCTTCCTAATGTGTCTATCTGACAAGTTCTTTCTATTTAAAAAAAATTTTTTTTAATATTTTATTTAGTTTTGAGAGAGAGAGACATACATGGCATGAGCAGGGGAGGGTCCGAGAGAGAGGGAGACACAGAATCTGAAGACAGGCTCCAGGCTGAGCTAGATATCAGCACAGAGCCTGACATGGGGCTCAAACCCACAACTGTGAGATCATGACCTGAGCTGAAGCCGGACACTCACCCAGGCACCCCTGACAAGTTCGATCTAGAAATCAAGATTGAGGAGCCTTTGGTCAAAGGCCAGACGAATAGAAAACAAAGAATCTAGGAGTATCTGGTCTGTAGAAATTTATTCCATAAAGCCAAGGGTAGTTCAGTATCAAGAAGTCTATCATAATGTTGTCAGATTATGTACCTATTCTATTATAAATTTGCAAAAATCATATTAAGTGCAAAAATAAAAACCCTCTTAAGGGGCACTTGGGTGGCTAAGTCAGTTAAGCATCTGACTTCAACTCTGGTCATGATCTCGCAGTTCATGAGGTGGAGCCCCACATTGGGCTCTGTGCTGACAGCTCGGAGCCTGGAGCCTGCTTTGGATTCTGTGTTTCCCTCTCTCTCTCTGCCCCTCCCCTGCTTGTGTGCACTCTCTCTCTCTCTCTCTCTCTCAAATAAATAACATTAAAAAAAAAACTATAGAAAAACCCTTCTTAATAAAATTTAGTAGACATTTCTAATAAAATCTCAAAGCCAGAGATGGAAGAAAATCACTTAAATAAAATAAAACCTACAGGAGCGCCTGGGTAACTCAGTTGGTTGAGCATCCAATTTGGGGCCAGGTCATCATCACATGGTTCATGGGTTCGAGCCCCACATCGGGCTTTGTGCTGACAGCACGGAGCCTACTTCAGATTCTTTGTCTCCTCCTTTCTCTGCCCCTCCCCTCCTCACTTTCTCTCAAAAAATAAACATTAAAAAACATTTTATTAATAAAAAAAAATAGAGGCACCTGGTGGCTCAGTTGGTTAAGCATCCAACCAAAGTCGTGGTTCATGAGTTCAAGCCCTGCGTTGGGCTCTATGCTAACAGCTCAGAGCCCAGAGCCTGCTTCAATTTCTGTTTTTCCCTCTCTCTCTACCCCTCCCCTGCTTGCACTCTGTCTCTCTCTCTCTCTCAAATGTAAACATTAAAACAAATTTTTTAATAAAAATTAAAACTTATGAAAGAAATGAACAACATGCTTTCCAAAAAATTAAACTAAAACCACCTTAATTAAAATCAGGAACTAAATAAAGATGCTAGTTATTATCATCATCATTTAACACTGTCTTAATGTTTCTAACATACAAGGAAAATGGAATAGTCTGCATGAACAGTGAAAAATGAAGTGCAACTGTTTCTGCTGCTATTACTGCATACCTGAAAATCTCAAAAGATGCTAGTATCCAATTAGAAGAACTAATAAAAATATGAAGAAGCAGATGGATAGAGAATTTTAAAAACCAATGTCTATTCTCTATTGTAGCAATTAGGACCTTGAAATGGAAATCAAAAGAAAAAAAAAACTCCATCTGCAACAGTAAAAACACTCTAGGATAATCCTTTGGAATAAATTTAACAAAAAAGGCACAAGACATATATATGAAGGCAACTCTAAAGCCTTTAACAGACATACAATAAGATCTGAACAAGTGGTAAGATATGCCATCTCTTAGATGTAAAGACACTATAACAATGTAATTTATAGCCTAAATTAATATGTAAATTAAATAAAATTCAAATTAGAATCCTTACATAACCTTATAGGGAAGCAGTGGTAGTGAGACTGGAGAAAATGATTTTAAGATTTATATGAAAGATTAAATATGCAAGAATAGGTAAAAAATATGAAATAAGAAACAGTGGAAAAAGATTTCTTTTCCAGATATCAGAACATAACTCAAAGCCTCTTTAACCAAAATAGCATTGGTATAGGAATACACAAACTGATCAATAAGCAGAAAATTCTATAACTCAGTCCCAGTATATATGAGAATTTAAGACATAACAAAGCTGGTAGTTCTGATCAGCAGGAAAATAGGAGAAGCACAATTGGTTATCCATCTGGGAGAAAGTAAAACTGGGCTGCTATCATATGCCATGTACAAAAATAAATTCCAGATGGATTAAAGATATAAATATATAACACATACAATAAAAATCTTGCAAGAAAACCTCAGAAATTGCATATACAAAACTCAGAGTTAGGAGAGACCTAAACCAAGACACACTTCTCTACATAAAAACTGAAAATGTCTTGTATGGCATAAAACCATAAATTAAGTCAATAGAGAATTCAAGTTTACGAAAGATATTTATAAAAAAGATAAAAGATTAATATACATAATAGTGCAGAGTTCTGTTTTTGGGTAAATGATTTTTACATTTTTTAAAAAATTTATTTATTTACTTTGAGAGAGAGCAAGTATACACATGGGAAGGGCAGAAAGAGAAGGAGAAAGAGAATCCCAAGCAGGTTCTGTGTTGTCATAACAGCGCTTGATGCTGGTCTTGATCCCATGAACTGATCATGACCTGAGCTGAAATCAAGAGTAGGATGCTTAATCAACTGAGCCACACACGCACCTTGAACATTTTTATCTTATCTAAGTGAATTCTTCCATCTCTGGTTTTGAGATTTTATGTTTAAAAAAGATGAAGAGAGGCGGCTGGGTGGCTCAGTTGGTTAAGTGTCTGGCTTCAGCTCAGGTCATAATCTCATGGTTCTAGGGTTCCAGCCCCACGTTGGGCTCTGTGCTGACAGCTCAGAGCCTGGAGCCTGCTTTGGATTCTGTGTCTCCCTCTCTCTGTGACCCTCCCCTGCTCCAGCTGCCTCTCTCTGTCTCTCAAAAATAAATAAAAAACATCAAAAAAAATTTTTTTAAGATGAAGAGGTAATTCACAGAAGCGTAAATTGCTTAAATTTTTACCAGTAGTCAGAGAACTGCAAACTAAAATATGCTATCACTTACATCCACTGATAGCAAAAAATTAAATACAGTTACTGATGACTAATACTGTTTGGGATACAGGGTACTTTCCTATACCACTGGTGAACTATGAACTGCAATAGCCTTTCAGAGAATCACATTGGATATAAGTAAACTAAATATAAAAATTAAGTAATCAGTTAAAAAAAACATGTCACCCTTTGATCTAGCAATCACATTCTTTAGACTCTTCCATAAAAATAAAAGATTTAGAACATGTTTAAGTATGTTTAGTAAAACACCATTTAGTGGCTAAAATCTGGAAGCAAAGTAAATGCCTACCAATAAAAGAATAACTGAATAAAAAACTACACATAAAAACAAATGTGTTTGTCTACATAAAATTCTGTATAAGTATATATATGGCTGCATAAAGAATTTTTTTTAAGTTCAAGGATGGACAAGTAGGGAGAATAATGGAAAAGAACCAGCTTTAGAGTCATTTCTGAGTTCAAATTCTGCCTCTATCATTTATTTACTATCTGAATGGTTATAAGCAAAATACTAAGCTTCACTGAACCTCTGTTTCTTCGTTTCTAAGATGGAAATAGTTATTACCACTTCACAGGGATTTTTCTTAGGATTTATGACATAATGGTTATAAAATGCTTAATTCAGCATGTGACACATGTGCTCAAAAAGCGCAGCTACTACTATTGTTATATTTTCCCCTTCTTGAGATGAAAAAAAATCTAAAGTTCCCACTTAAAAAAAATCACTGAAACCTAAAATTAAAAAAGGGGGGGGGGAGAAGAGTGCCCTCACACTCCACTGCTTTTAGAAATAAGAAACACCTTAAAAATACACATGTACCTGTATATATACCTTCTATGGCTGAAAGGTAATCTGTCCCTGGATTATAAACGTCACATGTGGGAAAAACCCTACGTGTATCCACTTATAAGACAAGCTTGATAATTAAAGCAAGATGATGACAAAGATGTTCATCAGTTCTATTTGCAAGGTAATGTTTGGGGTCTTCATTCTATAAATCAAGTCACTGTTTCTTGCCTTAAATTTAGTCTATGAAGAAGCCAAAAAAAAAAAATCCCTCTAAAGTAATACTACAAGTGAATTTTAAGAACATATAGCATATACCTGGCAAAGAACCCATCTCTAGAATAAATTAAAACCTTCTGGAAATTAGTAACTTACAAATATAGGTAAATAAGATTCTCTCTCTCTATATATATTTATATACATATATATATAGATATTTTGAAAGTGTACATATATGTGTAACATGTACAAACCTTGCTGTTTCAGTCCATTTGGACTGCTGTAACAAAATACCACAGACTAGATGGCTTAAAAACATCCAAAACTTATTGCTCACGGTTTTGGAGGCTGGAAATCCAAGATCAGGGTGCTGACATGGTCAGGGGTCTGATGAAGGCCCTCTCCTTCGCTGCAGACTGGTGACTTCTTGCTGTGCCCTCCAATGATGGAAGGTGGTAAGGGATCTTTCTAGAGCTTCTTCCATAAGGACACTGTGTGCTATCATGAGGGCTCTGTCCTCATGACCTAATCACCTCTCAAAATGCTCTACATCCTTCATAAAAATTATTTTTTTACTTAAAGTTTTTTTAATGTTTGTTTATTTTTGAGAGAGAGAGAGACAGAGCATGAGTGGAGGAGGGCCAGAGAGCAAGGAGGACACAGAATCAGAAGCAGGCTCCAACCTCTGAGCTGTCAGCACAAAGCCTGACATGGGGCTCGAACTCACAAACCGCAAGATCATGACCTGAACTGAAGTCAGATGCTTAACCAAATGAGCCACCAGATGCCCCACATTTTTTTTTAGAGAGAGAGAGAGAGAGAGAGAGAGAGAGAGCGAGCAGGTGAGTGGAGGAGAAGGGCAGAAGGAGAGAGAGAGAGAGAGAGAGAGAGAGAGAGAGAGAATCTCAAGCAGGTTCCATGCTTAGTGTGGAACCTGACATAGGGTTGATCCCACAACCCTGAGATCATGACCTGAGTCGAAACCAAGAGTCAGACACTCAGTGGACTGAGCCACCCAGGCACCCCTCAAAGGCTCCACCTTCTAATAACATCACTTTCGAAATTAAATTTTACCACATGAATTTTGAGGGAGACAAACATTCAGACCATAACATTTGCTAAATGCAAGAATGTTCATAGCAGTTTTGTTCACAATGGCTAAAACTGGAAGAGAACAAAGCAAAACCAAATATTTAGAACAGCAGAATAGATTTTTCTCAACTGTGGTTTATTCCTACAATGGAATGCTCTCAGCAATTAAACAACTGAAAACAAAAAGATAAAGATGAATTCCTGATAAACTCCCACATCAGATGAACAAGTGAAATGCCATACAAACAGCTATGTGCTGCATGATTATATGATTGCATTTAAATGAAGTTCAAGAATAATCAAAATTAATGTAGGGAGAGAAATGTCAGAATAATAATTATTCAAGGGTGGAAAAGGGGTGGTTATGACTAGACAGGGACAGAAGTAACTTTCTGGGGCGATGGATATATTCCTCCTCTTGGTAGTAGTCACAGCAGGGTATTTGCATGTAAAATACCACTAAGTTGTACACTTTGAAGTTGTGTACCTTAGCCTACATAAACTACAGCTTGCCGTAAAAATAAATTTAAAAAATTTTAAAGTAGTTCCTCCCCACAACACAATTCAGTACAAACTTTAAAATGACAAGTACCATTCCTATAAAATGAAAACTATTATTTCCAGGAAGACTGAAAAGAAAAGCAATACCAACTTATATTAAATAACACTGTAGTGTAAAACAAAATGAAGCATTCACCAGTATCATGACAGTTATATCCAAATTTTCTTTTATTAATTTTCTTTTTAAAAAGAGACTCTTACTTTTTATTTTTACTAGAGAGAGAGGGCAGGCACAAGCAGGGGAGAGGGAGGGAGAGAATCTTAAGCAGACTCCATGCTTAGTGCAGAACCCAAAACAGGGTCAACCTCACGACTCTGGGATCATGACCTGAGACAAAATCAAGAGTCAGACACTCAGCTGGCTGAGCCGCCTAGGTGCCCCAATAATTCATATTTTCTGATCATCTATCAGCAATTTAAACAATTATACAGCCACGAGAAATTTTTTCAGTTCTAGCCACCCGAACAGAAGTTTAATGTGAAATAAAAAGTACACAACACCACGATACGAAAACCTTAACCAAACATACTAAATTTTGTTAATAAAATGATCTTTTACACGTTATACAACTACCAGGTTCCTAGTTAAAAAAAAAAAAAAAAAAGATGTCACTATTTTCATGGAACCAGAAAAACAGGATACTACCTAACTTTAATTTATCTGTATGAAAAGCCACACCAAAAGCATTTAAGAAACAATTTTTGACCAAATGTTTCAAAAAGACTTCAAAAGAAGAACTAGATAGTTAAAACTGAGAATTATATATCCAAATTATAATTTGCCAACAATAAAAAAAAAATCAAGTAGGTGTACCTTAGCTAGCTATACACGTACCCTAATTTTTCAGTACTTCTGTTCACCTGTGAGTTCAATGCTCTTCCATCCTTCCATGCCTGAAAGCTCCCTTCTGGAACGGGTCTTACATGCTACATTCCTGATAAAAGACTCTCCTATTCTCGTAGGGTGAGTTAATCACCACTTTGATGGTTCCCACTGCTATTTCAGACCATCATACGACCTACATCTACATTATGACAAATCATCGCTTTTTGCTTCACCTCCTAGCTCTTGCACTGCAGTTTTGATAGGCACTCAATAAATGCTATTTGAATAATTATAGCAACATAATGGAAAAAATCAGAATATTATTTCTTGAAAGAAAAACATCTGTCTAGAAATAAAATGAGAAGAACAATATTTTGATCAAATACAAGTCCTTTTCTGGTAAGAAAAGGTTCAATTTCATGTTCAATTGCTGTTTTTCCCTATAAGATTTTTTTAAAGTAACAGTTTTATGGAGCTATTATTCAACTCAGGTTTTAATATATTTTTAAAAGAAGTCCTACCTTTTGTCACACTAAAAAATTCTTATGTATTATTGAGGGTTCTGAGCAACTCATTCATAACCCAAGTTTGGAAATGGAGAAACTGCTTTCCAGAGAGAAATACTCCATGAGTGGGAGAAAATAAAAACAAATTAAAACCAATGAGATGGGCACAAAGGCACAAAGAAAGCATCATCTAATATTGAAGAAAATAACTTTAAATTCTTGTATGCTATTCACAGAATAGTTTTTGTTGCTTCGCTTGCAAAACCTTGAGGAATAAAGGAACTTGAGATGGGGATACTACATAAAATGAGAATTCTTCATTTTAGAGGAATGAGCTAAAAGGGAATCCAGTGTAAGAGAATAAAAATCATGTTCTTCTTGTTGTAGAAACTAGAACTAGGCCTTACCTACAAAAAGCACATTTCTGTGAAGTGTGAAAACAATTAAAATAAACAAAAGATAATGTTTCATATTGCATGGCACAAATGATCTGACTGAATAGGCGATTATGGTCAAAAAGGATTTAGATACACAATGAGGAGAGGCCATCCATTGCCTCTAAGGCGGAGTCAGTCAAGGAAGAAAACCTTTCTCCTTCTCTTTTGTGCCAACACTACAAACAAGTTTGGGCTAGAAGTATATAAAGAAGTTATAAAAAGTTTTTGAAGTCAAAGAGCCACAATAATGTTTTCATAACAAATTTCTAAAAGGATTAAGGCTGAGGCTGAATTATCAGCCCCTTACCTTTGTAATGAGAATTCGGTATTTTTCTACCAGGTGGTCGTTGTTGTGACAGCCTGCTAGCAGCTGCCAGACTTCCCCTCGCAGAGCCTCAGGAACACCACTTCTTACCAAGGAGGACAACTGCTTGGGTCTCACACTCAAATTGAGATGCCTGAAAAGAGAGCCATAATCTGTAAGCACATTAAAGAAATATTCTCTAAAGAGTGTTTTGTTTTGTTTTTTAAGATTTTGTTTTTAGGTAACCTCTATACCCAACATGGGGCTCAAACTCACAATCTCCAGATCAAAACTTGTGCACTTCACCATCTGAACCAGCCAGAAGCCCCTAAAGAGTGTTATTTTTATGAAAACTAAACTAAAACGTTTTTAAAAGACTTAATAAAGGTAACATACTAATAAAGAAAAAAATGTTGAATTAAATAACCATAAAAGATTTGGTGAAGGAAAGAAATGTGCAGTTAGACTGTTCTGTAAGTATCTTTAAATTATTGCTCTACTTTAAAATTAAAAAAAAAATTTTTAACGTTTATTTATTTTTCAGAGAGACAGAGTGAGAGTGGGAGAGGGGCAGAGAGAGAGAGAGAGAATGAATCCGAAGCAGGCTCCAGGCTCTGAGCTGTCAGCACAGAGCCCAACGCGGGGCTCAATCTCATGGACCATGGATCATGACTTGGGCCGAGGTTGGATGCTTAACTGACTGAGCCACCCAAGGTGCCCCTAAAAAATTTTTTTTGATAAAAATCAAAACTGGAGACCATAGCTTTATGATTGTAGCTTATGTAAGAAAAACAAAGCACTCATCAGTGGACATATAGCCAAAGATAAGGGCTCTGCCCTGCATCAAAATTCACAAGTGAATTGTGTATTTATATGTTCTAAGTTAAAAAATTTATTCTAAGTTAAAAAAAATACTTAAATATGAAAATAAAACTTTCAGTGCCTTTTATGATACTTTGCTTCAAGTAATATTTTTGAATGACTGATGGAAAAGGAAGTTTTTACTGTACTATTATAACATTAAAACAAATTATTAACGTCTTTGAGGTTCATTTATCTTATCTATAAAGTGGGAAAATAAAACTTATCTTGAAATTTTGGTATCAATTAGTGCTTTGCATACAATCTTATTTGATTCTCACAACAACCATGTGAGGAAGGTGGTTAGTATCTCCCAGTTTTATAGATGGAGAAAGAAGTTCAGGGAAGTTGATTACATGACTTAGGGAGTCCTCAAACTCTAAAACCTATGAATGCTCTGTCTGATATCACGGCTGCTTTGTGGTTTCAGAGCGACCATTACTGAGTCAATAAAGCAGGACCCGCTGACATGGAATGGCTCCTGTGACTATCAGATTTAAACAGAAGTTACTGATACAAAATGACCACTCTCAAAATACAGTAAGGACTCAGATTTTTCTCAAAATGTTCCTAGAATTCTACAGAATAAGGCAGAGTACATTTAAAAATGGTTAATTCTGTGAGGCTCGTACTCTAATGTAGTCGCTATAGACAATTCAATACAGTTTTGTCTTTGCTGGGGAAACGAAATCATATAAAAGTTGAAGGGCTGGGAGAAGAACAAAAGCAGTTGTTATGTAATTTAAGGACTGGGGCACTAGGGTCTGTGAGCCCATGTGGCCCCCTGCCTGTTTCTGTAAGTCAGCTTTCCTGGAGACAGCCAGTTTTGTTTATGTGTGATGTACGACTGCTTCTGCCCTACGACAGCAGACTTACATAGTCGGGACAGAGATTACTGGGCCACAAAGCCTAATATTTATGACCTGTACATATTTATGGCCTAAATATATATGACCTGACCCTTTACAGAAACAATAAGCCTAACCCTAGATTTGCTAACCCTAGCTTAAATTGGTAAAATTATTTTTGAATAATTCTGTGATTAATCACATTAAATTTATCCACTTCAACATACTCTTTTATACCAACATTAGTTACCTTATCCACTAAGAGTCACATTTAAATGAACTTGGAGAATTAGAGCTCAAAGGTACCACTACTAATATTGCCACTAAAATCTAACGTGGAATTAAATAAACCAGCTTTAGGATCAGACTTGCCTGTGTTAAAAATTCTAGGTCTGTCATTTACGAACTAAAATTGCTGACTAAATCTCTGAGCCAGTTTCTTCATCTGCATGAATGGATACTAGTTCATAAGGTTGTTTTTGTGAAATAAAGCACAGAACTTAGCACAATGCCTGGCACATGTAAATTTATTAATTCTTACTATTACTACTAGTACGACATCCACTATTTTTAATTTACAATAATCCTGAATGGCAATTTGAAAGACTTGTATATTTTGTAAATGAAGAAAGAGACTCAGAAGAATTAAGTGACTTGCCCAAGACCCTACAGCTTGGAAGTAAAAGAGGTTGGATTTGAAGCCAGGTCTACCAGGCTCTAAAATTCCACAATATTGCAATGTTTCCTACCTATAGAAAATATATAATGATGATGGAAAAAAATGATGAAATGAATTAAAGAAAAAAACTGTATTATCATTTCTGAAGATATGACCCAAACCAGCAAAAACAGTTTTAAATAACCTAAAAAAATGTAAACTCAATTAATATATTTGAGGAAGTGGGACAAGGACGTAATTTTAAAAATTCAGAAACTGAATAAACAAAACTTGATGGAAAACAAATTCCAAGCAATTGTATAAAACGCTGGTGAGTTCATCCAATAAAAGCTAGAGTCTAAATGCTATATCTAAATGATTTTAAATACACTGTTATGTAACCATGTCAAGATTCAATTACATTTCTATTTTAGAGCAGAAACCTTTTTCTTTGGATGAAATGCCTGCCAGCAGCAGTCCAAACACTCTAAATTCACTGAACTGAAAACATAATTGTTGACGAGAGCATCAGCAGGTCTGTCTTCTGACTGCTAAAGGAATATCAAATATAAGTGAGAACCATATCCCAGGGGGGCTTCTGCAGAGTTCATTTATTAAAAGCACTTGTGTAAAGATAAACCACGCTTTGGTTTGCATTCTCCTCCTGTACACATTTGACATTTCCCGATGTGGAGCACATTTCACCAAAAGTGTAAAGCACTGTGAGAGATGTGAGAGAGCTAGAAGCAGATGATGCCCATTTGTAGTCCCATTCCTTAAGGACATGGAAGATTTTTAAATGCCAAAACACGGTTTTCTAAGAACAGAGTGAAAGGCTTCAACAGTTAAATTTTCTGAGAAAAATCAGACCCCAAAGTAACAGGCCCATGGGGAACTCACATGACAACTCTAACAACCAGAAAGTCAGAAATTAGAAAAGTGCTCACATTGCTTTTAAGCTTTTTTTTCCCCAGCATACACTGGTATGGTATAGAGAGGAAAAAGGAAACTACATAAATGCCTCACCAACTTGACTTACCAGAGTATCTCTGGTTTTATTAACAAATACCTGAAATTAGTATATCCTTTTTAGTCTATAGGATACTGTTTAACAATGTTGTCAAGCTATCTCTTGAGCCCTGAATTTTACAAGTGTCATTAGGAAAAGTAACTGTGAGAGCAGTCAGTATACAGAGCGTGCTCATAACACTCTGCTGCACGTAACACAGGTAAGGAAAGATCCTACCTGAGGTCTCTCCGGTGGCTCTATGCATTGTGTAAGCGTCCTCCAAACTTCCCTGATAATGGTGTATGGTCTTAATTGTTGTGTATTATCTTTGTCAGTGGTTCCTAAATGCATCAATAAAAAGGACATCCTTCCTGATTTATTCTCTCCATATATTCCACGTCTGAATTAATATTTTCTGCAGCAGTGAGAATTTATTAAGTTTCTGATACTCTGAAGTTGATTTCAGATATTCACTACTTACCCTTAAAATGTCTAAAAACACAGACTCTAAGATACAAACCTCATTTTCTGGTTTCTATGATAGCTTCCAGAATTGAATAGTTCCAAAACTGAATATAGTAGTTAGGGGAAGATATCCTACCCAGAAAATGAGAATTACAGACGAAAAGGAGAACTATTCTAACTTACCATTTTGACAGCAGTTCTCCCCATGTTTCAAGAATTTTTCCTGCACATTCTTTGGATACATCACCAAATCCACTCAAGAGGGGTTCATCATTATCTTTAATAAACAAAACACACAGAAAAGGATAACAAAAGTGGCTATGCTAGCCAGAATGAATGAATGGAAACATAACAGTCAAAAATGAAAGATTTCACGGAGAGCATAAAGTCATAATTTCTCTTTTAGCATATAAATATAAATACAAAGAAAATAAACATGGTCCTAGGTAGAATGTTGCTGTGATCTCTTTACTTTTCTTTAGCTTTCCATAGAGGTCTACATCACATCAACTGAGGAAAAGAGCCATTTAATTATAAAATGTTAAGACTCAAAATATGGTATCCTTTTTCCTTTTCTAAAGCAAACAGCTTTATCTCTGAAAATATGTACTAGTCTTATTTACAACAGTTAAAAAAAAATTACAAACCACCTAAGTGTCTAACAACAGGAGAGCAGAGAGTGGCTAAATAAGTTATGATACATGATGTATCAATGTAATTGCATATTGACATGTGTTTACATTATGATACATGAGGCAACACAATGTAATTGCATATTGATGTGCTTACATTAATAATCTGGCAAAGTGCCACATAAAGTAAAAATATCAAGAGTTAATCTTTGTTATGATCAAAATAGTCTGGAATAAATTATGCTAAGACATTAACGTTTATTGTCTCTGAGTGATGGAGTTATGATTTCTTTCCCTCCTCCCTTTATGTTTTGACGACTCTTAGTTTTCTACAATGGCATACATTAATTTATATTAGAAAGCACAAAAATATCAAAAAGGATCAAAATGAATAATTTCAAACTTAACTCTAGTAATTAAGAAAAGCAAATTCAAATATGAATCAAAGACTATAAGATAGAAAGAGTGAAAAAAGTGACACTGATAAAGAAGGCCTGTGAAAGACTTTAAACGTGTCATGAACGGGGCGGGGGGAGGGGAACGTGGACTAAGACATTTACTTAATCAATTTTTTCTTTGCTGGACACTTGGCATGTTTTCCATTTTTTGCTACTAATAGTGTTAGGATGAACATATCTCTTGCTTTCACTGGGCATGTGCCCAGAAGTGGATCCTGGGCTAAAATGCCTAATTTTAAGGATTCTGTAACTTACAAATTACCTTCTAGAATGGCTCTAAAAGTTCTATTTCCACTTTTGAGTACAGTGGTACTTGCTTCCATGTGTCCTCACCAATACTGTTTCTAAGTTTTTTGGCCTAACCTGCCTAAACAAAGTTTGGATCTTTATACCTCTAATGATTACATCATGAATATGCATCTCTACTAGTGACAGCTCAGAAATCCATAATACTTATTATATCTGTACGTTACAATGCTTTGGACATTATCATCAGTTTTTGATGGTAAGATAGGGAAGACACAGACTGAATGTAAATGAGACCTCCTTTGGGACAAATGGGAGGATCAATAAGAAAAAAAGAAAGGCTCAAGGGCATGAAGATAAACTTCCCCAACTTCACTATTTTGTCAGAATTGGCCCAACTTTCTAAGGCCTCACGTAATTCTCCACTCATTCAATTATCAATATAATGCAACTCTTTGGAGAAGAGTGGCTATAAAAAAATGTACCAAGATGTATAAGAGATGACAATTCCTTTAAAGAGAACAGGATGGCCTGTCTTACCAATTTCTTTTTTACTGTCTTGGATGCTTTCAACATATCTGGACAGTAGTCTGAAATATGTGTTAGAACTCCATGTACCTAAGGCAGGGGTATGGAAAGGGCAACCTCAGTTTCAGAATATTGCTTCTGACAACCTCCCCTTTATACCTGCTGTTGGCTTCCTGTCCTGGGAGCACCAATGTCCCATGGAATAAGGAGCCTCTCTACACGATCATGGACATTTCTTTCCAGGAAGCAAACCTATGACAACAGGATGAGTCTCCTGGGTTCATACATTATGTTAGAGAATTAAAAGATGGCATGGCTGCACAGCTTTCTTCTGTTCCATGGTCCTGTCATTAGCTTTTCACTATAAGAATGGATCACAGTGAGGGTACCCATCCCACCAATATTTACTGAGCATCTATTACATACCGGAGTGGTGTTATATACTAGGGAAACAATTCAGACAAAAAAGGATATATGTTCTTGTTCACAGAGCTTATGTTCTAGTGTACCCTAACTCTCTCATGGTGTGCTATTACTGGCCCTTGTCTGGTTAACAATGGTCACTGGAGGTCCTCTGAACTCCTCAATTATACTAAAAAATATATGCCTGCTATAGATACAACTAGATGTTAGACCTGATGTTATCCTTCAGTTGGGCCCGAATTTCTTTGTAACTGGTAGATATTCATTAAAATCCACAGCAATCAGATACATCATTTGACCATTCTCTGGTTTCATAAAAATAGAATGTCTTGATCAGTTTATGGTAGGTTTTGCTTTTATTGCTGAGTTTAAGGGGAAAAGAGTCGTGTGAACTATTACTTGGTCTTGCACCTTAAGCAGTGTTGACTTAGAAGGTAAATTACAAATCTCAAGACTGTTAGTTACAGAGAAGTCTCAAACAGTGAGAACTCCCCAGCTTTAACACATGATTTAACTGGCTCTGAAGGAAGACTAAATTGTGTCTCTAACTTCTCCCAAAATAATACGTGTGCTTTCTTTGCACTTCAAAATGCTTTATGTAAACTAAATGCACAGAGATGATTACAGAATAGAGCTCAGACTGCTAACTCTCAGAACCAGACTAAGATCCTCCTTGCCAATTTCTAGCTGTGTGACCTTGGGCAAATTCATATTTCTGAGATTCCATTTCCTTATGTGCAAAATAAGGATAATAGTACATCTTAGTTTTGAGAATTTTTGTGAGAATTATATAAACAAAGTATTATTTTACTTTAGAAACAAAGTACCTACCTGCCACATATTAAGCACCTAGTACCTGGTGGCCATTAATATTAATGACCCTGTTGATTAGTCACAGGAAAAGTGAAGTTACAGGGAACAATGGGAATTGGAAAGTCAGGGCTTGCTCTAACTTGAAAAAAGTAAATATAATCATGGGTATGTAACAATCATTCTTGCCACCTCTAGGCCATTGTTAATGCAATTTTTTAGCCAGGAGTGCCCAAACCAGCCCATTTATCCCTGCTGAATTCTCCTTGCACTTTAAAAGCCCCAGCTCCAAGACTAGTCTTCACAATGCCTTACCACATCTCCCCACAATGAAAAATGGATTCTCTTCTGTGAATTTCCACAACACTTCCTATGAACTTCACATAAACACATGCTTCATATGACCTTCTATCATAGTCAGTCTTTTTCCTCTTAAAAATAATGTGCTGGTACAAAATTATCAGTTAGAAAATGCCTCCCAAACTTTTATGTTTCCTGTCCTCCTTCTTTCCACTTCTCACTTCTATACAGTAGCTTTTAACAGAGACTGACAGACTGACAGATTAGTTAATGGATATAATCAGGGGGAAGGGAAGAAAAAAAAGAACTAGTTGATTCTTCAAGTTTACCAGTGTGAAAATCCAATAATGTATAAACATAAATTTGTATTTTTAAATACATGTATTTTGTGTAAGGATCATGTATGGAAGTCACATTTTGGCAAGTGAAACCGTCCCTCTAAAATGAATCAGCCGAGATGGGAACACATACTTAGGTGGAAGCTATGTCACATTTGCTCTAGAAATGTACTAATACACTAAGCTAACATAGGCAGACTCTTTAAAAAGGTACTGATTATAATGCTCACTTTTTCCAACTTGATTACAATTATCTTAAGAGCCTTTGTTCATCATTTCTGAACCTCCCATGCTCCTTTGCATATGGTACACTTTCATAAATATGGATTGACAGAATTCCAAATGTTACATCACATTATCAATCCCCTGACAAAATTATAACGGTCTGCCCCCGCCCCCAAAATAGAAATTAAGGTCTCCCTACAGTTTACCTTCCTCTTCGTCATCTTCGGGAGGAGAAGGTATCATGGAGCTCTGAGACCCAGACTGCGGCAGGCGAAGGGAGGGGCTGGCTGTGGTTTTCCTCCTCTCTCTTTCTGATTCACTTTCCAAGCACACAACTTCATATAAAGTGTCAGTATTGTTCTTTCTTTCCTTCTGTTTTATCTTGAAGATGAAAAAATATCATTTAAGTGGTAGAATTATTTTTAATTGAGCACTACATTTCTGATTTCATATACGATGTGAGAAAAGATATTACTTTGAATGTCTACACTGAATGTAACTTTTTCTAAAGAGAAAAATGTATGTTTAGATTTAAAGAGCCATAGGAAAGTAGGTTATTTACTGGGCAGGACTCTTGTTCCGCAATTTTATTGTCTTCAGACTGTACCATCATTTACGCAATTGCCAATATTTAGTAAGCATTAACCATCTATAGCTTCCAAGTTACTTTATGGTGTTATCAAGGTTTCCTATATGAAACTATCCTTGAAAAAAATGTTTAAAAATATTTTAGGGGCACCTGAATGGCTCAGTCAGTTAAACATCCGATTTGTGATTTCAGCTCAGGTAATGATCTCATGGTCCTGAGTTTGAGCCCTGTGTTGGACTCTGTGCTGATAGTATGGAGACTGCTTGGCAGGGTTCTCCCTCTCTTTCAAAATAAACAAACATTAACAAAAAAATTCTAGGGGCTTCTGGTTGGCTCAGGTGGTTAAGCTTCTGACTTTAACTCAAGAGCCTGTGAGTTAGAGCCCTGCATCAGGCTCTGTGCTGACAGCTCAGAGCCTGGAGCTTGCTTTGGAGTCTGGGTCTCCCTCTCTCTCTGCTGCTCCCCCACTTGTGCTTTCTCTCAAAAATAAGTATTTTTTAAAAATTTTAAAACATAAAAGTTTAGGACTAAGAGAGTCCTCTTATTTCCATGTTTCTTCCCTCTTGTTTAGCTTAATTAAAGTGCTGGAGGGAACTTTTCTTCCACTGAAAGCTAAAACTTGGGGTGCGCAGCAAGAAAGTGATTAATGAAATTCACCAAAATCTTTTATTTCAAATTAGTTTGTATTTTGAGGCAAACATATAGCAGTTTGAACTCACCTAAATTAAAAATTAAGGACAGAGAATATTAAACTTTGCCAGTACCAAATTTTAATATGTTAATATCCCATATTACAGGAGAAGGGGGGAGTGAAACACAGAGCAGAAAGAAAAGGCAGAATTGTAGGAAAAGATACAAAGATAATTCAAAAGGTGGCTACACCAATGAGAAAGATGTACAAGCATAAAGTAAAACAGAAAGGCAGGGGATTAAAAGGTTCATTAGGTACAGAAATACCAGGCAGAGCAGATTTTATCATCTGAATGTTCATGTAGGTTCTTAAAAAAATTATTCCAATCCTGGAAGGCCAAGTTAGTGGCAATGTACCCTTTCAATATCATCCTGAAGCACTGCATAATACAGGAGTCATTAAAACTTTCTGTAAAGGGCCAAAGAGTAAATCTTTTACGCTCTGGGGGTCACTAGTCTGTGGCAACTACTCAACCCTGCCATTATGGTACAAAAGCACCCACAGACCCTGAGTAAGGTGATATGACTGCATTCCAAAGAAACTTTATAAAAACAAAGGCCAGGCCAGACTTGACCCATGGACTGTAGTCCGCAACATGTCTACCTAAGGATTATTTAATTTTCTAGATGAATAAACAATTTTGACTTAGCTACTTATTTTTTTTTTTTGAAGTTTATTTATTTTTGATAGAGAGACAGAGTGTGAGCAGGGGAGGGGCAGAGAGAGAGGGAGACACAGAACCCAAAGCAGGCTCCAGATTGTGAGCTGTCAGCACAGAGCCCAACACAGGGCTTGAACTCACAAACCACAAGATCACGACCTGAACCAAAGTCAGATGCTTAACCATCTGAGCCACCCAGGTGCCCCAACTACTTACTTATAATTAAAGACCCAGACTGTGGAAAGTTATATATTAGCCTGTAGATTTGTGTCTGGTAGACAGCAAATGATTTCTGTCCAGTAGAAAAAATAACCCACTTACCTATAAGAAGTTAACCAGTTTTGTTTCTAACCTAGCAATCTTGTTGACATTCTTTGTTTTTTTTTTTAAAGAAGCACTATATAAACTCAAGTTCCCCAAATATGTGAAGCCAGTTTAACCACCTTTCTGGTTCCCTCATTACTTAATGAACTGAATTAAAATCTATGATACATGTTCATTCTAAATTTCTAATTATTATTTTTAAGTATTATTCTTTCCCTATATCTAAAAAGAATAGGATTTCCTTTTTTTGCTTTGTTACAAATTATTATCTGAAACATTAGTTAAATACTACCTAAGACTTCAAAGATCAGTAGCTCTTTACCTTTAAAAAAAATTTCTCAGAGACTATATAAATGTGATCACCATTGCAGTTCACATAGAAACCCTTCTGTGAATAACACTGACCAGACCAACATTGCCCTTTGAAGTCAGATAAACATGAACTAAACCTTGCTTATAAGTCAAGAATTCCAGCTATTAAAAATGATATTCATTGTTGAAGCTGGGAAATAGTATGTGGGGATTCATTACACTATTATTTTTATTTCTGTGTATGTTTGAATTTTCTGTAATAAGCAGCTTTTTAAAAAGCACTCTTGTAAGAAAAACACAGTAGACTTGAATAAATGGAAAGATATCACATGTTCTTAGGTAAGATGACTAAATATCATTAAGATGTCAATTCTCCTCAGTAAAAATACCTATGCTTTTTTTCTAGAGCTATAGATTTTGAATCTGAAGTTTACATGAGAAACAAACAAGAATATCCAACAAAATCCACAAAAGAAATGGAAAGGGAGGGTAGCCCTATCAGATATGAAAACATATAGTAAAGTCCACATAATTTAAAGGGTGATATTGGTGCCTGAGTAACCTAAAAAACACATGGAATGGAACATAAAACCATAATGAAAAGAACATAATAAAACATAGTAAACATAACATACAAAAAGTGTATGGCCATTTGGAAAAACATTAAATCAGACTCATACTTTACATCATAGAAGAGAATAAAACACTAATGAATCAGAGACTAATGAATCAAGTAGAAAAATGAAACCATATAAGAAAAAACTATATAATAGAAGAAAATGTGTAAATTTCTTTATTATTGGCTATACAGAAAGCATTTCTAATTATAACTCAAAATCCAGAAGCTTTAAAGGAAAAACTCAATAAATTTCAAGTACAAGAGAAGAAACTGTATGGCCAAAAAGCTGAAAAGATTCATCATAACTTAAGTCACAAGACAAGTGACAAGTAACAAATGAGGACAAGTATTCGCAACTTATATCTCAAAGGGTCAATCTCTCAACTACAGGAAAAACTTACAATCTAAGAGAAAAAAGGCCAAAAAGCAACAAATAGAGAGAGACAGTTCACAGAATAGGAAAGTAAAAATCACCCTTAAATATATGAAAATTGCTGGTTTTCATTAATCAAAGGAGAAATTAAAACTACCATCAGATCCTTAAGTTTGACAAAATACTCATGACAAACATATGGAGAAACAAGTACTCTCATATCCAGCTCATATCTGATTACAACTGTGACGGAGGAGAATTTGGCAGATATGACAAAATTACAAATCTAAAATTCTCATGTCATGTGCCAAAGAGTCTACTAATAAAAATTTAAGATGCAGTTAAAAAAAAAAAGAATGAGGAAGATCGCTATGAACTACTGTGGAATGATCTGCAAGATATATTAAAAAAGCAAGGTGCAGAACAGTACATGCTAGTTTTTGTTTAAAAAAGGAGTTAAAAATATGTAGGAGTATTTTATTATTTTCACAAAAAGAAACTTTGGAAAGATAACCCATAAACTAATGAATAATGGTTACTTATGAGGTTGGGTGGAGAAACAGATGAGTGCAAATATGACTTCAGAGTACATTTTTACAGAATTTTGACTTTTGTACCATTATAAATATTTTAAATATTAAAAACATATATTACACCAAAGAGGTAAATAAAAATACCCAAAGACCCCAAATTGAAAATATGTAAACAAATGAACCTAACTATATGTCAAGTGGTAACATAAATACAATGAGGTAAAAAATTCTAATTAACTTTTGATAATCTTACTAGAATAGTTCAAAGGGGAAAAAATAGTTCCATAAAATCTTAACCTTCACTCAATAGTTTTATTATTAATTGAAGTACTGATTTTTTTTGAATGAATATCAACAAATGGGAATTTGAAACTGTAGACTCAAACAATTTCATATTACATGTCTGTTTTTTTGTAATACATAAGTATTACAGTTATATTAATAGATGTTTCTCCTAAAATTTGAGCATCTATAGAAAAGTTCAGAATATACTAAATATTTTGGAAAACTTTTCATTTAAGAAGTTACATACTAATTCTTATAAACTGATATTAAAATATAGGTTTTATTTACAATAGAAAAAACCTGTACAATGTAATTTGTACACAAACTGCAGTGTAAGGCTAACTTGATTGTAGAAATGGTGCAAGTTTATTAATCAATGACCCATCATAAATATGTTAATATACAAGCTTGTCCTCACTGAAATCTTATAATTAAAATCTGTATTTCAAAAACACATAATAAATATTACCTGTCCTTAACATTTCATAAGTTTTTGATTTATAAAATTAAAATAAAGATTTTGTTATAAATTTGCTAGGAAGAATAAAATAAAGATCTGTATTAAGGGTATTTCATAGTGCCTAGGTGGCTCAGTCGGTTAAGGGGCCAACTTCGGCTCAGGTCAGGATCTCACTCGTGGGTTCGAGCCCTACGTCAGGCTCTGTGCTGACAGCTCAGAGCCTGGAGCCTGCTTCGGATTCTGTGTCTCCCTCTCTCTCTGACCCTCCTCGGCTCACACCCTGTGTCTCTCTCTCTCAAAAATAAACAAACATTAAAAAAAAAAGGGGTATTTCCCTAATACTGCGATTTTTGAATTCAATAAAGAAGGATAAAGCAAAAAATACATTACTGTTACTGTAATTAAGAAGATATTCTATATTAGAAACATTAATTTAAAAGAACAGAAGAAAACTATGTAATGTTACATTACTGTTGAAAATATATGAATGAACTCAACTGATTTAGGGAAGGATTATCAATGGATACTAAAATCATTAGTTAGAAAGTTGTAGAGATTCTGGGTAGTTAGAAGTTGCCAAAGAATCACCCCAAATATTATTTGCTAAATACAAAGAGAAAACTATTTTTACCAAGGAAAAATCCAGTGGTCACCACCTAACCCCAGTGGCACTTCCCAGGAATAATGGGAATACCATGATATCACGTCTCCTGACTTAGCACTTGAAGATTTCTAGTATAGAAAGCATTTCCATATTTTTTATCTTGAGAGGGATAGTGGCTTACTCCATATCCCTGCATATGTACACACACATGCACACATATACACACATCCCAGATAGAAATAAGAGGCCCAGGTTTCCACTACGGTTATGCTAATAACTTGTCTATATGATGTTGACTAATACAGACATCAGCTTCATTTATAAAATAATTTCATAAAAGATTTTAAGACTCCTACAGTCTCTTTGGCAATAAAATTCTGTAATTCGATCATTTTAAGAATGCTTAACTGGTCTTATCGTCACCTTATGATACTGCTGGAAAATCTGGTCTTCAGATTAGTTTCTTCCTCTTTTAGTAAATGATATCTAAAAATTAAAATCCAAAAAACAATCATTCTTTCCTAATTTTAAGCTTTTTCTCTGATATGATGCCTTCTTAATATAATAATCCCCACAGGTAGGAAGGTTTCCAGGCTGAAGAGGAGTTAGTGAGTCATCAGATAATTTTAGTGAAAGGAAAAAGAATCCATTTTTAAGCATGTATTAAAAAATACATTTCTAGGGGCACCTGGGTAGCTCAGTCAGTTAAATGTCTGACTTCAGCCTAGATCATGATCTTGCTATTCCCGAGTTCAAGCCCTGCATTGGGCTCTATGCTGATAGCTTGGAGCCTAGAGCCTGTTTCAGATTCTGTGTTTCCCTCTATCTCTCTGCCCCTCCCTAACTCACTCACGTACATGTGCGTGTGCATTCTCTGTGTCTCTCTAGAATAAATAAACATTTAAAAAATTTTTCTATAAATATTTTCCCATATGGACAGCAGGAATAAACAGAAACTATCTGCTATACATTTGAAAAATCTGGTCAGCAGAATTGTTTCCTTTTCTGTCTGAAGAGATCTGCAAAAGGGTTAAAATTTTAAATTCTGCTTAAGTCAGTCCTAAAAATGTTCTTAAAGACCTACAAACAAAGGGAGCATGTTTCTATGGAAAGAACCCTGATTGAGACTCTTAGAAGGCTTGGGTATGCACCTTGTTCACACAAAATTCCATAAAATATTTTACATCTTTGGGTCTATAAAACGAAGATACTATCCTCATTGGATCACTATGAAAAGTATGTGAGACAGAAAAGAGCAAAGTAGCTAGAATAGTGATGGCTACAGTAGGCCCTCAACCACTGCAGCTATTGCTTTTTAATGTCATGAATGTAACGGAGGAAATAAACTTAGTTAGTTATGTTACAAGGAATGGGAGTAACAGTGCTCTAAGTGCCCTAAGACAGCAACAAGTTCCTCAGATTCGTCACACTCTCTCTCTTCTTTCCCATTCCCTACCAGTCACAAAACTCCGCCTCCCCCCCCC
>NC_043712.1:11391551-11439723 GCF_006229205.1 Suricata suricatta
AGTTCACCCTGCCAAGGCCATTTGTTAGCCTTATTAAATACATTATTGTAGACCAAGCCATATAATATTCCTGTAAACTCACTGCAGTCTTTGACTCTAAGATTGTATAAGACCTCAAGGGAAAAGCAGGATCAGAGAAATCTATGTTCACCCAAAGAGACAGAACTCTAATGAAAGAGAATGTTTTCTTACATACAAGTCTGTACTAAAATTTATTATAGAATTAATCTATTTATCATCTCTTACTCTACAAACTAAGAATCATCCCTACTTCCTAAACTTTTAAAATGATACCTGGATACTGGTTTTCTTTCTCAAGTATTCTTACCCTGGGGCTGATCCACTATTAGTGTTATTCTGACTTCATGATTTAGTATTTTTTATTCTTCCTGTGTCCCACTAAGGTTCCACAGTCCTCTGACAGCTAAAATGTATGAAGAACATACTATGTGCCAAACGTGTTGTACAGTTTCTCACTTAATGTCACAATAACACTATGAGCAAGATTAACTCACTGCCATTTTACAGATGAGTAAACAGGCTCACAGAGTTGATGGTATTTGCTCAAAGTCATAAAGCTAGTCAGTGGTAAAATCCATGTACTCTGACTCCAAAGCTGATAACCCTATGCTAATCCTTTGCTGCCACAGTGAAGAACTGAGAAATCAGTGCTGGGACCCAGGTTTGCTTTTTGTCACCTAAGAAAACACTGAAGAGAAATCTCTCTTCCTGTGTTGTTTTCTACCTTTTTCTAACTATAAACAAAGGGCTAACTTCGATACACTGGAACTAAAATATTTACTGCTATCAGAAAGTACATTTAAGGGGCAGTTGGGTGGCTCAGTCAGTTAAGCCTCGACTTTGGCTCAGGTCATGATCTTGGGGTTCACAATTTTGAGCCCCATGTTGGGCTCTGTGCTGACAGCTCAGAGACTGGAGCCTGCTTTGGATTCTGTGTCTCCTTCTCTCTCTGCCTCTCCTTGCTAGTGCTCTGTCTCTTTCTCTCTCTCACAAACAAATAAAAACATAAAAAAATTTTTTTAACTACATTCAAGTAAACTGACAAGCACCATTATAATTTTGTAAATGAGAAGATCAAACATGTAGATAAAATCAAGCCAACAAATATTTATTGAGAACTAATATGCTTTAGATGCTTGGGATAAATCAGTGAGCAAGGCAGATCAGGAATACTGCCTTAGTAGAAGTTTCTAACTGGAAAAAGAGATAATAAGCAAAATAAAATTAAATATATCATGTGGTACATTGGAAGTTAAAAGTCTTGTACAAAACTTAAAATATGCTACTAGCATGGGGGTGGGGATGACTGGCAGTACCAGTGGAAGAGCAGACAAACTGCAGTGTTAAATGAAGCAGTCATGAATTGTTAAGATGTAAATCTGAGTAAAAACTTAAAGATAAGGGCTTAAAGGAGGTGAGTAACAGCAAGTGGGACAAAGGGAAAGAACATTTTAGGCAGAAGAGATAGTTAATACCAAAGGCCCTAAGAGTACGGTTAGAGCCAAGGAAGAAAATAAGAAGAGCAGTAAGAGAGAAATTAGTTTATGATGCAAGCAGCAGATCAGACAGGGTCTTATAAGAGCACTGTAAGGCGTCTGGTTTTCATAGAGTGAAATAAGGTTAAAGGGTTACAAGCAGAAAAACGATCTGATTTGATCTTAGGCTGCTATGTAGAAAACATATCAAACAGAGGGAAAACAAACAGGGAGATAAGTGAATAGGCTACTACAGTAACTCAGGTAAAAGTGAGGATTCCGAAGTGAGGTTAACATAATTTAAATGGTAAGAAGTATCCATATTCTAGGTATGTTTTGAAAGTAAATAGAATTTCCTGACAGACTGGATATGGGGTGTAAAAAATAAAAGTAAAATTCTTGGCAATAATTGGGAGAAGATGTCCATGAACTGAAATAGTAAAGACAGGTAAGTAGAGCATTTTAGGGGTGGAGACACGAAACAATGAGATTTCTTTGGACATGCTCCATTGGAGATGTCCTGAAAGCTAAGTGAAAGAGGGGTAAGAAGGAGGGAGTGATCATCTGCATCATATACTGCTGACAGGCCAAGGAAGGTGAAAACTCAGACTGACCACAGATTTAATGACTTTTTTCAAAACTTTCTGATACAAAAGAAAGCAAAAAAGGGAAAAGTCGTGGGGCAACTGAGGCCAAGAAAAGCTAAAAGTAGGAGAGTTCATCTGCTGCCCACCACAGGAAAAAAAAAAGAGTACAGAATTTGACTTTGACCAAATTAAATGACAGACTTTTTTTTTTTAACTGATACTAAGAGACCACAATATAACAGACCAAAACAATCTATTATTAAAAATGTCTACTATAGGGGCGCCTGGATGGCTCAATCAGTTAAACATCTGACTTCGGCTCAGGTCATGATCTCATAGTTGGTGAGTTTGAGCCCCGTGTCAGGCTCTGTGCTGACAGCATGGAGCCCGGTGCCTGCTTTGGATTCTGTGTCTCCCTCTCTCTGCCCCTCCCCTGTTTGCACTCTTTCTCTCAAAAATAAAGAAACAATAAAAAAATTTTTAAAGAAATGTCTACTACACAATACAAAATTGCTAGACAAAGGAAAATATGACTCACCAGACATTAGAATCAGCAGTTAAGGATTTTTAAAGTAAGAATATTATAAATATGCTCAAGGATGTAAGAGGAAATCTGCTTAAAAGAACAAAGAGGAAATCTCATGAGATAACAAACTATAAAAAAAGGAGCAAATGGACAAATAAGATCTGAAATTTACAAAATTCATTGAATGGGCTTAACAGCAAACTGGGAATGATAAAAAAAAAGTGTGGGAGGGGAGAGCAAACCAACTTTAAGACAGATGAAAACAGAGTCTCCTACATCTGGTGAAAAAAACAGAAATAAAAAATAAATAAAAACATAGATCCTTAGGAGATCTGTGGGGTAATATCAAAAGGACTAAAATATATGGAACTTGAATCCTCAGAGAGAAAAGAGAGATGGGGTAGGAAAAAGGTTGAAAGACCAGATTTCCCTCAAAACTGGAAAACAAAACAAAACATAAATTTAAAAATTCACGAAGAGTGGCGCCTGGGGGGCTCAGTCGGTTAAACATCCGGCTTCAGCTCAGGTCATGATCTCACTGTTCGTGGGTTTGAGCCCAGTGTTCGGCTCTGTGCTGACAGCCAGCTCAGAGTCGGGCCTGTCTTTGGATTTTGTGTCTCCCTCTTTCTCTGACCCTCCCCTGCTCACAGCTGTCTCTCTCTCTCTCTCTCTCTCATATATAAATAAAAAACATAAAAAAAATTTTTTTAATTCAAGAAGCTCAGCAAATCCCGAGGAAGAAAAGAAAGAATAACATACCCAGATAATACATCATTTAAATGTCTGAAAACCAAAGATAAAAAATAATCTTAAGAGCAGCCAGAAAAAAATGACTCCTTACAAACAGAGGAACAATATGTGTTTTGACTTAACATCAAAAACAATGAGAGCCACAGGATGGTGGGATGATATCTTCACAGTGCTGAAAAAAAATGTCAACCCAGAATCGTACAGCCAGTGAAAATATCTGACTGGAACGAGGGTGGAATAAAAACATTTTCAGATAATGAAGTTCTCTATGAAATCTTGCCATTTGTAAGATTCCATGTGGATGGAACTGGAGGGTATTATGCTAAGCAAAATAAGTGAGGAAAAAACAGGTATCACATGATTTCACTCATATGTGGAATGTGAGAAACTTTACAGATGATTGTAGGGGAAGGGAAGGAAAATTAAGATAAAAACATAGAGGGGCAAACCATAAGAGACTATGAATACAGAGAACAAACTGAGGATTGATGGAGATGGGGAAAATGGGTGATGGGCATTAAGGAGGCCGCTTGTTGAGAGGAGCACTGGGTGTTTTATGTAGGTGAATCACTCACTGGGTTCTACTCTTAAAGCCAAGACCACACTGTCCGTTAAATAACTTGAGAATAAATATATTTTTTTAAAAAGTTCCTCTAAGAGTTATGTCTTTAGTAGATGAGCATTAAAAGAAATGCTAAAGTAAAGTCTTTGGAATGAAGGCAAGTGAAATCAGAAAGAAATTTGGTTCTTCAGGAAGAAATGAAGAGAAACATAAATGATAAATAGGTGGGTAAAAATATAAGACAATTTTTCCTCTTACTATGTTTAAAATACATGTGACTGTTTAAAGATCTAAGTGACAGCTTAATGCTAAATCAGCCTCAAAAACAGTTTTTCCTTTCTTAACTACTCCCCTCCCATATTTACAGAAAAGAATAATACCTGTTTTAGTTTCAAAAAGAAATTTTCAGTAGTACTACGTTTGCTGAAGGGCCAGAATAATCTCTCATTAGGTGAGCACACACGGACTTTTGTCTCTATGAGAAATCGAACAGGCTCCTGTACTTCTGTTATTACCAAATCAACAGCTGTGGTCATAAACAGCACTTTATCTAGAGAAAGAGGGGAGAAGCAAATAAAAAAATGGAAATATATTTGCTCATACAATTATTGTTAAATTAATTACTTTTATCACAAACTTTCAAGATACTTTAAGGTAATCCATCAATTAAATAAAAATCTAAAATAATCAGATAATCAGATAACTTGCTGTTTTGAAAATTCTTTTTCTGTACTGAGAATTCTTTGCTTGGGTAGACTCCTTGGAATTAGTGACAGCATTAAATACTTTAAAGTTTATAAAACGTACTATCAGATTGTTTTGTAAAAGTGACATACGGCCTCTTTATGTCACTCTTACCCACACTGGGAATTCTCAATTTTTTAAATCTTGATTGATTTATCCATTTATCTATAGTGCTGTAACAAGAAAAAATGAGGGAGGAAAAATAAATGCTCAATAAGAGGCACAAGTCAAGCAAATAAGGTTACATTTGCAGGATAGAATATTATGTAGCCACTAAATGACCTTTATGAAGAGGATAAAATACCTTGAGCACAGCGTATCTGAAAAATCTACATAAAAAATTGGTCACAGTGGTCCCCTAGGGGCAGGGCCCTGAGGACCGTGGCAGACTTTTCCTTTTCCTTAGATATCCTTTTAATTTTTAACTATATGTGCATATATTATCTCTACAAAAATAAATAAAATTTAGAATTTTGTATACAACTAAATATGTAAGTAGAAAAGGAAGCAAGAAAGGGAAAAATTAAGAGAGAGGGAGGGAAAAATAAGTGGGGAAAAATTATACTTTGTTTACAGTCAAATTTCGTAACAACCTCAAAGACTTATACAAATTCTTTGGTTTCACTACAATTAAAAAAAACACTGGATATTTGTGAAATAAATGGTCCTAAGGTTTGGGTATCTTCTTGGGACTAAAATTTCTGCTCATGATGTCAGCAATCTGCATCACCTTTAGGAGTTTCTTCATTTACAACTTGAAAAGGCAGAGATTTTGGATTCCAGCTCCCAGTGATAACGTAGGACTTTCCATCCGAACTTTTGCCCATAGATTCCTGAAGAAAAGAATAAAAACAAACAAGAATGCCAAAATAAGTGAACGAACTCCCATTTTGCTGCCTTTAACAGAGAAGTTGCAGAAATATAAGAAGATTGTAAGAGGGTCAGATTTTCTTAAAAAGGTAAAATCGGGGTGCTCGGGTGGCTCAGTCAGCCGGGCGTCCAACTCTGGCTCTGGTCAGGATCCCGCAGTCCTTCTGTGGGTTCGAACCCCGCATTGGGCTCTGTGCTGACAGCTCAGAGCCTGGAACCTATTCAGATGCTGTGTCTCCCTCTCTCTCTGCCCCTCCCCTGCTCATATTCTTGTCTCTCTCTCAAAAATACACAGATATTAAAACAAAAAGTTTTTTTAAAAAGGTAAAAATATATGTGAATATCACTAGTTAAAATTAAAGATGTGCCAATTATTTATGCGATTGTTTTTGAAAAGTTATAAAGTAAATGCTTGTAAATTATATCAAATTGTACAAACATCAGAGAAACTTATCACATAAATCTATGTTGAATTGTTTCGCCAAGTGAATAATTATCACATTAATTTTAGTTTTGAAAATAAAGTTTTTCACATAAAAGCAACAACATTAATACCACGAACTTTTATAAAACTCATGATAGTTTGTAAACACCTCTCACAAATCTTCTCTGATTCCCACTTCAACCCTAAATTATAAACAAGGATTATTCACTAGTATACAGTCAAGCCACCAAGGCTAAGACTAAATGGGTCTAAGACCGGGCTAGTAAATAGCAATTCATAAATAAAAAAATTCCCTTATTTTTGTTTACTGCTATTGTAGCTCACAAGAACACCTTCATAAACTTGCTTTAACATCAAATTCAGGCTGAATAAAGTGAAAACTTTATCAAGGAAACAGTGTATTACCTTAAAAAAAAAAAAAAAAGCAATCCTTACCAAATCTAACAAGTGCATGTCACTATTTCGTACATCTTTTCCTGGGCTAAGGAGAAGACCAAAACACCTGCCAAAAGAAGAGTAGAAACATAAATTTGGGGAAAAAAAACACAAAAAAGATGCATAAATTAGGTCACTTAAAATTCTTCTTGATGGATAAAAGACCCATTAAAATTATTAATATATTACTACTGCCCAAATAATCCTTGCTTCTTTAATTTATATAAATAAATTCTGCTTGGCTTTTATTATTACACAGTTGAAGTCAGCATACTAGCTGCAGATTTATGGGAGACAATTCAGAGTGAATGAAGTATTTACTTTAATAACCAAAAGAATCCCCCAGAGAACAACGTATTTTTCATATATATGGGAATATATATAATACAAAATTTTTTACAGAGAGAGAGAGAATGGAGGAGAAGAGCGGGGGGGGGGAAGGAGGGAGAGGGAGAGGGGGGCAGGGGGAGGGAGAGGGGGGGGGGAGAGAGAGAGAGAGAGAGAGAGAGAGAGAGAGAGAGAGAGAGAGGGAGGGAGGGAGGGAGGGAGGGAGGGAGGGAGAGAGAGAATATGAATCTCGACCAGGATCCATGTTCAGCACAGAGCCCAGCACGGGGCTTGATCCCATAACCCTGGGATTATGACCTGAGCTGAATTCAACAGTTGAATGCTCAACCAACTGAGCCACCCAGGCACCCTACAAATACATTTTTGAATACAGTACATGGTTACTCTATTAAATTGATAAAAACTAGAATTTATACTTAAACTGAATTTACTAAAATGTTTACCTTTCAATGGCAAGTTCTTTATTAGTTGTTTGTTGCACATAGATGACTATCTTTTTATCAGTTCCTTGGCGAAGTTTAAAGCATTGTCTGTCCTTCTCTTTAGGAACTGCACTGTAGAACAACATGTTTCATTAATTTTGCTTAAGTATTTTCTTATGACATATACTAGAACAACTTCTCCTGAATCTAGGATTCTTTTCTGTGTCTGGGTTTCAAATCCTAACAGAAATTTAAAACTCATCATCTGCTTCTTAATGTGAAAGTATTACCTTTACTGTATATAATCCACTATACAATTTATATAAGGACAGAAAAAACACTCTTCTGCTCCCTAAAATGTGGCTTTAGTTGTTTAATTTCTGTTGCTGAAAAAATTAAGTTAGACATTTGCAAAGCACTTAGCATAGCATTTAGCACATAGACACTAAAAAAAAATTAGTTTTCTTTCAATTTAGGTTTGTGTTTTTTTTTTTTTTTTACAAATTATTGCCTTATTTGCTTAAATATATAATAAAGAAAAAATACCTAATTATGGATTCTCTGAATTTCAAAACAAGGTGCCTTCAAAAAATAACAGAGTTAAGGAAGATATGGCCAAAAAGTAAGCCGTTGCCTAACACCTCCCTTAAGCAGTGATAACACTGCAAACCTGTGCAATTATTATAAAAATAAAACTAATGATATAAACATTAATTTAAGAAAAAAACTGAAAATATTCTTAAAATTAGAGTTTACCAAAACAATCTCCTGGTCTGCCACACACCACTTGTTCCTAGCTCCTTTGTTCTCAAAGGCAAACATCAGCCTATGGCAAACAGCCAACATGCAGCAAATATAAATTATGTCTCAGTGCTACACAACTTTTAAAAAATGGCAGCTGAACCATTAGAAGATACTGGAAAAGACCACATGGGAGTTCTGAGTACCTACTCAAACTAAAAAGTGGCTCTGAAAAAATAAAATCAGTTAGAAGACCATCTGCATTTACATAGTAACCAATTCAAAAACACTCCATGAAACTGAAATTAGAAAATCAAAGAACCTTATCAAAGGAGTCTAGAAATGACAAATATCTGCAAAGAAAACTCCATACCAAACTGTTAAATATTTGTGGCTGACAGAATTTTCATCTATAAGGATATAGGCAGGTCTCAATTTTCAACTGATAACAGATACACTAGTCTTTATGTTCTGTGATTGCTGACATAGAAATAAATATAATCCCATTTTTTGGGCAGTATTTAAAAAGACAAAAGATATAAAGTTGTCTCTGGTGTCCTAAGGCTGAAGTGCAAGGAAAAACTATATTACCAGGAAACAGAGTGGAGACTGTTTAGCAGTGGAAGTTTATTTCATTGCTGTCAGGGACTCTAGATTAGATTTCTTCCTTTTTTTTTTTTTTAATGTTTATTTTTGAGAGAGAGAGGGAGTCATAGAATCTGAAGCAGGCTCCAGGTTCTGAGCTGTAAGCCTGATGCGGTGCTCAAACTTGTGAATCCCGGGATTGTGACCGGAGCCGAGTGGGTGGCTTAACTGAGCCCCCCAGGTGCTCCTGGATTGTATTTCTACTATTGTCATTGTATCATTGAATGGATCCACCCAAATAATTTTACGTTTACTTCCTACTGTATAAATTATAGTAATGAGGTCCAGGCTTTATTACAGTAAAACCACAATCTATACTGTGCTATGGTTATTTATACATACTGTTATTTTTTGGATAGGTGCTAAGTTATATGGGTGCACCATTGTATTATGTTTTTAGTGAACTATAACTGACTTACAATAGTAGATTAACTTGAGGTGTATAACATAATGTTTCAACACTTAATATTGTGAAATGCATCATATTTTAATCATGTTATTTTGGTCAACATTCACTTTCCACTTTTTAGTTTTGGTATTATATATAGTGCTAAGGAGAGCAACCATCTTAATAATTCTCTTCGTACCTCAGTGATTATTTCTGTAGATAGATTCTGTAGATATTACAGAATCACTGGATAAAAAAACTGCATTTAGCAAGTTCAATGTGATAATGAACTTTTCGATGAGTCCATTATAATAAGGCTACACAACACTCTTTTTTACTATAAGCTACAATTCAATAAAATCATGTTAACAAAAAAAGAACAAAGCCCTAGCAAATGTGAAGAGCAAAACGACCATCCGGGGATTTTCCACACAGCGTTTCCTTGGTAGGAGGGTGAATGAACAGGGATGACTGGTCTACCTTGAACATGCCTGAGTTCATAAGAAAGAAAACTAGTCCTAGTGCTTCTGAGAGAGCTTAGGAATTGTTTCTATTCGTAATTGAAATTTATAAACAGGGTCTACATAAATATCTTTACTAATGAAAAAAAATGAAGCTTAAAGAAACTTTTGTTAAAATGGAAAGTAACTATTACAAAGTTTGTAGATTATAATATCCACTTCCTAGGGTAGATATGCATTCTGTGGGAAGCAGCACATCCCAGTGCTGCTGTGAGAACAGAAACAGCTGATGGCAGAGCACAGATCACAGCAAAGTCTCATACCTCAGCGAATAAATCAAAGTTGAAGCTGCACTGTACACTAAGTTTGCCACCAGATGGCAGGATAATTCCGAAAGTCTGCAGGGAGACCAAGAGTCCTCAGTTGTTCAAACAAATGAACCAGCCATTGTGCTTTCTAATTTAAAAGCAAATAGCAGAAATCACTCATATTTTGATGTAATTCCATTTTATTAGGTAGTCAAGGAGGAAAGAGACTTTAATATGCAACTATCAATTATGATCCAGGAAGCACCCTATGTGTGATACAGGTTATGGAGGGAAAAGAAGAAAAATCAATCATCTTGTGACCATAGTATTTTAAAGTTAGAAAGGGCTTTTGAGTCTAGTCACCTCATTTTATAGATAAGGTAACTACTGCCAGGAGGTAGAAAGAAACTTGGAAAGGGTCACCATGTTAATAGCAACAATAATTAAACTAAACCTAAGTTTTTATTCTTGTTCCAGAGTTCTTCACTACTCAAGAAGTATCATTTTACATAAAAACCCAAGCCAGTTATTTCTGACCCTGTCTGCAAAGTTAAGACTTCAGACACACAAACCTCATTTCTCCACTTCCAATGTGTTCAGATAAACTATCATGGTAAATCTTGATTTCAACAGCCTTAAGATCTTTAGATTATTAAAAGAAATTAACCAGCCAATGACACCAAAAAACCCAGCAAAACAAAAGCAGCTACAAACCCAGCAGGCAGGCTTAGCTTCTGTCATATTTCACATCAACAGTCAGCCAGTTATTATGAATCTAAATGAACATGGTAATAGGACATATTTTCCCACACGAAAGAATTTTTTTAATAGCTTCAAAATTCTTCAAATATTGCCCCTGGAAAAGCGAAATTAAGAAAACAGTCCCATTTACAACTGCACCAGAAATAATAAAATACCTAGGAATAAACTTAACCAAAGAGGTGAAAGCCTTGTACCCTAAGTACAACACAAATAAATGGAAATATATTCCATGCTCAGGGACTGGGAGAACAAATGTTAATATGTCCATACTGCCCAGAGCAATCTACAGATTTAATTCATAATTCAATCTCTACCAAATATCAACAACATTTTTCATAGAACTAGAAATATTACTCCTGAATTTTGTCTGGTGTGACAACAGACTCTGAATAGCCAAAGCAATCTTGAAAAACAAGAACAAGGGGCGCCTGGGTGGCTCAGTTGGTTGTCTGCCTCTTGATTTCAGCTCAGGTCATGACCTCACGGTTCCTGAGATCAAGCCCTGCTCCATCTACTTGGGATCTGCTTGGGCTTGGGATTCTCTCTGTCATGACCCCCACTCCATGCGCGTGCTCTCGCTCTCTCAAAATAAACATTTAAAAAGAGAAAAAGAACAAAAGTGACGGTATCACAATCCCAGATTTCAAGATATACTATAAAGCTGTAGTAAGCTAAACAGTTTGGTACTGGCACAAAAACAGACACATAGATCAATGGAACAGAACAGAGAGAGCCCAGAAATAAACCCACAATTATATGGTCAATTAATCTTTGACAAAGAAGGAATATATATACAACAGGAAAACGTCTCTTCAACAAATGGTGTTGGAAAAACTGGACAACAACATGCAAGAATGAAACTGGACCACTTTCTTACACCATAAATAAAATGGATTAAAGATCTAAATGTGAGAGCTAACACCATAAAAATTCTATATGAGAGCATAGGCACTAACATCTTTGACGTTGGTCAGAGCACAAAATAAACTCAAAATGGATTAAAGATCTAAATGTGAGACCTAAAACCATAAAAATCCTAGATGAGAGCACAGGCAGTAACTTTTCTGACATTGGTCATAGCAACATTTTTCTAGATATGTCTCCTGAGGCAAGGGAAACAAAAGCAAAAAAAACTATTGAGACTACATCAAAACAAAAAGTGTCTGCCCAGCAAAGGAAACAATCAACAAAACTAAAAGACAACCTCCTGAACTACAGAAGATATTTGCAAATGACATATCCGATAAAGGGTTAGTATCCAAAATACATAAAGAACTTATACAACTCAACACCCAAAAAGCAAATAATCCAATTTAAAAATAGGTAGAAAACATGAAATGAAATGATATAGAGATGGCCAACAAACATGACAAGATGCTCAACATAACTGTCAGGGAAATGCAAATCAAAATCACAATGAGGTATCACCTCACACGTGTCAGAATGGCTAGTATTAAGAGACAAGAAATAACAAGTGTTGGCAAGGATGTGGAGAAAAAGGAATGCTTGTGAACAGTTTGTGGGAATGCAAACCAGTGTATCCACTATGGAAAACAGTATGGAGGTTCCTCAAAAAATTAAAAATAAAATTGCCAAATGATCCAGTAATCCCACTACTGAATATTTACACAAAGAATATGAAAACATTAATTCAAAAAGATACATGCACCCATATGTTTACTGCAGCATTATTTGTAACAGTCCAATTATGGACACACGCCATGTGCCATAAAGAGATGAATGGACAAAGATATTGTACGGGGTGTGTGTGTGTGTGTCTGTGTGTGTGTGTGTGTATATATATATGAATACAGATGTGCATGCATATGTGTGTGTGTGAGTGTACAATATATTCACAATACACACACATTCATTCCATGGTATATTACTCAGACAAAAAAAAAAAAAGAATGAATAAAAAGAAATCAGTCTTTCTCTGACTGACTTATTTCACTTGCCATTTTACCCTCTAGATCCATCCATGTTGTTACAAATGGCAAGATCTCATTCTTTGTTGTGGCTGAGTACTATTCCATTATATATGTCTATCACCTCATATGTATGCATGTATGTATATATGTGTGTATATGTACATATATATCCACCACCTCTTCTTTACCCACTCATCTACTGATAGACACTTGGGCTGCTTCCAGAATTAGAGAAAGAAAAATACCATATGCATTCACTCCTATGTGGAATTTAAGAAATAAAACAAAGAAAAAAAGTGACAAAAAATCAGACTCTTGCCTACAGAGAATAAAATGATGCTTACCAGAAGGGTGGGGGCTGGGAATAGGTGAAATAGGTGAAGGGGATTAAGAGAAAACCTAGTATGATGAGCACTGACAGAAGCAGTATACGTAATTTTTGAATTTCTATATTGTATATCTGAAACATAACACTGTATATTAATTATACTGGATTAAAAGCTTTAAAAATTTTAATAATAAAAATCTTTTCTCTGCAAATGTGCCTATTTCTTTTTAGCACTTACAAAATAAAACACTTTACCTATTAAGAGCAATCATTTCATACTCTGAAAGTTATATAATGTGAAATGCATGAACCACAAATGTTGTAGCATTTTAATATACACTTTGAAAAAAACAGAATAAAATACTCTACCTAAAATAACCTTTACCATCATCTTCTTTTATTTCTAAAGACACAGAGAAGGTAAAGATGTCACTGTCAGGAGTTTGGGGTGCAGCAGTTGCTGAAAGTGGGGTCTGCTTGGCAGAACGGCGGAAGGCAGTGGCAAAACTGTAAAGTATCCGGCTTACCTACAACAGATGGGTTAGAAAATGGGCTGTGATCACAAGAAATAAAACACTTTTATTAAGGATGAAGGTTACCTACTTTGTGTATGTGTGGGAGGGAAGTAACTCATCTTTCCCCCATTGATTTCTTTTGCTAAGTTATTAATTTGTTAGGGCTAGAAAGCAAACAACACTAAAAATGGCCACAGAAAAGGTTTTAAAAAAGAAATGGTTGTAAACAAGAAAAATTCAATTGGAAACTAATTTCCTAAATTGTTAGAAATGACCTGAATATCTTTATTATAAAAAAATAATTCTACAAGATTAGCTATAAAAGGACAGTTTGGAAATGTGTCACTGCTGAAGCCAAGCTGCCTATTTAAGCCAATCAAGAAGCAGCCCTGGTCTCTGCCACTCTCAGCAAGAAGATTATGGTTCCCCAAACTTCTCGTTTCGTTATATTTCAGCCCATGAGGCTGGAATAAATAAAACATTAGCATAGAATTTCATTTGGCTTTTAAGTGGCCATAATAAACACTACAATAACTTCAACACAGTGAGGGTCCAATTGACGTTTCATTTGCAGACAGTTTTCTGGGAAGGACTTACAGCTTCTTGTATTTCGCACCGGAAGACATGTATTCTGAAGAGCTCCGCATTGTAATGACTTTCAGTGAAAGCGAAACAGTCACTCTCAGGAGTTCCATCATGTCCTCTGACACAGAACAGGATTTTGTAGATAGGGTAGTTTGCGATTTCAGTGTTTGTCTGAGGATCTAAGAGTCTGTTCGGGGCGGGGGGGGGGGGGGAGATATAAAGAGCTTAGAGGGATTATGGGCTATTTTCACTATATCTGTATTAAGATCAAGACTCGTCTTTCTATCAAGATCATATAAACCATTTTTTTATTCTAATCATATTAATTTTAAGTCTTTTTAAAAAATTTTTTTATATAGTTTATTTTTGAGACAGAGAGAGACAGAGCATGAGACGGGTAGGGGCAGAGAGAGAGAGGGAGACACAGAATGTGAAACAGGCTCCAGGCTCTGAGCTTATTCTCCAGGACAGAACCTGATGCTGGGCTTGAACCCACAAACCGTAAGATCATGACTTGAGCCGAAGTTGGATGCTTAACCAACTGAGCCTCCCAGGTGCCCCATTAATTTTAAGTCTTGATAAATAAATCATATGTAGATTACTGAAGTTATTAACTATAATTCCCAGGTACTAAAACCTATATAATCTCATACTTTAGAGAAAGGCAATCAGAAAGATATAAACAATAAGTACATGTTTCTTATATAATCTGTACCTAAATAAAACTGTATCAATGGGTAAATTAGATTACCAAAATGAATCATTAAAGCTGTACTTCTCATTACCTCCTAAAAAATAACCTATTCTGCTTTATTACTTAAAAAAAATAGGGACACCTAGGTGGCTCAGTCAGTTGAGCAACTGACTTCAGCTCAGGTGATGATCTTGCAGTCCTATGAGTTCAAGTCCCACATTGAGCTCTATGCTGACAGCTCAGAGCCTGGAGCATGCTTATTAGGATTCTGTGTCTTCCCCCCTACCCACCCAGCCTCTCTGCCCCTTCTCTGCTCATGCTCTGTGTGTGAGTGTGTGTGTCTCTCTCTCTCAAAAAAAAATAAATAAATAGGGGCACCTGAGTGGTTCAGTTGGTTGAGCATCCAGCTTCTGCTCAGGTCATGATCTCATGGTTTGTGGGTTCGAGCCCCATGTCAGGCTCTGTACTGACAGCTAGCTCAGAGCCTAGAGCCTGTCTTCAGTTTCTATGTCTCCCTCTCTCTGACCCTCCCCTGCTCACGCTGTCTCTCTCTCTCAAAAATAAATAAAACATTAAAAAATTTTAACTAACTAATGTAAAAAATAAAAAACTGGGGATCTGAGTGGCTCAGTAAGTTAAACGTCCAACTGGCTCAGGTCATGATCTAGTGGTCCTTGAGTTCCAGCCCCAAATTGGGCTCTGTGCTGACAGCTCAGAGTCTGGAGCCTGCTTCTGATTCTGTGTCTCCCTCTCTCTCAGTTCCTCCCCTGCTCACACACACTCTCTCTCCCAAAAATTAAAGAACATAAAAAAAATTTTTTTAAGAATAAAAAACTGGGGCACCTGTGTGGCTCAGTTGGTTAAACGTCCATCTTTGGCTTAGGTCATGATTTCATGGTTCTAGGATTCAATACCCCCACATCAGGCTCTGTGTAACAGCTCAGATTCTGTGTCAGCTTTGGATTCTGTATCTGCCTCTCTTTCTGCCTCTCCCCTGCTCACACTGTGTCTCCCTCTCTCTCAAAAATAAAATAAACATTAAAAAATAAAAATAAAAAACTCATGTGCTAGGGCACCTGCCTGGGTGGCTCAGTGGGTTAGGTGTCCAACTCTTGGATTTCAGTTCAGGTCATGATCTCACAGTTTTGTGAGTGTGAGCCCTGTGTCAGGCTCTGCACTGACAGTATGTAGCCTGCTTGGGAAGTCTCTCTCTCTCTGCCCCTCCTCCACTCGTGCTGCCTGTCTCTCTCAAAATAAATAAATACACTTAAAAAAAAAACCTGATGTGCTTTCTCAAAATAAATAAATAAACTTAAAAAAAAAGCAACTGATGTGATTTCTAATAATGAAACATGTTCTTCTGGTTCATGGCAAATAAGACTACAAAACGCTAATACCTACAAAAAAGATAATACCTATAAAAAATTACTCGATTCAAAGGATGTCTTTACAAAAATCAAAGATGTGTCATTTGTTCAAACATGTATTGGTTCAAAAAATATTTCTGTGATACCTACAACATTCCAAACTCTGCCCTGGACAATGAGGGCACACACATGAAAGGAATGCAATTTCAACACTAAATCGGCAGGGCCATGGATGGGGAAACCCCAGGGGTCCCTGTATTTAATGCAAACACATAGGAAGAGAACCCAATTCACATTCAAAGGCACTTTGATTAAAACTTTGAAAACATAGGGCAAGAGAAATTGTTTTTGCTTATCTACAGAATTAAAATATATCAGAACAAAGTATAACTTCTGTTGGACAAGGACTACTGACTAAGAGGCATAAAGAAATAAGAGCTGAACAAACTTTACTGAAAGTTTCACAGACATTAAAAAAAAGTGTCACATTAATAAATACAATTAAAATTGGGATTTGTGCGTCTATGTGCAATGGTTCTTTAAAATCTCAAAAGAAGGGGCGCCTGGGTGGCTCAGTCAGTTGAGCGTCCGACTTCGACTCAGGTCATGATCTCATGGTTTGTGGGTTCAAGTCCTGTGTCGGGCTCTGTGCTGACCGCTCAGAGACTGGAGCCTGCTTCGGATTCTGTGTATCCCTCTCTCTCCGCCCCTCCCCTGCTCATGATCTGTCTCTCTCCCTCTCAAAAATAAATAATAAAAATGTTAAAAAATTGTTATAAAAAATAAAAACACAAAAGAATTATACATGCAGATGAATAGAATATTAAATAGTAAGTAAGTAACTTACTATTTTCCACACATAGGTACAACTCTACTACCATGAAAACCCAAAACGCTTCTGGGGGCACAGAAACAGATATTCTCATACAATGCTGATAAAAATACAAAACAGATCAATATTTCTAGATGGCTATTTGGCATTGTATCAAAAACAATGAAAATGGGGAAAACTTTGACTCAGTAAGTCTACTTCTAGGAATTTATCCTAAGGAAATTTGAAACATGCAAATATTTAGCTCAAACATAACTATATATAGGAAAATTCTAAGGCACTTATATACCCATTTAATAAAAGCTTAATATTAGCCATTATATTAGTAGTACTTCTGATTAAAAAAAGACTAACACATCTAATATAAAAGGTTGGTTCTTTTTTTTAATTTTATTTTTAAGCAATCTCTACACACAACATCGGGTTCAAACCTACAACCTCCACATCTCCACCAGCTAAGCCCCAGACAGGTGCTCCAAAGACTGGTTATTTCTAAATAATCCATTACATACCACCACAAATTAAAAATTTTAATTGTATTTATTGATATGGAAAGAGATTCATGATATAAAACTAAATGAAGAAAGGAGCATCTGGGTGGCTCAACTGGTTAAGTGTCCAACTTTGGCTCAGGTCATGATCTTGTGGTCCGTGAGTTTCAACCCACCATCGGGCTCTGTGCTGACAACTCAGAGTCTGGAGCCTGCTTCTGAGTCTGTTCCTCCCTCTGTCTCTGCCCCCCACCCCACCCCCCGCTCACGCTCTCTCTCAAAAGTGATTAAACCTTAAAAATATTAAAATTTAAAAAAGTGCTGATTCTGATATGTTAATATTATTGTTTCTAATATGTATGGTTGCATTCAGTATTAAACTTCATAGTGAACTAATGTGTCAAGCTAGTATTTGTATGACAGAACAGGGAAAATATAAATAAATTTGTTAGGCATACATTCAGGTCAAAATACTTCAATTATCCTCCAAAAATTTAAATTTTTAATGTACTCCACACAATTAGGGTGGGGAAAAGTATATAAAAAACTGTTCTGAGTGACTAACTTTCATACGACTCCCAATCCTTGGAAGACAACAAGATAACAGAAGTGCCAGAAAAATGAAACATCACATGAATAATTATGTATTTTGTTCATTACTGCTTACTTCTAATATTACAAACATTTCAGGAAGCTGGTCTTACCTCACAGTTCCTTCAGAGACATTCGGCACCGACAGGGTTACATCTAGTGAAATCTGACACTGGCTTCTTAAGATGGACATCATCCTTAAGGCTTCCACTTCACTCCTGGGAGCATTTACTGAGGCGCAGCCTAAATAAGTTAGTTTGCTGAAAACTACACTGTCCTCATCAGCAGCTGGTGTGAAAGGACTTGACCCTTCGGAATCTGAAAGAAATGTTAATAGAGGGTTACTTTCATTCTAATATTTTGTTGACATGAACACCAAGTAAAAATCTACAGGTTACATTTAGGTTCTGTGGTAAGGCACTAATGAGACAATATGCCACTGGCCGGCCCACAATAAATGCCCACTGAAGCCAGAAATTTCATATTAAAACTGTCACTAACAACAAAATTTTTAGGAATTGCTTTACTGTTAATCCCAAATTTAAAATGTGATCTGAGGTTGGATATGATTTATATTTCTGCCTCTTATCATTTGTTTTGACTTTATAATTTATATTTAGGTTAAAAATAACATTTAGTATTTTATCACTTTGAAAAATCCTATCTGTCTTCTTTCTGATCTGCACTGCTTTCTCTCTCTCATTCATCATCTTAGCCAGTTTATGATGTTTTCTCAATGTCTCTGCTTTCCCTTTCCCAATAAAGCTCTACAGTTTTAACACTCTATTTTCCCAATGAGCCTATATAACTGCCCTATTCCTCCTCTGGGACGCCTTTTGCCTCCCTTTTTCAACCTGGCAACTACTCCCAGAGAGCTTTACAGGCCTGGGACACAGTATCTCCTCCCCAGGCATTATTCCTCCACATCGCCAACACTGTACTCAAATTCCTTCTTTCTGGGAAAAATCTTGAAACAGTTTGAAATAAGACTACCTCAATGTCCTTTACCTACTGTTATCTCTTACTTTGATATAAATGATATACATTTAATTTAAATCAGAATGGTGCATATACCCCCTCACACTCCCTTAAATCTGAAGATTCTAGAAAACACAGATAATGGTTTTTGCTTGGTCTGAATCAACCTAGTGTAGGGTGGACACTCACATATTAAAAACAATAACCTTCAGTTAAGCAAGCAATGCAGCAATCCTAACCTCCTTGTCCAGGTCTCACTGGCAAGCTCATCTCTGGTTTTTGGAGCCCTACTAATGGCACAGGGTTAATGGTGGATGAAGCTGAAAGCTGGTTAGAAAGAGGTCCATCTCCTTCGCCATCCAGTTGTGACCTTTCCACAAGTTCCTTGTCCCCTGGCTGGTCGTCCATTGGAGGATCCATCAGCACATCTGCTAGCTCTTTTTGCAGCTGCTGCTCACTTCCATTCCCTATAATCTAAGGGTCACAAATACATGCAATCAGCAAAGTGAGAAAGAGAGGCCAGTACTAATTCAAATGGGTCCGCATTCTAGAGAAAATCATCAGCATTTCTTTTGATACAAAGATATCTTCTGAGTGTGTTTTAAAAACAGAATAAATCAAGATCTGCAATAAGAGCTGCAGCTGCTCCCTTAATTCATAGCTTTTCATGGAAAAAGTGTATAGTGAATTTGAGAGTAATGCCCAGAACTGTATGTGAAAGTCTGCCAATGTTATTAGAAATGGGTAAGGGGCATTAAGGAAGACACTTGTTGGGATGAGCACTGGGTGTTATATGTAGGGGATGAATCACTGGATTCTGTTTCCAAAACCATTATTGCACTAGATGCTAACAAACTTGGATGTAAATTAAACAATTTTTTAAATTAAATTATGGTGATAAAACAAAAGTTTTCTACAGTGTCCTCAACTAACAACGAAAATATTCATAATTTTATTTGTCTGCAGAGAAATACTGCTGTTACGAGGAGTATTGTTAGAAGCTTCTCTTATCCTTAAGAAAATAGGGAAAATGGGTTCACTTGCAAAGTTATCATAGAAGCAGTCTTAGGAGGTAATAAATTTTCACATGTATTTTACCACTCCTACTATAAATAAGTTTCTCTAAAGGAAGACTTCTCTGATATTAACAATTTCTTAAAGTTCTGAGACACCTGAATAAAGCTTATATACATAAAATGGCCCAAAGCAACAAAAGCACTCCATTCCAGTAATGTCATGTATTTGTCTAGAGTCATGATGGTTTATTATTAGCTGCTCAATGAGGAAGTGCAAAATCAAGTGGAGACTGCCAAATGCTAAGGAAAACCACAAGTGACAAAACTCAGCATTGTCACTAAATATTTATTCAAGAATTACTAAAAAAATTTTAACAAAAGAATTTAGGAAAAGTTATAATCAAAAAATGGGGCTGATTTAAGAGACTTTCTGAGGACTAAACCTGACAAAAAAGTTAACACGGATGGGGCTAGGAGATTGTTAAAGAGAATAAGACATTTTTTTATAACCCTATAAGCTTAAGTTCTTTTGGCTATAAATAATTGAGAAACAAACAGTCTGAAATCTTTTTTGCTAACATTTTCCCAAGGAAATCTAACATGTCAGCTAACTCTTGCCTTGGAAATAAGGGCCAGACAAGTGTCCAGCATCTTGGCTTTGGTTACAATGTTTATTTCCGTGAGCTTCATTTTATGTTTACAGTCACTGCTAATGAAACACAAAGTGGGTCAAGTAATTTTAATTCTCTGTTATGCCTGACGTTACACGTCCACAAGTGCGATCAAACTTTTTCAGAAGTTCTACTTTCAGAAGTTTCTAAACCATTTGAAAAACAAACGACAGCTTAGTTCCAATTAGCCTCTTACTCTTTCAGAACTGGAGGAGAATTACTATATCACCTGCAGTAAATAAAAGACAGTCCATTTGACAGCCTGTTTTCCAAGGGGAAAGAGAAAGAACATATATAAGGAGGAGAGTTACAGCTTCCTAAACACAGATGGAGCTGTTTGGACTCCATGTTTAGGTAATTAGTAATTATAACTAGGGAAGCAATCACTAAAAGAGCAAACTAAATCAGAGAAGACATTATATTTTACACGTTAGAAAGTACTGTTTTGTTCTTTGGTATACAGGGTAATTAAACTCAAGTTTTCTGCTGGATAGGCTGCCTACATTTTTATATTATTTGCCAAAAACAAAAATATACCTAACTCTGAAAGAAAACATGTTTATATGTTTGTATTTTGTGTTTATACATGTTTATCTTGCATTCTTCTCTCATTTATAAAGTCTATAAACATAAGAACTGTGTTCCATTTCCTTAACTCTTCCTTAGTGACTAGGAAAAAGAAATGTTCACATGCAAACATGAGATTTTTAAAGGCTGCTTAAAAATACCAATGCAGCATATGCTTTGGATGATTAGGTCCAATACAGTACTCAGCAATTATGTTAGATCATTTGTGAGCCTTCAATCTAATTTCAAAACTACTGTGACATTACAATATACACACCGAAACCAATTAAGCTTTTTGTTTTTTTATTAAAAGAAATTTTTTTATTAAGTAATCTCTATGCCCCACGTAAAGCTTGATGTCACGACCCTGATCAATCAAGAGTAGCATGCGCCACTGACTAGAGCCAGCCAAGTCAGTTTTGTTTTCTTTTGAAAGACAGTCTTCTCTGGGCTTCTCTGGGAAATAACTCAACAATGCCTTCCAAGGTTCTCAAACTCTGGCATGCATCAGAATCACAGGGAAAACTTTTATGACACAAAGTGTTGGGCACAAACTGAATTCCAATTCAGTAAGTCTGGTGGACCTGATAATGTGCATTTTTAAAAAATTTCCAGGAGATGGTGATACTGCTAGTCTGGGGATCGCACTCTTAAGAATCAACCTTAGGTTAATGGTTCTTAACCAAGACTATATAGTATAATTAGTAGTATTACCAAGAAGCACATTAAAATTCAAATACTTGCTTCTCCCTCCCTCCCCTCCCCTCCCACCCTTACAAGTGAATCAGTCTCAGGGGTAGAGCCTGGGCATATGCATTTTGAAGAACCTCCATAGATTATTTACAGAACAAGTGGCATGCCAGATTAGGTCAGCAGACGGTAGTTTGTTGACCTCTGGTATTGATAAATAGCTTAAACAACCAACAACCGCTTATTGCTAGACTTCTTGTTATTAACACAAAATAAACCCATAATTAGCAGAGTTTTCTGTTCCTTGCTACCAACAGCATTCTTAATAGTAACACTGTCATCTCTAAAACAGTGTAGCTTCAGGTAAAATAATCAATATACTGCAATATTAGTAAAGGATAAACATATAGATCAGTGCAACAAAACAGAATCCAAAAATAAGACAGACTAACTTATATATGACCAGTTAGTTTCAACAAAGTTGGCAGCATAATTCAATGGAGAAAGGTAATAAGTGGTGTTAGATTAACCTAACATCCACACCTCTGTAAAGATATGAATCTTAGCCAATACTTCACATCACATAAAAAAATTAACGCAAAATGGATCACAGATCTAAATGCAAATCTTACGACTAATCTACAGAAGAAAAGCAAAGGAGAAAAATCTACGAAAATCCTGAGACAAATATTTCTTACAACACAAAAAGTAGCATAAAATAAAAATCTGATAAAATGCACTTTATCAAAATTAGAAACTTCTACTCAAACGAAGGGAATGAGAAAACACAAGCCAGACTTAGAGAATGCATTTGCAAATCATGTATCTGATGAAGGATTTATACCCAAAATCTACATACTAAGAATATCTCATAACTCCTTAAGGAAACAAGGAACCCAATTTAAAAAAATGGGCATTTTCACCACAAAAAAGTAAAAAGGTGGCAAACAATTCCTTAGCCAGTAGAGAAATTGAAATCACAATACGATGTCTCCACACACCTGTAAGATTGGCTAAAATTAAGAACAAGACAATGCTGACGATACCAAGAATTCGCAAAGAAGCGTAACAACTGAAAAACTCTCATATGCTGCCAGTGGGAATGCTAAATGGTACAGTTACTTTAGCTGTTTTTTGTAAATTTTATAGTTAAATACACACCTACTATATGGCTCAGTCCTAGGTACTCACCGAAGAAAAATTAACACCCATGTCCCATTTGTGAATGTCTATAGTGGTATTATTCATAATCACCAAAAACTGAATATAAATGTTTCTCAGCTGCTTAGTGGATAAACTGCCATACAGCTATACGATGGAATACTACTCAGAAGTAAAAAGGAATGGATTATTAATACACACAATAACATGGATTATTCCAAGCAGAGCAGCCAGACACAGAAGGCTCCATCACACTGTAAGTTTCCATTTATATGGAATTCTGGAAAAAGGAAAACTATAGGGACAGGAACAGGAAATCAGATCATTAGTTGTCAGGGGCTGGGAAGGAGATAAGAGGATCCACTAAAAAAACAAAACAAAACAAAACAAAAAAAGGTACAAAGGAACTCTTTGGAATGGTAAAAGTATTCTGTATCTTAACTGTGGTGGCTGTTATAGAAGAGTTTGCATTCACTAACGCTTATAGAACTGGGGCACCTGGGTAGCTCAGCTGGTTAAGCATCAGGCTTTGGCTCAGGTCATGATCTCACAGTTCATGGGTTCGAGCCCCTCATCAGGCTGTGTTGACAGCTCAGAGCCTGGAGCCTCCTTCATATTCGATGCGTCCTCTCTCTCTGCTCCTTCTCTGCCCATGCTCTCTGTGTCTCTCAAAACAAAAAAAACCCTCCACACCTAAAGGGGCTCCATGTTACTGTGTGTAAACTTTACCTCAATAAACTTAAAACAGAAAGAGGATATTGATGGTGGGGAAGGCTATACATTTGTGGAAGCAGGAGTTATATAAATGATCTCTGTACTTCCTCTAGATTTTGCTATGAACCTAAAACTATGCTGAAAAAAATTAGGTGCTTTTTAAATTTAAAAAAAAAATGTGATTTCTACAAAAGAGAACAGAACTGTTAATTTTTTTCTATTGCATCTCAAAAGATATTCATCCAGGGTTCTGTTTTGGGCAATAACCTCATTTCACAGGCTCTCCTGTTGCTACCTCATCTACTGCCAGTGATATACAAACAATCCCTAATATAATCTACAGCCCTTTCCTCAGCTCCCTACTGCAGAGATTTCTTCAGCTAGATATTCCAGACTCAGTGTGTCACACTTAACTCACTGTCTGATCCTCTGTTTGTATCCTTTTTATTTTTAAAGTAAGCTCTAAACCATGATGGGGCTTAAATCCATGACCCCACCATCAAGAGTTGCATGCTCTACAGACCGAGATAGCCAGGAGCCTCCCTCGCCTTCTTTCCCCCAAATCAGTGGGCCAATGAAAGGGACCGTCACCTGTCCCTCCTCTCATTCCCACACTACTTGCAAAGCCTGCTGACCCCTGCTCAGTCACATTGTTTCCATTCTCTCTCTGTGTAGGCAATACCACAGGACAGCTCCCTTCATTTTACATAAGCCTACTGGAAATGTAAGAGTTTCCCTGCCTTCTTTCTCTCTCCTCTCTGATCTGTCACATGGCCATTCAAGTTACAATTGCAAATCTTAGTTCTGATCAACCATGTCCTTATTTTTAAACCCTTCCTTGTTTCCTCAATCCCTGTAAATAAAGCCCAAATTTATAACTATATTCTATGAAATTTTCACAACTCTGCCCAATTTATGTTTCCATCTCTTACCAGACACATCAAATTATTTAACTTCCCCAGGACATACCATAAACTTTCAAGCACCCAGACTTTCTATAGATGGTTCCCTTTCCTAGAAAGTCCTCTTCTCCTCCTTTCTGTTAAGACGAAGCTTAAATTCTGTTACCTCCTCTGGGAAATCTTAATCCTCCTTTCTGTTAAGACGAAGCTTAAATTCTGTTACCTCCTCTGGGAAATCTTAACCCCACTAAATGGGGTTTAATTAGTCCCTCCTTAGGGAGTGCTACAATCATATGAGCATACATGTTTTAGAGAACCAGACTGGCATTATTAGGTACAGAGATTGCTTCTTAAGTTATCTTTATTCCAAAAGATTTGATAGATTTACTGCACAGTGTACCTGCAATACAATTTATGGAAATAAGTTTTATAAATGCAAAGAATAGAAGCCAACAGAGTATAATTTTGCCAATTTTGGTACTGGATATTCTAGACACTTTGGTTTTGTTATAAAAAATGAAATCTGAATGCTTTATTTTAGCTTTGTTTACTTAAATACAAACAAAAATAAAACAGCATCATTTCCTATTATTCTGAGAATCATTAAAGGTTTAACATTTACTAAGAATACTGGGCAAGATCAATTAGCATGCTACAAAACAATTTTATTTTGAAGTCCAACAAAGACTTCTAACTTAATTTAGCAGGAATTTAAAAATTAAAAAAAAAAAAAAAGCAAAGCACGTATGTATGGAGAAACCAATGGTCATATTCAGATTTATGTTAATCTCTGTGTAAACTAGATTAAGAGGAGGAGGGGAGAGTACTTTAAGAAACAGTCCTGAATTGAGGGGAAAAAAACAATATAAAGTACCCAATTTAGCAGCTATTGTAAACACAGGCATAAATGTTTGTAAGGACAGAGATTGCATGGCAAGTAATCCATTCCTAATTCTGCTTATAAAGCAGGGTGGTAGTAAAAACAGTGGGGACCAGAGCTGGCTTGTAGCACAACTCCAGGGGCACCTTTCACATACAGAGCCTGCGAACAGCAACCTGTACTTACATCCTGGGCTCCACAGTAGGACAGAGCTGAGTGTGGGACGTGGCTCTGACAGTAACTCTGTTGGCTGTGGGCAAATTAACCTCTGGGAGTCACAACTGCCTCATCTCTAAAATGGAAGTGTTAGTATCTATCTCATTGGACTGTCATGTCATGAGGGTTCAATGATACAGCAATAATAGGATTACTGGGCATTTATTATTTATAATTAAGGCATATATGATTTTTACAGGGATTAGCTCATTTCTACATCACAGTACCTGCCAACTGGCAAGCATCCAATTAGTATCTCCCTACCCAACTTTCAGCTTTTATTTTTAAAGATTTCATTTTATTTTTTAAAAGTTTATTTAGAGATAGAGTATGAGCAGGTAGGGGAAGAGAGAGAGAGTCCCAAGAAGGTTCTGTGTTGTCAGCATAGAGCCTAACGTGTGGCTCAATCCCAGGAACCATGAGATCATGACCTGAGCCAAAACTCAAGAGTTGGACACTTGATCAACTGAGCTACCCAGGTGCCCCTTAAAGATTTTAAGTAATAAATTCCACTAAATGAGCCAGCAGGCAACCCCCACTTTCAGCTACTTTTTTTAATGTCTTTATATTATTTTGAGAGACAGAGACAAAGAGCGAGCAGGGGAGGGTCAGAGAGAGAGGGAGACACAGAATCTGAAGCAGGCTCCAGGCTCTGAGCTGTCAGCACAGAGCCCAATGCGGGGCTCGAACCCATGGACTGTGAGATCATGACCTGGGCCGAAGTCGGACGCTTAACTAAGCCACCCAGGCACCCTAGCTATTACTAAATAAATTCTGACCCACCTTCTGGAAAGACCCATTTATGTGAAAAGACCCATTACTGAAATAACATCTGTCCTTTCTAAATGTATCAAATAAAAGTAATAACTTATATGGTAGAATTGGCTAGAGGTCTATTTCCTTAAGAGCAAAATTGCATTTATAGAAGCAAAGGACAAAATGTTTCAAAGGCAAAAGCCAAAGTCATTTCCTGGTGTTAATTTTCTACTTCTAACTTTATAGCCCGTTTCCTTTCTCTGAAACAATACCAACTAGGCCCCACTTAATTTGACAGTTATCCAAAGCTACTTTAGGCAGTTTGGGATCTTGTTCCAGTAGAGATTTGGTATTCAAGAAAGCATGCTTAGGAAATGACAGCGTGTACTTGAGATATCCACAGATGTCAAGAAAATTAAAGACGCATTCCTGATGATCTACAGTTCTCACTACTTGTGTAAGACTGTAATGAAAATATAAATGAAAATGGTTCAGACTGAGAAATTTTACACAGTTTCAGTGTAAAAGCTAAGGCATGTTGAAACAAGTACATAAATCTCAGTTTTACCAGAAAGCAAGGCACAAAAGAATCAGAAGTCTCATTTGGATACTGAAAAGTATTGTTACTAACTTCAAATCCACTCACATACTCGTTCTCTGATCTTTGATAAATCACTGAATCTCCTTATGCCTCATGTATAAACTGCAGCTGTCCTGACTATCCATCCAGAGAAACAACATAAAATTACTATTAGGAATTATTAACTTAAAAAGGGAAAGACCCAAAATATTTATAATTGTTTTGCTAAATAATGGGATTATGACTGGGTTTTACTTATTCTCTGTCTGAATTTTGTATATATCAAGCAGACATTATTTTTATAATTAGAGAAAACAAATAACAAAAAGGGCATTTGGGAGGGGAAAAAAAAAAAGGGAAGCACATTCAATTCTATTGTATGCAGAGATCGTAATCCTAGGCCCTTCCCAAGCCTCTTGATCTTTCTATAGTTCACACTCCTTCTTGAATAATTCTTAATCATTCTTTAAGGTTTTGCTAAATTGTTACCTAATCTACAATACCTTTCTTTGCTTTTATAGGCAATAATTATGTTCTCAAACAAATCTGTTCTTATCTATATTCTGGCACTCAATGAATTTTATAATGACATAGTTACTTATGTGTCTCCATGCCATCATCCTGATCCCAATTAAACTATGTGTTCATGGTTCAGTTACTTTGTTTGAATAAAAGATCTATATCAGAGGACAAGATCATCTGATACTAAAACAAGTAGTAGCAGAAATGGAGTCAGAAAATTAATTTAGGCAATGCTAAGTGAGGAGGGACTTCTTTATCAGCTATTTAAATACAGCTTAGTAACTTCTTTCCAACTAAAATAATATCTGGTGGATTTTTCAAGAAGAAAAAGATTAACAATTTCTCTAACTGAACTTTTCACCAAAGAAGTACTAGCTCATCAATGTATCCCCAACCAAGGGTAGAAGATTCCTACACCAGAGGAGTCAGGTAAAGAAAATACATGCTTTGAATTTATGAAAGTTTTCTGATTTTGATGTGAGTTGTCAAAACATTTTATGAAGATAAATGTGTTTTTTATAATTACATCATCACATAAAGCTCTTCTTTAAAGGGCTTAACTAAAGCATTATCTTCTCTAAGAAGCTTTCCCAGGCTCTTTCCCCAAGCTGAGACAAGTTTCCATTCTCTGTTGTGTAGCACCCTTTGTTAATTTCTACCATAGCATTAATCTACTATATTAAAAAATAGTCATAATATCTCGACAGCTCCTCCATCAAGAGATACAGTCTATTTCCCTAAACACATGAATATGGATTGGCCCTGTGACTTGCTGTGATCAATACAATATGGCAGAAGTGACACCACTGTAATTTCTAAGCCTTAGCCTTAAAAGATACCTTACAGCTTCCAAATCTGGCCCAGGACCACCATGCTGCTGTGATGAAGTCTGAGATGAGAGTCCACAGGAAAAGACTCAGCCATCCCAGTCAAGCCCAGTCACCAGCCAATGTATCACTGAACGAAGTTTTATGAACCAAAACAAGACCAGCAAAACAACCCACTCAATACATAAAACCATTAGAAATTATTAATAAACTGTTTTAAGCCACTCAGTTCTGAGATTTGAGGTAGTTTGTTACAAACACTATTACAATCCACTGCAGCAAGATTCCGAACTGTCATCTACCCTAGGCTAGAAAAATCTGCTTATATACATAAGCAGGAACCATGTCCAATTGATCTCTATATTCATTCAGACTTCTAAGAGCTTCTCTTTGTCTGTGATGTTCTGCAGTTTCACTGTCATCCTTGTTTTATTTATTTATTTACTTTTAAATTTTGAGAGAGAGAGACTGGGAGAGGGGCAAAGAGAGGAGAGACAGAATCCCAAGCAGGCTCTATGCTATCAGTGCAAAGCCCATTGCGGGGCTCAAACCCATAAAACGTGAGATCATGACCTGAGCTGAGATCAAGAGTTGGGAGAGACGCTTAACTAAGTCAGTCAGGTGCCCCCACTGTCATCCTGATTGGGACTCACTGTTTCTTGAAGCTGATTTATGTCTTTTAACACTTGTGGAAAATATTAAGCTATTATCTCAAGTTATTTCCTTCTCTCCCATTCTATTCTTTTTTTTTTTGGTAATTTTCCCAGGTTCATTTTGCAGGTATTTGATTTTCTCGTCAACCATGTCCAATCTACTATGTAACACATCTGTTGTACCTTTTACTGGCTCTAAGTTTCAGTAAGTTTATGTGGTCTTTTAAATTCTTTAATAATTTTGTTCTATTCTAATATTTTCAAATTTTTCTTAAATTTTCAATCATGTAAGTCATATCTATCTTTAAGTTATAGCTAACAATTCAAATGCCCAAGTTTTGGTGAGATTTGATCCTGCTGGGGTTTGCCTACTCTTGCTCTCTGTAAATTTTGGATTGTTTGATATTCTGCATCAGGGTTATCAGTTGAAATACCATGCAGCCTGGGTGGCAAGTACATTCCTCCAGGATAGTTCTGCAATTGATTCTGTCAGGTGCCCTAAGGGTATTACCAACCCAGGAACATGCAGGTAGTGTAAATTCAAACCCCAAATACCTGAAGGCAGGCCCACTGGAACTTGTTATCAGCAAGACTCCCCTCCAAACCTATGTCCAACCTAAGATAAATAAGCATCCTTATTTTCTTCCTATGACTGTAAGCAACTTATTTTTTTCCAAGTCTATCCTTTCAATTAGGATGTATCATCCCTTGAAGGTGTTATATATAAGGAAATCTCAGTTCCAACACCCTCTCTGTAAAACCCACAGCTTTATCTCTTCCTCAGTTTAGTCAAAACCCAAGCCCACTGATCATAAAACAGCACACTCCCCCAGTACAGCCCCTGGGTCAGCATATATGTATAGTTCTGGCTTTCAGTGTCGCTCTTTGCTTTTGTTCTTTTGGGATTTCTTTACTTTCTTATGAATATAGCTATGAAAGGGATTTGTTATATTTCCTCCAGCTCTCCTAAATATTTCATATTAGGGTATTTTAAGGTTTTCTAGGTCATTATAGTTCCAAAAATGGGGAGTTCTCAACTTCAGTGCCTAAAAACAGCATGTGGTAGATTACTAGATATCAACTGAGCATTTTAACAAAACACTCGATTAGGACTTTTGTGCGGGATGAATGACAGACTTTTAAATGTATTTTTCTAGAATGTTATATGTAAGTGATGAATCACTAAATTCTACTCCTGAAAACAAAATTATACTAAATGTTAACTAATTAGAATTTAAATACAAATTTGGGGAAAAACGTATTTTCTAAATCCAAAACAATTTTAAAATCTAAAAGTGGCTGAGAGAACAGTTTTAAAAAGAGTCGTCAGCATCACTTGAGGAACACATTTGTAGTAATCCTATTATACTTGACTTTGATGACAAATATCAAAGATTTAACAATAATTCTATTACTTCTCCACTTACCATTTCTACATACAATAAAATAATATACTATACAGATGTACTGAAAATACATAAATACACACAGGAAATATTTTAAATTTGTAGAACATATTGCTCAATTTCCAGATCTAAAAAACAGAACATTTCTTTTCAGTAAACAAGATATGAGAAAGCATAAAAAAAGCTCTCTGGAGGAGCCCTGAGGGTCTTTCCCATTTACCATAAATGATTCATCAAATTAGAAACAGGAAGAGTAAGTCAAACAGTACTCCAAGAAAAATTTTAAATAGCAGAAATCCAAAAAGGCTGATCTATTTGCATGTATACTCATATAAACTATCTTCCTTCACATCACAGAAATTGTTCCTAGGTTAACCCCTCCACTTACACACAGGAAACCTCTCTTCCCGGTCTAACCAAAGACTTTGCTCTTCTCTGGTACTAGTAATGTCTCCTTCTTTACTGAATAACTCTTATCAGTTCATGCATATCATTAAATCCCTCACTGGAATCCCTGTAACTCTTCAGTTACCACTCCATTTTTCTGTCTTCTTATTTTTAGCAAATAGCTGTTCTACACTATTACCACTTCCTCCTCAGCTACCACTTACTACCCAATCCACACTAAAGCTAATGATCTCATCCCTCTTGAAAACAAAACAAGCAAAAAAACACCTTTCTTAAGGATCACCCAGGCCTCTAAAGCATCCTATCAGCAGAATCTAACATACCTGGTTATTCCCACTCTCTTGAAACACTTTCTTCATCTCTCTTCGAAGGCATTCCAAATCTCCTAGTTTTCTTTATATCTCACTGGTTATATCTTCAGTCTTCTCTGCTGGTTTCTCTTCATCTCCATCTCTCAGTGTTGACGTACTCCGAGAATCAGCTCTTCACTCAACTCTTCAGTTTCTAATGCTCACTCTGTGGGTGATCTCATCTAGTCCCACAGCTTTAAATACCATCTATATATGTTGATGCTGGTCACAGTCACTCTGGAGAATCAATCTCATCAATGTCCTAAAATTGTGATTCCTTTAACCCAATCCTGGTCCTCTTTCCATTTTAATAAATGGCACTACCATATACCTTACAGCTCAGACCAAAATCTAGGAATCATAATTTATTTCCCTCTTTGCCTCAAATCCCTTATCTAATTTGCCAACATTATCATTTCTACCTTGAAATGTATCTTGAATGAGATCATGACCTGAACCAAAATACAGAGTCATAGGCTTAATCAAGTGAGCCACCCAGGTGCCCCAATTAAAACAGCCTTCTATCTACTCTTCTTACTACCACTCTTGCCTCCTTAGAGCCAATTTCCCAAAGAGTAGGCCAGATAATATTCGTATACAACTCACCCACTTAAACTGTACATCCTATGTTTTTCAGTATATTCACAGATAGATGTAACTAACACCAAAGTCAATTTAAAATACTTTTAGGGGTTCCTCAGTGGCTCAGTCAGTTAAGCATCTGAATTCGGCTCAGGTCACAATCTCACAGTTTGTGGGTTCAAGCCTTGCATCCAGCTCTGTGTTGACATCTCGGAGCCTGGAGCCTGCTTCCGATTCTATGTCTCCCTCTCTCTCTGCCCCTCTCACCTGCTTGTGCTCTGTCTCTCAAAAATAAATAAATATCTAAAAAATTTTTAAATAATGAAATAAAATAAAATATTTTTATCACAGGTGCTTGGGTGGCTCAGTTGGAAAGTGTCCAACTTCAGCTCAAATCTTGATCTCATGGTTCATGGGTTCAAGCCCTGCATCAGGCTCTGTGCTGACAGCTCAGAGCCTGGAGCCTGCTTTGTATTGTGTGTCTCCTGCTCTCTCTGCCCCTCCCCCACTCTCACTCTGTCTCTCTCAAAATTAGTAAAACATTAAATTTTTTAAAAATATTTTCATCACCTCAAAGAAACACACACACACAAAACAAAAAAACCCAAACATCACTACAGGTATCAACTCCCCTTTCCCTTAATAACTCCAGCCATAAATTAGCAACAACTAATTGATCCTTTGCCTCTGAAGATTTAACTCTTCTAGATATTTCATATTGATGGAGCCATATAATTTGTGGACTTTTGTGACGTGACTGTCATTTAACATGTCTTCAAGGTTCATCTATATTGTAGCATGTATCAGTACTTAATTCCTTTTAATGACAAAATAATATTCCATTGTTTACCGCATTCTATTTATCCATTTAGTAGTTGATAAGTATTTAGATTGTTTAGCTTTTTATATATCTTAAATATATCCTGTCAGTTGTCTTTTTTCTTTTGTTGCTTTTGGTGTAAGATCTAAGAATCCACTGTCAAATCTGAAGTCATGTAAATTTTACCCCATGTTTCTTCCAAGAATTTTACACTTCTAGCTCTTACACTGAAGTCTGTAATCCATTTAACCTAACTTGTGTATACGGTGTGAGGTAAGGTTGCAACTTCGTTCTTTTTAATGTGGCTATCTAGGTCCCACCATAATCTGTTGGGAAAAAAAATCCATTCTCAATTGAAGGATATTAGTAACCTTGTCTAAATCAGCTGATCACAGAAATATGGCTCTATTTCTCAACTCTCAAATGTATTCCACTGATCTGAGGCTTATGTCAATACTACACTGTCTTGACTACCACTGCTTTATAGTAAATTTTGAAATTTCAAGTCTGAATCTTCCAACTTTGTTCATCATTTTCAAGATTATTTTGGCCTATTCAGGGTCCCTTGCAATCCAAAATGAATTTTACATTGGCATGTAAACCTCTAAAAGATGTTACCCAGGGTTCTATTAAGACTGCACTGAATGTGTAGATCAATTTAAGGAGTAATGCCATCTTCACAGTAAATCTTCTGATGCATGAACACTGGATGGATTTCCACTTATTTAGATTTTTCTTTTCTTTGATCAATGTTTTGCAGATTTCAAATATCTGCCATAATATCTGCACTTTTGTTTAACTTCATACTATCTCATTCTTTTTCAGGTTATTATAAATTGTTTTCTCGTTGTTACTTTAAGATTGTTCATTGCAAATGTATAAAAATAAAACTGACTTTCTGTATGCTGCAATATTGCTAAATTTATTAGTTTTAATAATTTTTTTTAGATTTCTCCATATACAAGATCATGTCAACTGCAAACAGATAGTTTTTACTTCCTTCTTTCCAATCTGGACACCATTTATATTTTTGCATGCCTGAATGCCCTAGTTGTACCCTCCAGTACATGTTGACCAGTAAGTGCAGACATCCAAGTCTTGAGGCTGAATTTAAGGGGAAAGAATCTACTCTTTAACCACCAAGAAGGATTTTAGTTATGAGTTTTTCAGAGATGCTGTTAATCAGGTTTAAGAAGTTCCATTTTTAGTTGATATGTTTTCTCCATTTCTTTACTTTCATAAAAAGTGTTGCATTTCAGCAAACACTGTTCCTATGTCTACTAAAAATGATCACGTTGGGGCACTCGGGTGGCTCAGTTGGTTAAGCACCTGACTTCAGCTCAGGTCATGATCTTGTGGTCTGTGAGTTCGAGCCCTGTGCTGGGCTCTGTGCTGACAGCTCAGAGCCTGGAGCCTGCTTCAGATTCTGTGTCTCCCTCTCTCTCCACCCCTCCTTCACTCACACTCTGTTTTTCTCTCTCAAAATACTAGACATTAAAAAAAATTTTTAATTAAAAGTAAAATAAAATATAAACAAAAATGATCATGGGGTTTTGTTTTTAGTTCCATTGATATATTACATTAAAAGATTTTCAGTTGTTAATCCAAACTTACATTCTTGGGATAAATCCCACTTGATCACAGTATGTAATCCTTTTGATTTACAGCTGAAATTAATAAGTATGCTTATAATTTGTTGAGGACTTTTGTGTCCCAATTTATAAGAGATATTGATATATAATTTTCTTGTGATGTCTAATTTTGGCATTGGCACAATATCATCCTCATAGATTTAGTTAGGAAATATTCTCTTTTTTTCTGGTTTTGGGGGGAGTTTGTGAGGAACTGGTATTCTTACTTAAGTATCTGGTAGAATTCAGGGAATACAGCTATCTGGGCCTGAGCTTGCTTTATGGGTACATTTTTTATTTCTAATTCAACCTCTTGTTATAGGTCTATTCAACTGTTTTATTGGTGTTTTTCTAAAAATTTATTCATTTCAGTAAGTTCTTATTTTTTGGCATATTACTGTTCCTTCCTAATAGTCCCTTGTAATCCTTTTTGTTTAACATATGTTTGGTAGGAATGTCTTCTCTTTTGGTTCTAATTCTATTAACTTTTTTTTCTTGGTCAATCTAAGGTTTTATCAATTTTATTGATCTTTTCAAAGAACCAGGTTCTTGTTTTACTGATTTTTCTCTATTATTTTCTATTCTTAGTTTCATTAATTTCTGCTCTTATCCTTATTTACTTACTTTAGCTTGTTTCACATTTAGTTTACCCTTCTTTTTCCAATGTCTTAATGGAAAAGATTAGGTTACTGATTTTAATTTTTCCTTCTCCCGTAATATAGGAATTTACAGGTACAAATTTTCCTATACATACTTAAGCTGTATCCCATAATGTCTGCATGACAGTTCTTTTCCCATCTTTTATTTTAAACGTTTCTATCTTTATATTTAAAGAGTGTCTCCTGCTAAGAATATACAGCTGGATCATGATTTTTTATCCACTATTGATGATTTCTTAAATTATATTGCTTAATCCATTCATTTTGTTATTACTGATACAGTTCAATACAGGTATGCCACTTTGTTTAATTTCTATGCATGTTTCATGTATTTTCCATTCCTTTATTCATCTCTTACTGTTTTTTTAATATTTTCTAATATAGCATTGATATTCTTTAATGATATAGATATACATACATCTACATACACACACCCCATCTCACTGGTTGTTCTACAACTTACCATGTATTATCTTTACTAGAACCAGTTTGATTTATACTAACTTAATTCTAGTAAGATACAAAAAATTACTCAAATTTAGCCGTATTCCCCACCATGGCATTATTATACATATTGTATCTATAAATGTTACAAAGCCAAGAGATTTTTATAATTGTTCCTTGTAGCATTCTTTTGAAGAAGGTTAACAGGAGAATAAATATATATTTATAGCTTGTTATAATTTATCAACTCTAGTTTTCCTTATTTGTTTTTGTGGCTTTGAATTACCATATTAAGTCCTACTAAACTGTAATACAGCTCTGCTCCTACTTCATTTTTCCTTGATTGGCAAATACATCCTATTTCTATATGTTATAGGTACAACATGTACATATTACAAATATATGAGGAGAAAAACATACTTAACTGTCTCTCTAATTACACAATTATCTTTAATGGTACTATGGATTAAAGTTATTGTTTGAGGTCACTTGCTTTTGGCCTGGAGAACTTCTTTTAGTATTTTTTATAAGGTGGTTCTGATAGCAGTAAATTCTCTTGTTTTTGTTTATTTCAGAATGTCTTTATTTCACCTTCAATTTTGACTAACAGCTTTGCTAGGATTCTTGGCTGACAGTTTTTTCTCTGCGTACTTTGAATAGGTTATCCCCCTGGTTTCAAGCCTCCACTATTTCTGCTAAGAAGTCAGTTATAAATCTTACTGAGGTCGCCTTGTAGGAAATCAATCATTTTTCTTTAAAAAAAAATTTTTTTTTGTTTGTTTATTTTTGAGAGAGAGAGAGACACAGAGTGTGAGCAGGGGAGGGTCAGAGAGAGAGAGAGACACAGAATCTGACGACAGGCTCCAGGCTCTGAGCTGTCAGCACAGAGCCCAACGCAGGGCTCGAACCCACAAACTCTGAGATCATGACTCGAGCTAAAGTTGGCCGCTTAACCGACTGAGCCACCCAGGCACCCCAATCATTTTTTTTTTTTTTTTTTTGGTTACTTTCAAGATTTCTTACCTTGGTTTTCAACATTTTACTAAGATAAGCTTTTCTCTGGATCTTTCTGAATTTATCTTAGAGTGCGGTAAGTTTCCTAGATGTGTAGATTATTATTTTTCAATAAATAAATGTAGGACTTTTCAGACATTATTTCTTCAAATACTTTTCCTTCATTTCTTTCTTCTTCTGAAACACATGAAGTATGCTGTTACACTTAATAACATCTCATCTTTCTCTAAGACTTTGTTCATTTTTTCATTATTTTTTCTTTCTGTTCTTTGGATGTTTCTACTAATCTTAATGTTTATTAGTTCCTTCTTTAAGCAATGCCTGGCTGGCTCAGTTAGGAGAGCATGTGACTCTTGATCTCAGGGTTGTGAGTTCAAGCCCCATGCTGGGTGGAGCCTAATTAAAAAAATTTTTAAATACATAAAAATAATAATGTTTAATTCCTTCTTTTAAAAAAAACAAATATGGTATACTTGATGTACATTATGTGTCATCCTTGTGCAGGGGCCATGCTAGTTTTCTCTGTATCATTCCAATTTTAATATATGTGCTCCCAAAGTGAGCACACGTACATTTAAATGCACATATTTTAAATGTGCACTTTGGTGAATTTGGGTGTACGTACACACTACAAGTCAGTGGACATACCCATAATGGCCAAATCTCCTTGTGCCTTTTTCGACTCCTATGCTTTTTCCCTGTCTGATCATCACAGCCCTAGGCAACCACTGAATGGCTTCCTGTGACTATAGATTAGGTTTGCATCTTCTAGAATTATACAAAAATAGCATTGTCCTTGGTTCAGAGGGCAGGCCTGTCTTCTTCCACTCAGTTTAGTCTTCTGATATTTCTTGATGACCATGGCAAAAATAGTTCATTTTTTTTAAAGACTTTAAATACTTCTCGTAATTTATTTTCTATGAAAAAATCTGTGAGAAGGTCTTTATTTTCATTTCATTTTTATCAAGACTTAATTGAAATTACACATTGTGTAAGTTTACAGTATACAACATGATTTGATTAAGTGTATATGATGTGAAATAATTAGCACAATAAGGTTAGTTAAAACATCCACCAACTCCCATGATTACCATTTCTCTGTGTGGTGAGTACATTTAAGATTTATTCTCTTAGGTACTTTCAATTAATTATAGAATACGCACTATTAACCACAGTCTCAATGCTGTACATTAGATATTATCCAATACCGGATAACTACATAACTGAAAATTCGTACTTTGACTACCCTCTTATTTCTCCCACCATCACCTCCTTCCCCTAACAACTGCCACTTTACTTTGAGTTTGGCTTAGATTCCACATATGCATTGTGGAATATGAAGTATGTTATGTTTCCATTTTGCTTGTTTCAAGATGTTTTCTTATTTCCCTTTTGATTTCTTCTTTGATCCAGTGGTTGTTCAGGAATATGTTAATATCCAAATATGCTGATTTTCAAATTTTCCTCTTGTTATTAATTTCTAACTTTATACCACTATGGCTAGAAAAGATATCTGGCATAATTTCAGTCTTCAATTTGTTAAGATCTGTTTTGTAACCTATGATCCATCCTGTGTATGCCTGGAAAGAACATATATTCTGTTGTTGGGCAGAATATTCTATACATGCCTGTTAAGCCCATTTGGTGTAAGGTATAGTTCAAGTCCAAAGTTTCCTTATTAATTTTATGTCTATATGATCTATCCATTGTTTAAAACAGGGTACTGAAGTTCCCTATTATTATTGTATTGTCTATTTCTTCCTTCAGATCTGTTTCTTGGGCTTAATGTATTTAGGTGCTCTGATGCTCAATACATATATATTTACACTTGTTATATGAACTGACCGATTTTTCATTACATTATACTCTTTGTCTCATTTTACAGTTATTGGTTTAAAGTCTATTCTGTCCATTATAAATTTAGCTACCCCTGCTCTCTTTTGGTTTCCATTTGCATGGAATAGTTTTTCCATCCTTCACATGGAGTCTATGTATGTCCTTAGGCTGAAATGAGTCTCTAACAGGCAGAATATTGGGGGGGGCGTCTTATTTTTTATCCATTCAATGCTACATCATTTGGATAATTTAGTTCATTTGCACTTAAAATAATTATTGATAGGTAAGAACTTCTAATGTTATGTTATTGTTTTCTGGTTATTTTGTAGTTCCCTTGTTCCTTGCTGTCTTCCTTCAATGAACTGTTATTTTTCAAGGTGGTACACCTTGATTCTCTTTTCATCTTTATGTATCTATCACAGATTTTTGCTTTGTGGTTACCATGATGCTTACATAAAATACCTTACTAATATAAGTCTATCTGACATTTGTAACAACTTTAATCATATACAAACACACCACTCTCAACATTTGAGTTTTGATGTATAAATTTAACTTTTTATATTGCATATTCATTATATTATTCATTTCATATATTATTCATTTCACTAGCTAAAGTTATTTTTTATACGCTTGTCTTATTTTTAAGTTTATTTATTTTGAGAGAGAAAGACAGAAAGAAGGGAGAGGGAGAGAGAGAGGGTGAGAAAGAGAATTCCAAGCAAGCTCTGTACTGTCAGTGTGGAGCCTGACATGTGGCTCATAGACCTGAGCTGAAATCAAGAGTCAGACGCTTAACCAACAGAGCCACCAAGTAGCCCCAAAATCTGTCTTTTATTTTAGACAATTTTATTATAATGTGTCTTAGAAAGAATCATTTTGAGTTGAAACCTTGGAAAAACCTGTAAGTTTCATGAATTTAGATGTCCAAATCTCTCTCCAAATTTGGGAAATTCTCATTCATTATGTCCCAATAAGCTTTCTGCCAATTTCCTCTTCTCCTTCGGGAATACTAATAATGCATAGATTGTTTATTTTAATAGTACACCATAGTTCATATAGGCTTTCCTCACTCTTTTTCATTTTTCCTTTGTTTTCAGACTAGATAATATCAAATAATCTTCTACCTCATAGTAATTTATTCTGCTTGATTCAGTCTGCTTTTGATGATTTCCATTGCATTTGCATTCCCTAAGGTGGTGATGACCACTCAAGCATGTGGTTTCTTCCCATCCCACAGAATCCAGTTTCTATGCATGCTCACTCGCCATCTGCAAAGGCTCACTCTGACCATTCTTGGCCGCAGGGGCATGCACAAGAAGGCAGTCACAGGGAGAGGGAGTGTCTGAGAGAGTGCAGCTCTCTGCAGAGAGCTTGGAAGTACCCACAGGCCAGTAGGGGAGACAACCCCAGTGGCCCATGAGTAGGCTTCCTCACGGAGCTCCCAAAGCAGTTAATAAAATGTGTCTCTTTGAGATGTTCCATTCCCAGCCTTAGATGCTGTTCTCCGAGCATGACTATCCACACCCAAGTCATGGAGTTCACAATTCGATATTCCAGATGGAGTGAGAAAGAAGTAAGCTTTTGGGGGAGTATCCCATACAGCTGGGGAATCCAGGTATGCAAACACCTGCTCTCACTTTCCCACATGGAGGAAATCATGGGCTGGGTAAGTCTTTACTGGCACTGAGCTGTGTGGTCTTACGGGAAGGGTGACACAGGTAAAGTCAAACTGCTCCTTTTATGGTCTTCGATGGATTTGAAATCCATTGTTGAAAATGCCTACATTTTGATGCCATCATCTCTCAATCTTTTTTGCCAGTTGAAACTAACGAGCGGGGGCGGGAGGGGGGATGCCTGAGTGGCTCAGGTGGTTAAGTGTCCAAATTTGGCTCAGATCATGATCTCGCAGTTTGTGAGTTTGAGCTCCACGTTGGGCTCTGTGCTGACAGCTGAGAGCCTGGAGCCTGCTTCAGATTCTGTGTCTCCGCTTCTGTCTACCCCTCCCATGCTCATGCTCTGTCTCTGTCTCTCAATAATAAATAAAAATGTTTAAAAAAAATTTTTTTTTGAAGAAATTTACTACTGAGTTCCTCTAGTGAATTTTCTGTTTCAGTTATTGTGCTTTTCCAATTCAGAATTTCCATTTGATTCTTTTTTGCAACTTCTATCTCCACGCTGATATTCTCTATTTGACATTATCATCATATTTTCCTCTATTTCTTTAAACATGATTTCTCAGTTCATTGAACTTAACGGCTACTTTGAAGAGTTTGCATATTAAATCCAACATGTCACTCTCACAATATCTACTGCCTGTTGTTGTTTTTTTAAATGATGTATTGGTTATTTTTTCTTGTTTCTTTGCATATTTCACATTTTGTTTCGGAAACTTGACATTTTAGATAACATATTGTACCAAGTCACAGTACTGGTCTCCCCAGTCTGTACCAAGTCACAGTACCGGTTTCCCTACTCTGGGATTTGTTATTTTTTATGCTTGCTTGTTTAGTATATAGATGGCTTACTTTAGTAAATTCTATTGCCCTAATTCCCATACTGTTTAGCCTCTGACATTGCTCCTCTGGGATGATTTGGCTTTGCCTACAGACATCCTAAGATGAGAGCAACTTTGTTAGAGTGCTTGGTGTCTTTCTCTGACCATACCTAAATGTTAAACTCCACCAATATGGCCAACTGCTCTAAAGTTTTCAACAGTGCCCTTGAGTAGAAACTACTGCACAGAATAAACTAATTAAACTGACAGTTTGAAGGGAGAGTTTTGAGGTCAATGTTTGAGATTTGTTCTGACTCTAAGAGTCAGTCTCCTCTTGGTAAGCCTACACTTAAATCCCTATGTCCAATCAACCTATCAATCTCTTCTCACTCACCTTTCCCCACAATCTCTATGGTTTATGAGAGTACCCTTAGGCTTGAACTTCTCTGCGCTCTGCTATAAATAAAGTCAGTTTCTCTGGGAAGAGATTAGGAGATGTTTTATGATGCCAGAGAAAATCTGTTAGCCAGAGCTGTAAAGTTGGGAGGATGGACAACAGCATGCTTTGAGTGACACCTCATCTTTAGAAACTGAGTACTTGGTGGGTGTAGGATGTGATGTACTAGTCACAGGTCTTTTGCTTGCCTGTGGTGGTGTGGAACCACTACCTTAGAGGCCAAGGCTAGGGCATTTGGAATCTCAGTATTCTCAGCAGCGCTGTGCCCAAAGTAGAGCTTCTATCCCAAGAACAGGGCTGGGCAAAAAAAGGGAACTCCCACCATGGAGTCACACTTGGCTAGCAAAATGTAGCTGGAGGCAGGATGAGAAATGCAATTATCCTGTTCTTCCCAGAAGACAGCCCTCCAACTAGGAGCTGGGGGGTCTGGGAAATCCTGTCTTCTTGATCTTGCTCAACTGGGATAGGTGAGAAAAGCAATGGGCTTGGTTCAAATACCACACAATCTTTAGCGAATTTTAGTAAATTTCCTTGAATAAATGTTTCTTCAGTTGCTATATTACTTTTAGAACATTTTCAAAGACTTTAAATGGCTATTTTAAAAATAATTTAAAATAATAATTTAAAAATAATTTAAAATGCAAATCAGATCACGTCCCCATTGAAAACTCTCCGAAACTCTCCCTTCATGTTTATAGCAAAGTTCAAATTTCTAAGCTCTACAAAGTTCTACATGTTCCAGCTTTGGCCAATCAATGGAGAGCAGTCTTTACCACTTTTTACTTTATTCACTCTGCTCTAATCTCTCTGTCCTAATAAGGGTAATCCTCATCAGGGTCTCTATAGCTTCTATTCCTTTAAAAAGCTCGTTTCCCAGCTTTCTCCAAGGTCTTCTTTCTCATTTCATTCAGGCCTCTGGCTCAAATGTCACTTCAAGACATTCTCTTAAAAATAGTAATGACTCTTCACTCTTTATCCATGTATCCCGCTCTGATTCTCTTCACAGCACTTAAATTTACTTAACATATTCATTGTCTTATCTGCTTAAAGTCAGTTTTCTCCATTAGAATAATAGCTCTGTGAAGGCAAGGGGCACTGTGGCCTTACTCACCACTGTATTCCCAGTATTTAGTACTTGGCACACAGTCAATACTCAATAAATAGTTTTTGAATGGATAAACATAAGCAAGAACAATAATATTTATAAAGCTATTTACATTTTTAATGACATTAGCCAATAATGTTTTTATTTATATCCATAAAGAGAATGATTAACAGAGGATGTGAAGAGAAGTAATCATTTTCTATTTGGCTTAGAAAATATAAACAAACCACAGTGGCCAAGAATCAAGGTATTTAATATTCAGTTTCAATAACCCTCAAATTCATTTTTTTTTATAAATAGCATTGCTGATCTGCCCTTGTCTTTACACTACGTATATCAGTCCCAAAAGAAATAATTAGAAATACTCTTATTTAATGGGAGAGTAAAAACAATACTTAAAATAAATGTTTATACTATGTCCACTATTTTTGAGAGTTGGGGTATTAGAAGATTTAGAAGCTAACCAAATTGAAAATCCTTAATCAAATATAAATTTGTCAGTATCACTAACCATAAATAAAAATCTTTAGCATTAAGAAAGTTAGGATATTATTTCCATTTTTTCAATTTCACTCCATATACCTTCCTATTATAGGCCAAGTTTTGCAGTGAGCTTAGCGAGGCTAAGCAAAAGAATCTTAGGTTATGGAGTTTTACCTTGAGTCCTGTTTTCTCGTCATCACTTCCATTGTTTGTAGATGGTGTCTCATCTCCTTGCCTGGAAACCAAGACAAAATCTTCACTATTAAGAGTAGATACTGAGTCTGAGGAGACACTGATTTTTCCAACAGAAGCCTTGTCATCCATGACTCAAGAATGAAGCTCAACTCATGAATGATTAAATAATTTAAAAATGCCTGAAAAACAAAAACCATAAAGATACTCATATAGAACGTCTGCCAGATACTCAATTATTGTCTAATTCTTACAAAATACATATGGAAAACTTAAAAAAATATTTCTAAAATATTTTCCCAAGACTTTCACTACCTATAATTTAGGCTTTTTATTCTAGATAATAAAGGAATTTGATGCTATTCAGGGCCAAGATATGTCTGATTTAAATAAATAAAACCTATTCCCTTGAGAATAACTGCCTACCTACAGTGATTTCTTTGGCATTTGTTACAACTCTAGGACTCTGAAAATTATGAAGTACTAAACTTCTGTTTTCTACTCTTTAATATGTAAAGTTGTACACATAAATAAAATTGAAAGCACATAAGACAATAACTAAGGTTTTTCTAATATTGATACTTAATTTCAAATATTAACAGGACATTTTTAAGCAATAAAATTTCATATTCACACTCAAGAGAAATAAATTCAAGGCAGAACAAGCAGAAATTAATTCTGAAGCTGGGAAATACCTTACATAACAAGTAATCACAAATCCATTAAAAACTCAATCTTCCCATCCCATGGTTTCTTAAGAGTTCAACTCAACACAAACATTACCAGTAAGTTTCAAGCCAAAAATTCCCAGGAAGAAGTATAAAAATATGTCACTTATGAAAAGCCACTCAATTATTTATTGACTCCTGGAATAAAACTTAAACTCATCTACCATTTAAAAACCTGGTTCCGCATACTTTATGGCAATGTTCCCATTTGGTTGCCAAAACAGCAACAGAACAAACAATACAACATACTCAGAGGGCTTTAACCAATAAATAAAAGTAGCTCCAGCTCTATGCACATCTTATACCTCAGAGAGGTAAACGTTCTGAGAGTTTGTTTAATCTCTCCAATTAAGAAGTCCTGATTTATGCTTTGGGTTTTCAATTGAACATATATTTATTGCGCATATACCATGTGCCAAGCACTATTTTCCCCTCAACAGCTCACATCTAAATAAACACCTGGCGGCAGGAATTACACAATCCCTGAATATTACACTTCAAAAGAAACTCAGAAATAATACTGTTAAGCAGGTGAGAAAACAGCAACCTCAAGAGAAGGTCATTTAACTAGGCATAACTAAGGCTTTTGAACCCTTGAGTATTTTTTGCTGCTTTCTACTTATATTAATTCCCTTGTTTAAATGGCTATAACAGCTTTACATTTCAAAGGACTAAATTTAAATGTATAGTGTGGCATTCAAGAACAGTTCAAAATGTACTTTTTAAAAAGCTTTTAATGTAGTTTTGCTTCATCCATTCAATGAATACTTATTAAATGTCTAGTGTATAAAAAACAATACATGATAACAAGAGAAATTAGATTCTTGTCCCAAAGGAGTGTGTAGCGTAGCAGAGAAAAAAAAGGCACATTGAACAGGTTAATAGGTACTAATTTAGGGTGAAGAAAACTCTGGGAACATGTTGAGAGAAGGACTTAGACTAGTTGCAGGTGAAACTAGTAGGATATTGTATGTCAATTACACTTCAATAAAAAAACGTAGATTAGAAGAGGTAATGTCCTTGCTAACGATGTATAAATACTCCCATGTATTTGCCCTCACTGGATCCTCTTCCTAAAGTGGCTTCTTTGCTTCTGTACTCAATCAACTCCAACTCATCATTCATGATCTAACTCCTCTTTTCTGAGTAGCCTGCCCATCCTCATCCCAGAACCAAATAAATTGTCTGCCTTATTTCTGCTCCTATAGCATATTTATAGCATTATGACGTATTACAATTTGATGGTGCCTCTTAATTTAATCTTCATATTCTTTCTTACACAGATAAGGATATTGAGACCTAGAGAGATGGTGTAACTTGTTCAAGGTAATGGCTGTAATGTAACTGGTTAGAGACAAAGCCACAAATTGAACCCAGTTATCTACGATTCCAGAAGCTATGTTTTTTCTGTCATATTATGATGCTTTTCCAATGACACAAATTTGGGCTTCGTCCCAACCAAAACAGTCAGGATTGGGTAAAGGAATCTTTATCTTTTATAGAACCAGTACTTTAGGCAAGGTTTTCATGCTTAATTAGTCCCTTTCCATTTTTTAAATTGTGACTAAAAGGATAGCAGAGGGCCTGGGAAATTTCTCTAAAACTATGATCTGAGACATTGACAACTCTATAATAATCTAGACTCAAAAAATAATATACTTGGATATTTACACTATGGAACTGAGAAGAATTGGCAAACTCAAAGTTCAACCTATTTATTTCCTTTGAGGAGATGATAGGAAAATATACTTTATAAAATACTATTTGCTTTGGCACCTGTAAAAAACTGAATCACTCAGTGGGAATGAGGTTTATCAAAACATGAAGTAGTACAGGAAAATTACAGTAAGATTCCCCTTCTCTGGCCTCCACAATAAAGAGGTATCCCAGAACTTGGTGTACTCCTGCAAAAACCACAGAGTATTCACAACCTCTGTCTTACAACCACAAGAAGTAATTGTTTTTGTTTTTAATCCTTCATATCATTTACCGCAAGACTCCTACTGTATGTAATTCTTCATCCTTTAGATTCTGAGTTTAAACTAATGGACAAAACAAACAAGCTTCTTCCCCAAAACACGGTGCACTACCATCTCTCTTCCTACCTTTTCTCATACTATCTATCACAATTTGACACATTTTACTTTTTTTTTTTAATGTTTATTTATTTTTGAGAGAGACACACACAAAGTGTGAGTGGGGAAGGGTCAGAGAGAGAGGGAGGCACAGAATCAGAAGCAGGCTCCAGTCTCCAAGCTGTCAGCACACAGCCTGACGCGGGGTTCAAACCCACAAACTGTGAGATCATGACCTGAGCAGAAATCGGCTGCTTAACCAACTGAGCCACCCTCGTGCCCCAAAACACTTTACATTTTAATCATTTGTTTTTAAATATCATGTAAGCTAGAACCTAAGTTCCATCAGGGCAGAGATTATAGCACCTGGAACAATGACTGGCACACAGTAGATGCTCAAATATTTGTTAAAAAAATTAAAATAAATGGCAAATAAAGATGGAAAAGAGCTAGAGCTTCCGAATGAAAAGGTAAGATCATCTTTTATCGTTTGACAATAAGAAATCATATTTATGATGGTAAAGCACACAATTAAGAGTTAGGAAAAACCCAAGTTAGAATACTGGTTGTACTACTTAATGACAATGTGAGTGTCATCATAATGAGCCTCAGTTTTCATAAGTGAAATGAGGTACTATCTACTACTATAAAACTACTAGAAAACAGACCTACTATAAAAATTACTAAGGAACAGATGTACGTCTCATTTAACAATACATATAGATTATATGCACCCAAGAGTTATAGCTTTTCAAGCTAACTTCTAATTTTAAGAGAATTAATAACTAATTTAGATAACTCAGTTTAGGAGATACAATATTAGGACAAAATATATAACTTTCCAATTTTCCACTTTGTAATTTGTTTAATATGTAAATAAATGTGAAGGAATACTCTAAATAAAACTGTTTCATCTTTGTATTTTAAAGATTACTAAAACATATACACTCTTTACCTCATTTTATCATCCTAACAATTTCATAACATAGAGTAAGGATTCTTATCCCATTTTAAATAAGATGATAGACATGCACACTCTGGTACTGGCAGGCACCAACTGTTCCTTCTTTAATACAAGTGATACCCAAGACCCTAGCATGTCTAGTTACCAACAGGACAGGTTGGTAATTCAAGTTCAGGGATGTTTCCTTCTCTATCCCCTTTTATAAGTCAATAAGTCATATAAAATGATAGGTAATTTTGTTTAATTATGCAGCCTCCTGCATCACACCCAAAGGTTCAAATATGTTGTATCATTCATAATTCCTTTCATTACTTTTATTCTTACTGACATATGAAAGATCCCTAGAGATTTTCTAATTGAAAATTAGTTCCATGTGGCACCTGGCTGGCTCAGTCAGTAGAGTATGAGACTCTTGATCCCAGGGTCACAAGCTTCAGCCCCATGTTGGGCATAGAGATTACTTAATATAAAAAAAAGAAAGAAAGAAAGATTAGTCTCATGATATCAAAACTCTTTCCAAACTTTCTGCCTAAATTCACTGTTCCGTACCCTAAGTGACAGGGTCCTATGCTTAACTATGGACTTCTGCAAAGATCATGGCAAAGAATGTACCTTGGTCTTGCCAAAAGAAGATTCCTTTTCATTCTCAATCTCCTTTTAAACACTAGAGACCCAGTAAATGCAGAATAAAATAAAAAAGAACTGCCCATGATAAATGCTTTTGACAGTCCTTCAAAAGCAGCGGGCTCCTGGATAATCAGTGTTTACTTTTTAAAAAGTTGAAGTATTTTTTTGGATGAAGTACTACCAGATATTCATATTGTTTTTTAATTACTAACATTCAGAGGAATAACATAAACAGTGAACTTGCAATGGCATGAATTTGCTAATGTGCAATTAGTAGAGGCAAAAATCACCTCCCACTAAGTGACCTACCTAACTTGATAAAAGAGGTGTGAGTGTTACTTATAATTGAACTTGACATGCTTGAGACAAAACATGCTAGTTCCCAGCCACAACTCCTGGGCTCTAATTCTATATTTCCTTGGTTTTCTTGAAACTCTTTCTTCCTGAAGGAGTATTAGCTGCCTCCACTTCTACCACTTCAATAGGACACCCCATAGAGCAGTCCCAATGAAAAATCTGGCTCCCCTACCTCTCAGCAACTTTCACTGAACCTCTTAAAAACTCAGATGTGTTAAAACCTCATCTGGAGCAGCTGAAAACAGTGTAGTTTTTGAGGTTCCTCAAAAAACTATTCATAGAACTCCCTTATGACCCAGCAATAGCATTGCTAGGGATTTACCCAAGGGATACAGAAGTGTTGATGCATAGGAGCACATGTACCCCAATATTCATAGCAGCAATGTCAACAACAGCCAAAACATGGAAAAAGCCTAAATGTCCATCACCTGATGAGTGGATCAAGAAGATGTGGTATATATACACAATGGAGTACTACATGGCAATGAGAAAGAATGAAATATGGCCATTTGTAGGAAAGTGGATGGACCTTGAGGGTGTCATGCTAAGCAAAATAAGTCAGGCAGAGAAGGACAGAAAC
>NC_043712.1:11439823-11518013 GCF_006229205.1 Suricata suricatta
GAGGGAGGAAAAGTGGTGGTGATGGTGGAGGGCCCTTATGGGGAAGAGCACTGGGTTTTGTATGGAAACCAATTTGACAATAAACTTAAAAAAAACAAAAACCCTCATCTGTGGCCCTGGTATTTTGTTTACCCTCTCCTAGCATCATTTTGGAAAAGAAAATAAATCAATCAACAACAATACAAAATTTCAAAACCCATAGAGTTCTTTACAGTTCTCATCATCTGAGATGACCATTTCCTTATTCTGAAACTTTTTCTTGTTTCTACTTTTTACCTCTGACTACATTTCTCAGCTGTCACTTAGGTTCCTTTTCTTCTGCACATTCTTTAAATCCCACCCTGTCCCTCTTCTTGTTCTACTTTTCTCTGGCTCTCTCATTAACTCACATGGTTATAATCTTTTTTGTTTGTTTTTGGTATGCTGAGGATACTGTTAGCTCTAACTTTTCTTCCTAGTTCCACAGAGGTGTTTATGTTTTTTCTTTTCTTTTTTAAAATATTTTATTTATTTTTGAGAGAGAGAGTGAGCAGGAGAGGGTCAGAGAGAGAGAGGGAGACAGAATCTAAAGACAGGTTCCAGGCTCTGAGCTGTCAGCACAGAGCCTGACGCGGTGCTCGAACCCACAAACCGCAAGATCATGACCTGAACCGAAGCCAGATGCTCAACCAACTGAGCCACCTAGGTGCCCCATCCTTTCTATTCAGTATTAAGTGTCTGACAATGTGCCAGGAACTATGTATAATGTTATGGTGAGAAATAATAGGTAGTCTTTACCTTTGATAAGTGTACAACAGTAGAGAAAATGGACAAAGAAGTTATTATAATACAGTATAGTGCTTGCTATAATAAAGGTATACAAAGGATGTTGTGAGAATATATGGGACAACTCTGCTACGTGTGTCCCATGGCCATCTCAAAACCAATTCCACATGTCCAAGTAAACTCCCATCCATCACATAAGCATATTCTTCCTCACAGGTTCCCTATCTTGGTTAACAACCACTGATCCAAGACAGAGAAACCAAAAAAAAAAAAATAATAAAATAAAATAAATAAATAAATAAATAAATAAAATAAATTAAAAAAAAAAAGGCCTGGACTTGTTTTCTCATTCTCCCTTGGAAGTCTAATGGATTTTAGTTCCAAAACATACCCCAATCCTATTCCTTCTTTGCCATCCTTCATGTCACTGACCTGTGAGTACTTCATTCTCTTCCAACTTAACTCCAACCTAAGTCTCCCTTTCTAGACTCTCTCTAGTCACTGTTTATCAAGGTCTCACAGCTAACATCTAAACTTTAGATCTGATCATATATCCTACCCCTTCCTCAAAACCTTTGACTACTCTTGACTAAAACTGGAATAAAATCCAAACTCTCAGTCTTCAAAATATGGGACAACTCTACTCTTACCTTCTTCTATCAAACCATACCAGAAACTCACCAAATATGTCATGCATTTTTATGCTTTCAAGCCTTCATTCATGCTGTTTGCTAATCTAGGAACATGTCTTCATTTCTTCAGGTAGTCCTTTTCCATCACCAGCAATCTTATGATACAATCAAATATTCATATTCGATCTCCCCCTTTCCTTCTGCAATACGCATTATTTTGCTCTAGGGCTCCTAAGGCTTTTATTTGCTTTTTAACTCTATCACAGAACTACAGCATTTATTACACAGTAAAATGTTATACCTTTTTCCTACTCCACTATATTGGTTGGTCATTCAATCCAGAAATAATTATAATGCAAATGCTGGGAATACAATGAGCACACACAGTCCCTGTGAACTATTTGTGCACAGGGATGTCAGATTTTATTCAGATTATCTTTATATCCTTGCTTACTGGCAGCACTCAATAAATCTGACCGAACAATATTTTAATCAGTGTTTAACTGGTATGGTCTAAGTAATGTGAGGAGGACAAATGACAAATATACTATATTACATGCATGTGACTTGGGGATATGGCTATGTATGACAACTGGAATGAAGAGACTCAAAAAGAAGTACCCTTGAGTGTGCCTGGGTGACTCTACATCAAATTCCCAACTGTCAAGCCCAAAGGCAGTTAACACTGAGCCAGAAAACATACCGCAGATTCCTTTTGGACCAAAACACTCTCTTATCACTTATCTTATCACCCTCCGAATACCCATCATTTCTGTTGTTCAACCAGTGAACCAATGAGTACAACTTTAGGGAATCTTAAGGGGGATACTTAAACCATCTCACTAAATAAAAAAAAAGAGACAATACTCCTATTAGTTCCTATGAACAATTACATGCCCAATATGGTACTAAAAAGCTTTACATGCATTATTTCTAATGTTCAGACAAACTCTGCCAGAGAGATATTAACTTCATATGACAGACAGAGGCTTAGACTGGTTCTATAACCTGCTTACGTTCATAGATAAAACGTCGATCTTGACCCAGATCCAGGTATCTAGGTGCTTCTGTCGTTTTCTGGAATGCATCTCTCCTCTTTGGTGTCCTTAACTCTATGCTCTCCCTACTCTAATTCATCTTCTATGTGGCTACCAATTTTATCCTTCTAAAACACAAATTTACTGTCTGCTAAGAAAAAGACAAAACAGGAAGGAAAAGAATCAAGTCCCCAAGAGGCTATAGCAGCCCAATCCTCTGGGTTTGCAGCCCTTTAAAATTAAAGAGTACAAAGAAGTTATTGTTTCTAACCACACTATATTAATCTCAGCTTTTTTCTTTGGCTCCGGAGTTTGTTTTCCTGCATTGGTTTTCACATGAATTTTTCACAGCCTAGCCCTGGGAAGGGTGGGACAAATCTAACAAAACTCAATGGAAAAGCATCCCTTCTTTATAAAAATAAATTCCTTTCCACCACTACTAATTGCTAAACAATAGATGTGTCTTTGTTGAAGTCTGACTCTGAATTTGGGGGCTGTTTCTCTGAATTATTTTAGTGAGCTAAGAGAACCATATTAATTTAAGCCTTCTGAATAATTTCAGCTTAGCTTAAAAAACCAAAAACAAAAGAAAACAAAACAATCACCTTGGGCCCACAGCACTTAAAAGCAAGAAAAACCAGCTTATCTAAAAGTCACTGTCAGGCAAATTTTAATTTGCAATGCCTGTGACAATTTACTTCTTTCAACTACGTCGTGGTTCTTTTAGTTCAATTTCAGATAAACTATAAAAAGAATAATTAAAGGAATATAGAAATTTGTAAGACAAAAGGATTTAAGATTTTTAATTTTTTAAAAGATTTTCAAGTTTTAATCTTTTTAAAGTTGTGGTTAAATATACATAACTATCATTTTAGCCATTTTTAAGTGTATAGTTTTGTGGCATTAAGTACATTCACACTAATGTCAACTATCACCATCACAAAAACTTTTTCATCTTCCCCAGCTGAAAGTCTGTATCCATTAAACACTAACTCCCATTCCCCCAGGCTACCAAAGCACTATTCTGTCTCTATAAATCTGACTACTCCAGGTATCTCATAAAAGTAGCAGAATCACAGTATTTGTCCTTTTGTGGTTAACTTATTTCATTTGGCATAATGTCTTCAAAGTTCATCTATGTTATAGCATGTGTCTGAATTTCCTTTCACTTTCAGGCTGAATGACACTCCATGGAATAAATATACTACATTTTTGGGGTGCCTGGGTGGCTCAGTTAGTTGAGCGTCCAACTTTGGCTCAGGTCATGATCAAGCAATTTGTGGGTTCAAGCCCTGTGTTGAGTTCTGTGCTGACAGCTCAGAGCCTGGGACCTGCTTTGGATTCTGTTTTTCCTTCTCTCTCTGCTCCTACCCAACTCACTCTCTCGTAAAAATAAGTAACATTTTAGGGGCGCCTGGGTTAAGTGTCTGACTTTGGCTCAGGTCACAATCTCGCGGTTCATGACTTCAAGCCCCACGTGGGGTTCTGTGCTGACAGCTCAGAGCCTGGAGCCTGCTTCAGATTCTGAGTCTCCTCCTCTCTCTGCCCCTCCCCTGCTCATGGTCTGTTTCTGTCTCTCAATAATAAATATTAAAAAACTTTTTTAAGTAACATTAAAAAAAATATATATATATATACACACACACACATTGTTTATCCATTCATTGGTCAATACAAGTTTTTAAAGCCTAATTAAGACATTATAGGATCTTTAGAATAAAACTCACAAAATCAATAGAGTAAAGGGCCTAAAGAAAACAACATTTTCAAAGTTATTTCTCACTTTATCATGAGTAATGAAGCTTTATTAAAGTTAATAGTCTAGTACAATATAAAAAACCTAAACTCCTTGATGTGACTCAAATGATGCTGTAGCTTTAGTTTCCTGATATATGAAATGAAGTACTAAACCTTTTCTATTCTTCTGTGAATGGGAGTAACCAGGGAAGTAACCAGGCCAGGTGCTGTCCAGTCCTAATCCATGATGCAACTAGTTGTATTTCTGTAAACGAAGAAACTAAGTCTTGGAGGTATTCAGTAGCTTACGTTCAATCATATACGAAGCGCAAGATGTGGGATATCTATTACTGTTTCCAAAGTTCACACTCACTCCCCTATATCTTGAGACCTCTAATGAAAGGTACAAGAGGTAAGATGAGATGTACATAAAACAATTTATTTAACTCTAAGTTGATCACTTGAATGCAATACTGTTGACAGCAAAAAAAGAAAAAAAAAAACCATGATTAAAAAAGAGGGGGTGGGCACATCCAACTTCAGCTCAGATCACGATCTCACAGTTCGTGAGTTCAAGCCCTATGTTGGGCTCTGGGCTGACAGCGCAGAGCCTGCCTCAGATTCTGTGTCTCCCTCTCTCTGCCCCTTGCACACTCACACTCTCTCACTCTCCCTCAAAAATAAATAAACATTAAAAACAAACAAACAAACAAAAAACCAAGAGATGTAGGTGATTTCCCCATATTCCTGTGGATATTTCAGGAGATAGACTTCAATTTTTTCCAGAACTCTAGGTATGATGACTTTATGTCACGTCAACACAGTCTCTGAAACTAAATATGTAAATTATTTGGATGCCATTTCCACAACAGAAACCTAACTCTGGGAACACAAGAAAAGTTAGCTTAATTTTAACATACTACTCTTTCACAAAGTCAGATTACATGTCTGACCTCCCTAATACACATTTTGGGGAAAAAAAAGTTTCCTCATTTTTTCATTTTTTCTGGAGATCTCTAAAGCAAAATATAATTTACATTACTGTTTTATAAACCTAACAATATGAACATTTTAAAAATTTTTATTTATTCTGAGATAGAGAGCAGGGAAGGGGCAGAGAGGGACTGAGTGAGAGAGTGAGAGACTGACTCTCAAGCAGGCTCAACGTTGTCAGCACAGAGGCTAATATGGGACTTGAACTCACAAACTGTGAGATAATGACCTGAGACAGAATCAAGAGTTGGAAGCTTTACTGACTGAGCCACCCAGGCACCCCTAAAACAATGAATACTTTAAAGCAATGCAGGACTGTCTAAAGACTTTTTCTCATTTTAGGAAATTAGTCATATAGTTCTTTCTCATCTATAGTGAAGATCTATTCCATTTAGAATGTCAACCTGTCGGGGCGCCTGGGTGGCTCAGTCGGTTAAGCCTCCGACTTCGGCTCAGGTCAGATCTCACGTTCGTGTGTTCGAGCCCCGCGTCGGGCTCTGTGCTGACAGCTAGCTCAGAGCCTGGAGCCTGCTTCTGGTTCTGTGTCTCCTCTCTCTGTCCCTCCCCCTCTCATGCTGTCTATCAAAAATAAATAAAACATTAAAAAAAATTAAAAAAGAATGTCAACCTGTCTATACTTAAATCTGCAATGTTATATTACTCATTTCTCCTTAAATTATGTGAGTTTAATTCCAAGCAAGCCAATTATTTGATAGATTATCAGAGCCTAAGATAAATGCAGTAAATACAGTTTCTCTTTTCTATAACCTCTTTTTGATTTTCAGGGAAATGTGTGTAGGCAAAACACAAATGTTTGGCAGAGACATACACATTTTCTGCACCTTCTGATATAAGGTGGCCCTGGTCCATAGTTATACAAGAGGGGGTGGGACATTCAACAAGTGTCCTGTATAGAGCAATCAATCAACATTTACTGCACATCTTCGTTTATAGCATCGTAATCTGCTGTAATTTAAAAATTCACAAATAAATCCTAAATATAGCTTCTTATTTCGGTATCTAACTTATGTTAATAAAAAATGAGTATCAAAAAATTCATAAATTTTAAGTTCCACAAATGTTTTTAAATCTATCTGAAAAGACTGTTTCTCACAACCAACAGCAAAATATAATAAAAAAAATTTGTTCCTGCTAGGGAAAACATTTTTTAAAGAAACATTAGGTTTTGCAGTTAGACCGATTTTTTATTTTTCTTCAATTCACAAAGAATTCAACAGGTAACTACAACAAGGATATAACCATTCCTCTCCTGCAGATGTATCAGAAGTCTATTCGTAGAAAATTGTGTGTCACAGTAAGAGAGATTTACATGACATGTTCTTACTCTTACACTGCCAGAATCCGCTTATCAGCATACTTCAATGGTTTAAAGAGTTTATTAACTCTACACTAAAAATATTAAAATGATTAACTTGTGGCTCTTCCCAGTAGTATTATACAAATGCCCAATATTTAATCCAATTTATCCTTGCATGCTGTCTCTTAATACTGTTGATGATATTTAAAATATGTTCCCAAAGGAAGAGTTTGCCAATCAATTCCTTTTTCTGATACAAAGGTCATCTTCTAAAAAAGGGAAACAACATTATAACCACAGGTTGTTGGTTATAATTACCAAAATGTACAAATAAGGGGATAAGCACAAAAAATAAATTTTAAAAATAGTTAAATTATTGTTAAATTTTACAGTTAACAGCATTGTTGTTAAAGTTATCACTGACAAGGGCACCTGGGTGGCTCAGTCAGTTGAGTGTCCGACTACGGCTCAGGTCAGGATCTCACAGTTTGTGGGTTCGAGCCCCACGTCGGCCTCTGTGCTGACAGCTCAGAGGCTGGAGCCTGTTTCAGACTGTATATCCCCTCTCTCTCTGCCCCTTCCCTGCTCATGATCGGTCTCTCTCTGACTCTCAAAAATAAATAAATGTTAAAAAGAAATTTAATAAAGTTATCACAGACACTAATCAGCTAATGTACCTAAATAAATGACAGATTTTAGTATGGAGAAAAATTTATTCCCACAAAGATTAATAGATCCCAAGAAGTACACTGATTTATAATACAAAAGTGAATGCAACCTTAACTGGAGATATGTAACAACCATGGTGAACTCTTCAGAGATAGGGACCTCTAAATCTGGCAGCACAGCCATATAATTAAGATACGTTTCCTCCTTTAGAGCCAGGATCAAACATTCTTTAATGTCAGGTATGAACTTAAAAATAAGGGCTTTATTTTTACTATTTGGTGATCCATGGAAAAGGGGATCTGGGGAAAAGGTTCGGCCTGCTAAAACTCTACTATGCTAGAAAGAACAATCTTCAAGAGTTTCATGGACGATTACTTCAGAGATTATGGTTACTTTGGAAAGAGGGAAACTCCCAGGCTAAAGTCTAAAAACTAAAGTGGCAGTGACTTGCAAACTGCTATATTTGGTCAGTCTTTGTACAGGAAGAGAAAGAAACAAGGCTATCAGGGTCAACAAGAGTACTTATAAGTTTAAGTATCTATCCATATTGTTTTGACTTAAAAGTTTTCTAAAAAATCAAGATCAAGATCTCTCAGAGCAACCACAGAACAAGAGATGAGGGATTAGGGATGAACCAGGTAACCAATTAATGCAAAAAAGAAAGCTGTTTAATTGATGAAGTGTTCTTTTCACGCATACCCAGGGATGTTGAGTCCTTGGCCTTGGATTTTTTCTTCGGAATCTAAATCTACAGAAAATCAATAAAACAAGGCAGTTGCATACAAAGCACTTAAATGTCATGCCAAACTCTCCTTTATGCGTGTTGGTTAAATTGGCAATTCTTCGATATTTGAGTTCTATCCCCATGAAAGATTTAAGGGTTCATTATTCCATATGCTTGAGAAGTGTAATCATACCTAATTATACTGCAAACTACAAAGATATTATGGAGAGCCTATGTCAGAACTTCAGCACACTAGAGTCTAAAAGACCATCAACAGCAGCGCTAATTTAAAAGAATTATTTTCTGAAGTCTGTACTCAAAAGTCACTTGTGAAAACAATCACTGTGAAATAATGAGACCTTCAAAGTAGGCTACATATTAGCTGGAAACATGCTCAATAACAGACAATGGCTTCTTTAAAAGAATGTGGACTGTAAAGTTAGCTGGAAATACACTCAATAAAAGAAAATTACTTCTTTAAAAAAATCTGGGCTGTAAAACTGAGATATATTTGTGGAAAATCAGGTTTCTTCATGTACAGAATGTGTAAAATACACTTCTTTCAATATGCAATATAAAAGATAGGAAACAGGTGTCTTCACTTTTACAGCGTCCCACTAAATAACCACTTAACCCAGATGAAGCATGTGTGAACTGCTAATAAAACAGTATACAGGGGTGCCTGGGTGGCTCAGTTGGCTAAGTGTCTGACTCTTGATTTTGGCTCAGGTCATGATCTCACATTCATGGGATGAAAACCCACACTGGACTCTGTGCTGACAGTAAGGAACCTGCTTAGGATTCTCTTCCTCCCTCTCTCTCCGCCCCTCCCCTGCTAGCATATATGCATATGCACAAGCTCTTTCTCTATCAAAATAAACAAACATTTCTTTAAAAAACCCATAACATTATGCCAGTAAGACCAAAATGCATATAGTATGTTAACTATCCAAATATATAACTTAACACAATGACCTAAGTCAATCAACTGTAAGCTGAGTTATAAAACTGAAACAGCAAAAAGGAAGTGTACCACAACATAGCAGTTTAATTTTAATTACGATTTTAATTGGTATTTAAGCTCCATCTGAATTTTAAATATTTCCAGTAAATACAAATCAATCATGGATTCAAATCTTATTAATGCAGTCTGAGGTCTATAAAGGAAGATCCTAAAGAACTCTTTACCATATTCACTTTCGGTTTTTTAAAGTAAACTCCACCTAAAAGCCTTCAATATATATTAAAATAGCACCCTACACATACACTTGAATTTAGGCCAACAGGTCCTTCGTTTAAAAGACGTTCTATGTGTACTTCCTTGGCATCTAAGTTTTTCAGCAACTTTTCAAACATCAGTTGGTGACAAACAGTGCAATTCATCCTCTATTGTTTCCATCTTTTTCAAACAAAGCAGCTGGAAACACAACTCATACTGCACTATTCCAATCACATGTATGTTAACACAGGTGTTTATTTGAATGAAAATATCAAACGAATGGTGAAATCCTGTCCCTGACAGTTTTTTTCCCTCACTAATAAAAACGACAAAAACCACAAGATCTCAAATTCAAGTTGAAACAGGATTTCAAACGCACGGAGCACTAGTACCATGACACTTAACGCAGTCTCCTAAGACTCTTGCTTCTATGATAAAGGAAGCCCCGAGTAACCCTAAGTACGGAGATGCCTGTAAAAACAGGTGCAGATCGTCACGGTCGGAATACCAAGAGTAGGCACCAGAGTACAAGGCAATGGACAGCGAACTCTTGGAAGTCTACGGTTATCCTCGGGCTCACTCCCTAAAACCCTGAAGGTTGCCGAGAATCAGACACAGCTATGAGCTACTGAGAGCAAGTACTTAAAGTACATGGGAAAAGTGAGACACTTTAACTGCAGGTGGGTAAAATGTGATCAGTACCAGTTGGCAAACCAACGCTAAAAGAAAGCAAGTCTTTCAGATTTCAGCACAGCCCAGGAAGCTAGCCTGAGGCCCAAACCAGCCGAAGTCACAAATACAGGCCCAGCTGGCAATGGGGAGAAACTGAGGGGTAGGGAGCAGCCGGATTCCCAAATAGGACCTGACCCAAAACATCAAAGTCAAGAGACAACCCAGCTCTGCCCGAGGGTCAGATGGACCGCCGCAAGCGCAGGGCTCAGTAGACAAGACACCCACCCAGACTGGGGGAACCGGTTTGGGCAGGGGCTGCGGGAGCGTTCCCGCCCGCGCATGCGCCCTCTCCCCTCCGCCACAGCTCCCCCTCCCCCCAATCACGGCTCCCCTCAGAACCCGGTTCGTCGAAGGAGGTAAGCGCAATCTGGCCGACCCAGCCCCGCGGGATGAGAACACAGCTTGGCTCCCCGCAGGGGATGTCAGAGAATCCCCCGGGGCTTGGTGAATAGGAGGGTGCGAGGACGAGGAGGGGAAACGCGGCCCTACCCGACCCGCCGTCTCCTCCTCCGCCGCCCGCAGTTCGCCGTCCCGGAGGCTCCGCCGCCTGGGCCACCCCAGCCGCCCTGCCCCCGCCCTCCCCGCCCCCTACTCACGTGAGGAGAGCTTCTTCCGCCCTCCGCCCCGCCTCCCGCCCCGTTTCATAGGCCCACGGTTAAACCGAGTAGCCCCATTGGCCCGACAACAGGCGGCGAAGGCGTACTTCCTTTCCTCGAAGCCCCACCTGGGCTCTTACCCTGTTACGGGAGTGTGCGCCTGCGCTGTCAGAACTGTTGAAGCTGAATTAGTGCTTGTGCTGTTCTGGGCTTGGACTGGCAAGTGGCTATATGGCTATGTGATTCTCTGGGACAGGAAGCAGGCTAGCAGGGGAATCAGGCCAGGTAGCACCTATTGCAGTGCTTTTGTCTTCTAGGCTAAAGGAGGTACACCCGCAAAGAGCAAGGAATCCCCTGCTCACCTCTGACGTTCAAGTGCCATTTCAAAAGCAGCCTTTAACAGTGTTACTTGATTCACCTGGCCTTTATTGAGGGCGTGCATTGTGCTAGGTATTGACAGGTGTTTTTATGAGTATCTCATTTGGTTTTACCACAAACCTATGAGAATGTTATGATTATTCTCATAAAGGAGTTCACGCCGAGAAATGATTCAGCCTAAAAGTCAAAACTTTTCACTCAAGTCCAAGGGCCACTGGCTACAACACTGCTGCCTTGAGGTACTTGAGACACACAGAAGAGGTCAGCAATAAACAAACTTGTTTCAGAGTATTAGACTCAAAGATGAGGTTGGGACTTTATGTTAAAATCATTCAAATGTGGAGAGCCTGGTTGACTCAGTCCACAGACACAGTGACTCTTGATCTCAGAGTTATGAGTTCAAGCCCAACGTTGGGTGTAAAAGATACTTAAAAATAAAATCTTAAAAAATTAAAATCAGGGGCGCCTGGGTGGCTCAGAGTCGGCTAAGCAACTGACTTCGGCTCAGGTCATGATCTCGCGGTTCGTGAGTTTGAGCCCCACGTCAGGCTCTGGGCCGACCAATTGGCGCCTGAAGCCTCCTTCAGATTCTGTGTGTGTCTCTCTCTCTGCCCTCTCCTGCTCATGCTCTTTCTCTCTGAATCTTAAAAATAAATAAATGTTACAAAATTAAAAATAAAATAAAGTAAAATAAAATAGGAATCATTCAAAAGTGATAAAGCAAAAGGAACAGAATGGGATTTAAAGTCCCTGTCCTGAGTGAATTTACAATGTAGTTGGTAACAAAAACAACAGCTACTAAAGATGTTACTTAAGTCATGATAATTTATAAAATAATTCTACAGCCTATTTCTCACCTGCTTTATTCAAAGAGCCTATGCTCTTTTCCTGGCAAATGAATCATATAATGTTTTCCTGTGGATAATGTACCCAAATCAACCCGAGAAAAAGCAAAAATGTGCTCTGTCGTAGTCCTTCCCTTTGTGACTTGTCTATTACAATAGACTTGGCTGCAGTCCCACGGGAAAATAGCTTTGTTCCTTTTCTCCTTATACAGTTATATAATAATACACGCCCATTTTAAAGTAGTAGTATCAAATAATGGATGTAGTGTTCGGAATTCCCCTGAAATCCTGACACACTTTTAATAGAAAATAGAGACAAACTACAATAGAAAATAAAACAACACATTCCCACCACCAATGTTAATACTGTTAATGCATGTCCTTTGTGTCCAACATATTGTTTTTCAAAATGAGATCAATTTAGCAATCTGCTTTATTAATTGAATAACAATATCCACCTTACCATTTCACTAAATTTTCCTCTAATTCCTAGATCACATTCCATTTTTAATCAACCTAAAGATATTTTTAAGTTGGCTTTCCTAAATCAGTAATATCATTTCCATAAGTTTTCCTCGCATCTGTTATCAACTATAATCAAATATCTGTTTAATGAAATATATTTCCTTAAAGATAGTTTTCCCAAATCACTATCCAATCTTGGGCCACACACTGCATCTGGTTTTTCTATCCCTCAAGAATTTTTTACTCAAGCACTTAAGAAAAATATTAAGATACTAGCTTACTGAAGAAATTAGGCCACTTTAAGTACAAAATGTTCCACCTCCTAGATCTGAATAGTTGTTTCCACAAGAGGTCATTAAGTTTGTTCCTCTAGATCTGTTATTTCCTGGAAATTGGAAGTTTTACTTCAAAGCTCAAATAGATTAATGTGGTAAGTTGGAGCCAGAATGGGAAAGTCTGTGAATGCTAAAACTGAAAAAAGGAAATCCAATCTATACACACATGTGTATCAAGGACAGTGCCAACTATCAGATTTGGACTTTCTGAAGGATCATTCTGGTAGGAGTAGAAAAGGCAAAAGCGGGTAAATGGAACAGTATGGAGGCTGCCTAAGATCAGAAAGGCTTGAGGGGAACCTGGGTGGCTCAGTCAGTTAAGCGTCTTAACTCTTGGACTCTTGGTTTTGGCTCAGGTCATGATCTCATGGTTTGTGAGATCAAGCCCTACCTCCTGCTCTGTGCCGACAGCAAGGAGGATGCTTGGGATTCTCTCTCTCCCTCTCTCTCTTCCTCTCCCACTTGTGCATGTGCTCGCTCTCAAAATTAATAAACATTAAAAAAAAAAAAAGGCTTGAACCAAGAAGAAAGAGGATGGGATTAGCATGAGGGGGTGGGAAGAGGGTTGAAGCAGTATTTTAAAAAGAAATTTCTTCAAGTTTGCTGATTCCTTCTTCTGCCTGCTCAAATCTGATTTTGAATCCTTCTGATGAATTTTTCATTTCACCTATTGGACTTTTTAACTTCAGAATTTCATTTGGGTTCCTTTCGTAATTTCTGTATCTATTCCCATTTTTTTCATAGTTTTTCTGATTTCATGTTTTCTTTCAACTCAGTGTGCAACTTTAAGACTGTTTAAAGTCTTTGCCTAGTAAGACATATGTCTGATCTTTTTCAGGGATGGTTTTTGTTGATTTATTCTGTTTCTCTAAATGGGCTATACCTCCCAATTTGTGTGTCTTTTTCTCTTTAGCCGAAAAATGGACATTTGAATCTTATAATGTGGTAACTGTGGAAATCAGATTCTCTCCCTTTCCCAGGGATTGCTGTTTTTATTTGTTTGTGTTTTACTGTTGAAGGATGTCTGTGTGTCAGGGATCAGGATTGGGCTAAGGTGAAAGATTTAGGTCTTCTCAGTTCTTTACTGAGCCTGCATCTTTTCCTGGTTATATATGGTGGCTTCCTAATTTCCCCCGTCAGTGATTGCTTTTGAATGTTCTAATCCTTAAATGTCTGGTTCCAAAGTGAGGTAGAATGGAAAAAAATCAAACAAAGAAACAAAACAGAAGCTGTTCCTTCAAATCCCACAGAAGCCAGCTTCAGCCAATGAGGGTTGAAACATTGGCAGCTATTCTCTGCCTGAATCTCAGAACTCAAAAGGAGTGATCAGCAATCAAAACACAGAACTCCAATATTTGGCAAACAACATTCTTATTTCCCACCACGGCTCCAGCAACCACACCAGGAATGTGAACATGGCTGCCTGCCACAGGGTTGAAGGGTAGGAAACAGGGAGGTGCTATTACACTAAAGGCTAACATTGACTGAAATTAACCTCAATTTACCAACCAAATGTTCCCTTGAAAGATGCAAGAATTCAAGTAGACTCCAGAGTTCCAAAATAGTTACTTTGGACAGTTTCTGCCAGTACAATTGTTGTCCAGGTAGAGAAATGGATTTCTTGCGCTTCCTACTCCATCTGAGGAACAGAAAGGAAAAAAACAAAGAAACAACAACAACAAAAAAAAACCCAAAATGTGATCAGTGAATGGAGTCTAGGAGATCTGTGGGACACTATCAAGAGAAACAACATACCATCGTGGGAGTCCCAGGAGAAGAGAGAAAGGGTAGAAAGAATAATAATCAAACTGTAGAAAGCCAAAGAAAGAGAGATTCTTGAAAGCAGCAAGAGAGAAGTGGTTCATCACATACAAGGGATCCTCAATAAGATTATCAGCCAATTTCTCATCTTCAACCTTGAACGTCAGAAAGCAGTGGTTAATGATTTTCAACCTGCCTGAAAGAAAACAACTGTTGACAGAGAATTCTATATCTGGCAAAACTGTCCTTCAAAAATGAAAAAGTGGGGTGCCTGGGTGGCTCAGTCAGTTAAGCATCTGACTCTTGGTTTTGGCTCATGGTCATGATCTCACGGTTTTGTGAGTTCAAGCCCCATGTCTGGCTCTGTGCTGGTGGTATGGAGCCTGCTTGGGCTGCTTGCTCTCTGTTTCTGCCCCTCCCCTGCTCATGCTATGTCTCTCTCAAAAAAAAAACAAACTTTAAAAAAATGAAAAAGAAATTAAGATAATCTCTGATTTTAAAAAACCTAAGGGAGTTTACCAGTAAACCTGCACATCAAGAAGTGTTAACGGCAATCCTTCAGGCTGAAATGAAAGGATGCTCAAGAGTAATTTGAAGCCATATAAAAAAATAAAGATCTCTAGTAAAGATAAATGTGTGGGTGATTATAAAAGTAAGTATTGTTGTAATTGCAATTTGTAACTCCAACCTTCATTTTCTGTAGGATTTAAAAGATAAATGTATTAAAATATTAATCTATGTTATTGGGCATACAGTATATAAGGATATAATCTGTAACATCAATAATAGAAAGAGAGAGCAGACCTTTTTGGAGAAGTTTTGTGTGCTATTAAAGTTGGTATCAATTCAATTCAATTGTTATAACTCTACTGTTAAATGTAATTCCCATGACAACCACAAAAAAAAATCTATAGGATATACAGAAAAGGAAAGAGATGAATTAAAACTTTTAATGACAAAAGGCTCACTCCACGTGGATCCAGTAAGTCTGTGAGCCCGAGTTTAGGCTGGCTGGGCCTAAATTCGTAATAAAGCCCTTTGCTTTAGCAAAAAAAAAAAAAAAAAAAATTTAACGACAAAAAAATGAAATAAATACAGAAAAAAGGCAGTAATAAAAGAAGGGCACAAAGGCCTATAGAAAACAAAAAGCAAAATGTCAGAAATAAATCCATCCTTAGCAGTAATTACTTTAAATGTAAATGATGCAGAATGCCTGGGTGGTGGCTCAGTTGGTTAAGCTCCTAACTCTTGATTTCAGCTCAGGTTATAATCACAGGGTTCATGAAATAGAGCCTTGCGTTGGGCTTCCTGCTGTAAGCTCAGAGCCTGCTTGGGATTCTCTTTCTCTCTCTCTCTCTCTCCTGCCTCTCTTTCTCTTTTTCAAAATAACCAAACTTTAAAAAATGTAAATGGCGTACACTCTTCAAAGAGATGAACAGAATGGATTAAAAAAAAAAAAACCCAACCATCTATAGTCTAGAAAAGACTCACTTTAGAACGAAAGATATAAATAGGTTAAAAGTGAAAAGAATTATTAGAACGATATTCCAGGGGCACCTGGCTGGCTTAGTTGGTAGAACATGTGACTCTTGATGATGAGTCTGAGTCCCACATTGGACCTACAGCTTACTTCAAAAAAATTCCATGCAAAGAGTAACTGAAAGAGAGCTGGGGTGATTATACTAATGTCATACAAAACAGAATGTAAATCCAAATGAAGGTTACAAGAGATAAAGGAGGATTTTATTTATTTATTTACTTATCATAATGTTTTATTTATTTTTGAGAGAGAGAAAGAGAGCACTGAGCTTAAACAGGGGAGAGGCACAGAGAGGAGACAGGATCCCAAGTGGGCTCTGCACTGACAGCAGCAAACAAGTGATGTAAGGCCTGTGAACCATAAGATCATGACCTGAACCAAAGCTTAACACTCAACCAACTAAGCCACCCAGGTGGCCCAGAGCATTATTTATTAATAAAAGTTTCAATAAAGTAAGGTTATCTAAAAATTATAAACATTAACATACCTAGTAAGAGACCCTCTAAATATATGAAGCAAAAATGACCAGAATTAAAAGGAAGAACAAACAATTCCACAATTATAGATGGAAACTTAAATACCCCACTTTCAATAAAGAATAGAACAACCAGATAGAAGTTAGGAAACAGAGCACTTGAACATCATGATAAACCAATGAAACCTAACAGATATATACAGAACACTCCACCCAACAATAGCAGAATAAACATTCTTTTAAAGTTACATTGGGCATTCTGCAGGACAAGCCATATAATTAGGCCACAAAACAAGTCTCAATCAATTGATTTTAAAAGGTAGGTGTCACACAAAGTATCTTCTCCAACCATAATGGGATGATGTTAGAAATCAATAACAGAAGGAAAACTGGAAAATTCACAAATCTGTGTAAATTAAACAACACCCTCTTAAACAACCAATGGGTCAAAGAAGAAATCAAAAGGGAAATTAGAATATATGTTAGAAAGGAATAAAAATGATGACATATATTCCAAAACTGATAGGATGCAATGAAAGCAGTGATCAGAGGGAAATTTATAGTTGAAAATGGCTACATTAAAAAAGAAGAAAGCTCTCAAAACAGTGCCTTAATTTATACTTTACAAAATGAGAAAAACAAGAAACTATTTTTTTAATGTTTATTTCTATATTTTGAGAGAGAACAAGATAGCATGCATGTGAGCAAGAGAAGGGCAGACAGAGAGGGAGAAAGCAAATCCCCAGCAGGCTCCACTTTCAGTGTGGAGCCCAGTACTGGGGTCCATCTCATGACCACAAGATCACACATGTAAGCCGATACCAAGAGTTGGTCGCTTAACCAACTGATCCACCCAGGCATCCCAAGTCAAACTAGAAACTAAACCCAAAGCTAGTAAAAGGCAGGAAATAAAATGATCAGAGTGGAGATAAAATAGAGAAGAGAAAAAGAAAAAAAATCAATGAAACCAAAAGTTGTTTCTTTGAAAAGAACAGCAACAACAAATCAACAAATCTTTAGCTAGACTGACAAAAAAGAGAAAACATACAAATAACTAAAATCAGAAATGAAAATGAGAATATTACTTCTGACATTTAAAAAAATAAAAAGGATTATCAAAGAATCCTATGAACAATTGTATGTCAACAAATTAATTGCCAACAAATTAAGTAGCCTAGAAAAAGGCAAAAATCCCTGAAACACAAATTATCTAAACTGGTTCAAGAAGAAATAGAAAACTCAACACAGTTATAACAAGAGATTGAGTAATCAAAAACCTCCCAACAAAGAATAGTCCTGCACCATATGACTTCACCAGTGAAATGCACCAAACATTTAATGAATAACACCAATCCTCCTCAAATTCTTCCCCCCAAAAAAATTTAAGCAGAAATATTTCCTAACTCATTCTATGAAACCTTCATTATCCTGATACCAAAGCCAGATAAATGCATCATAAGTTATAGTCTGCTATCTCCTATGAATATAGATGCTAAAATCCTTGAGAACATAGAAGACAATCAAATCCAACAACCTATTAAAAGGATATGCACCATGTCCAAGTGGGACTTATCCCAGGAATGCAGAGTGGTTCAAAATAAAACCAATCAATGTAATATATCACATTAATAAAACAAATGGGAAAAAACCCTACACGATCATCTTAGTGGATGAAGAAAGACATCTCACAGAATACAATGCTTTGCATAGTGAGATCTCTTAGAAAAGTAGTTTTAGAGAATTTCTCAACATGATAAAGGTATTTGTGTAAAACCCACATCTAACTTCATACTTAGTAATTTACTCCTCTAAGATCAGGAGCAAGTCAAAGATGCCTGCTTTCACCGCAGCTATTCAACATCCTACAAATTCTATTAGAACTATTCTCTTTCTTTCTCAAGAAAAATAAATAAAAGGCAAATGGAGAGGAAGAGATAAAGCTATCTCTATTGAAAGACAACATCATTATATATAGAGAAAATCTAGAAGAACTCACAAGAAAGCTACTAAAGCAAAAACAAATTCAGCAACGTTGCTGGGTATGACAATAACACACAAAAATCAGTTGTTTCCGGGTGCCTGGGTGGCTCGGTCAGTTAAGCGTCCAACTCTTGATCTCGGGTCAGGTCATGATCTCACTGTTGGTGAGACTGAGCCTCACCTTAGGCTCTGTGCTGATAGCATGGAGTCTGCTTGGGACTCTCTCTCCACCTCTCTTTCTCAAAATAAATAAACTAAAAAAAAAAATCAGTTATTTCTACCTACCAGCAATGAACAACATGAAAACGAAATTAAGAAAGCAATTCCAGGGGCGCCTGGGTGGCTCAGTCGGTTAAGTCTCCGACTTTGGCTCAGGTCATGATCTCACGTTCGTGGGTTCGAGCCCCATGTCAGGCCCTGTGCTGATAAGCTCAGGGCCTGGAGCCTGCTTCTGATTCTGTGTCTCCCTCTCCCTGGCCCTCCCTCTCTCATGCTCTGTCTCTCTCTGTATCAAAAATAAATAAAACATTTAAAAAATTAAAAAAAAAAAGAAAGCAATTCCATTTATAACAATATCAGAAAGAATTAAGTACCCTTTAAACTTGAAAACATTGCTGTGAAATTAATGAATACCTAAGTACATGGAAAGACATTCTGTATTCATAGGTATGAAGACTTGTTAAAATGGCAATGCCACCTAAAGTGATTTATAGATCCAATACAATACCAAATTACAACATTCTTTTTCGCAGAAATGTAAAAGGTCATCCTCAAATTTATACAGAGTTTCAATGGGTCAAAACAATCTTGAAAAAGGATAAAGTTTGGGGACTCACACTTTCTCACTTCAAAAGTAACAGAGCTAGAAATAAACCCTCACTATATATAGAGTCAACTTGCTAAGACCACTGGAATGGCAAAGGAAAGTCTTTTCAAGAACTGGTGCTGGAAAAATGGTATCCACCTACAAAAGAATGAAATTGGGTACAGCTGTGGTGACTGTTACACAACACTGCGAATGAACTTAATGCCACCAAACTTTACACTTACAAATGCTTAAAATTATAAATACTATGTTTTGGGACAACTGGATGGCTCAGTCGGTTAAGCGTCTGACTCCAGAATTTGGCTCAGATCAGGAGCTCACCAGTCGTAAATTCGAGCCCCACATCCGGCCGCTTGGGATTCCGTCTCCGTCTCCGTCTCCCACTCTCTCTCTCTCTCTCTCTCTCAAAAATAAATAAACATTTAAAAATAAATAAATATTATGTTTTACCACAATAATTTTTCTCCCACCCTCCTTGTTCCAAAGAGAGAGAGAGAGAGAGGGAGAGAGAGCGCCAAGTGAGCAATTGGATTGGGAAAGAAAAAGAACATAACTCTAGAATGATACTAAAGTTTTTTGGTCGGCGGAGCTGCGTGGATGATGCCGTTTACCAACACAAGGACTACAGGACATAAGCAGCAGGTCAGCATACGAACTTGAGATCATTAAAAGGCACACTGAGATTGGGACAACAACCGACTAGAGATGTCTTCCTGGAGAGTTGGCCCTGGAGCTCAAGAGATCAGTCTAGACCACGATGTAGGCAACGGAAGGCAAGGGAATGAAAGAGACCTCTGGGAAACACCAACATCTAAAAGCAAGTGGATGGGGCGCCTGGGTGGCTCAGTCGGTTAAGCGTCCGGCTCAGGTCATGATCTCACGGTTCATGGGGTTTGAGCCCTGTGTCGGGCTCTGTGCTGACAGCTAGCTCAGAGCCTGGAGCCTGCTTTGGTTTCTGTGTCTCCTTCTCTCTCTCTCTGACCCTCCCCTGCTCGCGCTGTCTCTGTCTCTCTAAAATAAAATAAAATAAAATAATAAATTAAAAATAAAATAAAATAAAAGCAAGCGGAGTACACCATCTTCCACTTTCAGGGCCCCAGCGCGGCGAGTCCACAGCCCTAGCGGGAGGCGCTTACCAAGACTTAAGTGCGGAGGCGCCCTTCAAGCCTCCGCGAACAGAAGGCAGAAGAGGGCCAGCTCCACAGGAGCCGCTGCAAAGGGGCGAAACGCCCAGGGACTGACACCCGGACGCGAAAACCAGCCACACCACCGTGTCGTGGGCGAGACCCTCGTAGCAACACTCTCCCGGTCCACCGCACCCGGGCCGCCGCGCGCAAAGTCCCTCTCCCGGCCCGGTGGCCCTCCGAGCCTTCCGATTGGTGGAGAGGACCATGGGACCTGGAAGTTGTTTTGTCCGGCGAGGGCTGCCCTTCCGGTTCCGTTGGGTCCCCCTTTGGCTCGGGTTCCCTGCCCCTCCCCCTTCCCGGAGCCCCGAGGGGCCGGAGCTCCTGGCGGTGCCCGATCCTGACGGTGGCCTTCTCCCGGGTCTGTAAGTGTGGAGGCGGCTGGAGCGCCGGGCAGGGGTACGGGGTCTCTCAAGAGGGAGCCCCCTGGGGGCCCTAGATTGGCCGGGACCTGCTCTGGGATGGGGGCGAGGAGCTGGCCTAGGCCGGAGGGAACTTAAGGAACCCTTGGCCTGGCCCACGCTGTGCCCCGCCCCTTTCCCTTCCCCGCGTCTGGAGTGTGGAGCCTAATTATGCCCCCGGGACCTCTTCTTGGGACCCCAGCACATGGCCCAGTAGTTGGCTTGGACGCCTGACTCTGGCATCTTGTAAGAAGTGCCAGAGCTGAGGCCCTGGCAAGGCCTCAGTGCCAGCCCGCTAGACTCACTATGCGTGCTGACCTAGGTTACCCTTTTGCCGAGGTTTCCCCCAAATCGGGGAACTAGCCACAGCACCTTTTCTATTACTGGCTTTATGCCAGGCACCGGGGCTTCGTAAGATACCCTTCCAGTTTTCGAGGGCTAAGTTTGGGAGCCAGATACGAATAATTGCTCCTGCGATATATGTATCAGTAATATATGCGTGAACTGCTCAAGGGACAGTTGCTAGGAAGTCTGAAGAAAGAAACTGACGTCTGAATGGAGGAGAAAGTGGAGAAGAGCTTTTCAGGCAGAGGGAACAGTTTGCAAGGCTGTGAAGGAATGACTGAGGGTAACTTGTCTGTGAAGAGAAGGAAATAGGGAGCTCTTGTGCATAGGATGAGATATGAGGCTGGGCAAATAGGCTGAGGTCCAGATAGTCAAAGGTTTAGCCCTAAAAGTGATGGGTAGTTTTTAAGGAGTTTTAAGCAGGAGACTTAATACAGGCAGGTTTGCTCTGTAGAAAGCCACGTTGTTCTGGAAGTCACCCAATAGAAAAGGAATGTATAAGTTGTTATGGATTCTTCAGCTATTGTCTGGGTATTCGTATTGGAAATTCTTTTGAAGGAATAAGGGGATCAGCCTGGTGAAAGCTAATGAAGTCCTGAAATGGACTTATGACAGTATTACGGGAAAGAAGGGAAGTATGCTGGAGTGAATAGTTGAAGAGTCTGTAATAAATTGGGTGTTGAGGCGTAAAGAGGTAGCAAAGCCGAACCTTAGGTTTTAGGCCTTTGGTATTTGGAGAATGTTGATACCATTATCAGCAACAAAACCATTATCAATGTAGAGTACAAACTTACTTTTTGGATATATTGAATTAAAGGTACAATAGAATAGCCACATAAAACTCTCCAGTAAAGAGTTAGATATGAAAATCTGCAGCTCAGCCCCAGTGTTGTAGTTAGAGGTAAAAGATTGAGTCAGTGGCGTCGAAGTAGAAGTTATGGTAATATTTGGCATCAGGAAGTAAGAATTGAGAAACATGGAAATATTTTTGGGGAATGGTTGCATTTTTGAAGCAGAAAGAGGAATTGGTGGGAGAGCAAAAACAGAGATAGGGGATAATGTATAAAAGTACAGGGTTACAGCAACCAAGAAGACCCAGCATCAAGAGAAGACATTTTTGAGGAGGGTCCATTGGGATAATGCATGCAGAGCATTTGGGGAGTGAGGGGAAAAAAAAGATTTTATTTCTGTGGTAAGAGATCGTTAGGGGTGCCTGGGTGGCTCAGTCGGTTAAGCGGCTGACTTTGGCTCAGGTCATGATCTCACAGTTTGTGGGTTTGAGCCCCACATTGGGCTCTGTGCTGACAGCTCAGAGCCTGGAGCCTGTCTTCGGATTCTGTGTCTCCCTCTCTCTCTGACCTTCCCCCACTCATGCTCTGTTTCTGTCTCAATAATAAATAAATAAATAAACATATTAACTTAAAAAAAAAGAGATCGTTAGTGGGGCACCTGGCTGGCTCAGTTCATAGAGTTGGCTCTTGATCTTGGGGTCATGAAATCAAGCCCCATGTTGGGCATAGAGATTACTTAAAAAGGGGAGAGAGAGAGAGAAGTCATTAGAGACCTTTTAAAAAACAATTCTAGCAGAGTGATGAGGTGGTGATATATGAAATAATGGAGACCTCAACTGGTTTGGTGTTAAATGAGAACGAGAAAAGCCCGCATGTGAAGGATTTCACAAAGAAAGTTGACAGGCTTTGTTTGTTTTTTTTCACCTAACGAACGCTTATCAAGCACATTCTAGACACCCTTCTAAGCTGTTTAAAACGTTAACCTGATTTTTAATTTTCCCATAACAACTCTATGAAGTAATTACTGTTTGACACATGGGAAAACTGAAGCATGGAAGTGGTTAATTAACTTGCCCAGGACCACACAACTAGTTAGTGGTTGAATAGGGTTTTGATCCAAGAAGTAGGCCTTCAGAATCCATCATATAATCCACTCGCTAAGCAGTGACTAAATATGGGAGTGAAAGGAATGGGGAAAATTTAGGCAAAGATAAGTTCATTGATAAAAAAAATTGAGTGGCTTGGAAGGAGATCCAAATTGAGGAGGTAAGTAATGGATTATGTTTGTATTATATATTTGTTTTTTATTTTCTCTTTTTCTGTCTTAGGTCGTATTCCAGTAAGTGCCATTTGAGGTCAGTTTCTTTCACAATGAGGTCTATTTATGCCATACTTTCATTGATCACTTACTGTCTATAATTGAGTCTACTTTTCAGCTTCACACTCATGTCTAGCTAGTTAATGGATCTTCCCCTTTATGTCATGTAGGATTCTCTGGCTAAACATTTTAAGACCAGACCCATTTTCATCCCCTCTAATATTCCTTGGCTTATTGAGTGACAGTCTGCCAAATTAATCCAGTCATTCAAGTCAAATGTCTTGATACCATCTTAAACTATCTTTTCTTGAACCCCACTTTGGTCAGCAGTCCATCACTTCTTTGAAATATCTCTCAAATCTGTTTCCTCTGTCCCTACGATTGTTGTCAATATTCAGACCCGCATTATTTCTATCTTGATCTGTTAGAGTAATAGCATACTACGAGTATTCTTGCCTTCATGTCTACTGTTCTCAGAGATATTCTCCACTGTATTTATTTTTGATTTACTGAGTTTTAGACAGTGCAGGAGTTTACGCATTATACATTTCAAATGATAGAATAGTGGCCTACAGCAGGTACTTTTGAGTAGCTTGAGGTAAAGTTAAATTTGGTTAAGGTTGGCCATGAGAATGGGGATTTTGAGATTTTTTTTTAAATGGAGAATGTAGGGGCTCCTGGGTGACTCAGTCAGTTAAGTGTCCGACTCTTGATTTCAGCTTAGGTCATGATCTCACAATTTGTGAGTTCAAGCCCTGTATCTTGCTTATGCTGACAGTGCAGAGCCTATTTGGGATTCTGTCTTTCTCTCTGCCCCTCTCCTGCTAGCACACATGCACACTCTCTCTCGCTCTCTCAAAAAAATTAAAGTTAAAAAATTTCTAAGAAAGGTATATTTCTGTGTATATTACCTAAAATTAAAACTAAAAGCAAAACAAAAGGTTGAGAACTTGGGAGAACGTAGTACCTTGAAAGTTACCCATAAGAAGAAAAAAATTGAGGCTTACAGAGTTAAAGGCTGTGATATAATGTGACCTTTTTGAAAATGGAGTATGGTGTTAATGAGAGACAAAGAAAGATTTCCAGGTACTTATGAGTGCTAAGTTGAAAGATAAGGGTACTTTCATGAAGTAGGTGAGAAAATAGAATGACGTATAGCTTAGGAGTTTAGTATATGGAATAGAAAAGTTTTCCTTGTAAGTAGTTACTAGAGGCATTTGAAATAAGAAACTTGGTTGGGGTGCCTAGGTAGCTCAGTCGGTTGAGCTCAGGTTGTGCGTTCGAGTCCTGCATCAGGCTTACTGCTGTCAGTGCGAGCCCCTTGCAGATACTCTGTCCCCTTCTCTTTCTGCCCTTCGCTTGTTCATTCTCTCTCTCTCTCTCTCTCTCTCTCTCTCTCTCTCTCTCTCTCAAAAACAAATATTTTTTAATGAAATAAGAAACATGGATATTTTCTCACGGCCTATAACACAGCAGTAAACATTGTCCAACTTAGAATATACATTGATCCTTTTTGGTTACTCCTGTTTAAAAAACGGGGAATTTTCAGATCAGTTGGTACATTTGTTATGGAAATAATTCTGAAAGAATTGTTTAAATATAACAAAGAAAAAGTGATTTTTTTTTTAATGTTTATTTTGAGAGAGAGAGAGAGAGAGAGCATGTGTGCAAGCTGGGGAGGGGCAGAGAGGGGGAGAGAGATCATGAATCCCAAGCAGGTCCCACACTGTCTGTACATGGCCTGTTGTGGGCCTTGACCTCACGAACCATGACATCATGAACTGAAATGAAATCATTAGTTGGATGCTTAACTGACTGAGCCACCCAGGCGCCCCAAAGAGAAAGGGATCTTAAGTGAGAATACTCCTGTTACATTGATGTGTAAGAAAACGGCATTCAGAGCTTGCTAATAGAAGCTGGTCAGTATGCAGATTTAATTTCAATCACCTAGGCAATGGATGATAAGGGCCTGAACTGTGGCAATGATAGAAAGAATAAAGAGAGAGAATTTGGAGTCATTCTGTGTGGAAAGAATCAACAATATGGTGACCAAGTCCCTATTCTACCTGATAAATTCTTTAGTTTTAGTTACTAGAAGCTCTACTATAATCTAGAATTATGTGAATGATTTTTATGAAACTTAGGAATAACTACTACTATACTTAGAAGTTAACTACAGTCTCCTTTCTTTGCAAATAATATTTAGACTTAGTATACAAATATAAATACACAAAAGATGGGAAAATAACAAAATATGTGAGAAACAAAGGAAAAAAAAACAGGATAAGGGAATAAAATGCAATCAAGAATACAACATAAATGGCTTCCTATTGAAGTTCTCTAGACTTGACACAAATTTGGCTTTACATTTTACTCTTTGTTTTTAAACATAAACCTTCTAGGAGCGCCTAGGTGGCTCCGTCGGTTAAGTCTCCGGCTTCGGCTCAGGTCAGATCTCACGTTCGTGGGTTCGAGCCCCGCGTCAGGCTCTGTACTGACAGCTAGCTCAGAGCCTGGAGCCTGCTTCTGGTTCTGTGTCTCCTCTCTCTGCCTCTCCCCCTCTCATGCTCTGTCTCTCTCTGTATCAAAAATAAATAAAACATTAAAAAAAATTAAAAAAAAACCCAAAAAACATAAACCTTCTATTGAAGCATAGCTGAATGGATATGAGGAGGGAAGTCTGAGCAGTTACACAGTTAACATTATTCATAAAACTTCAGCTAGTCTTGTTTCATACATGGATTTTGGCATCATGTAGCTTGGGCCCAATATCCAGCTCTAACCCTTAATACTTTCCTCTTCTCTTAAGTTGAACAATTTTCTTACGTCCTCCAAGATTTCATATACAAACTGGGAATGACAATAATACCTACCTCTTAGAGATTTTGAGGATTAGGTGGGTCAATTTACATAAAGCACTTAGCACTATACCTGGGACATAGCAAGGATTCAGTAAAGATTAGCTACTATTTCTCATGTTGTTTAGCCAGTTTGTAAGAAACGATTTTTCCTTTCTGTTTTGACATTTTGCAAAAGTAAAAAAATACATATATTTAAAATTTGATTTTACATTGTCAAAGCTATTTTGGAAACAAACCCTAGAAAGAAATTTTCCCCAGGACAGTCAAAAGAGGATGTGATGATAATGAAGACCGTCTGTACCACAGCACAATAATGATTTCATAGGGAATATTAAACAGTTAATTATTGTGCTGGTTTTGTTGAATGAGCTGTATAAAAAGTAACAGTTGTGGGGCACTTGGGTGGCTCAGTCCAGTAGGTTGCACAGGACTTCGGCTCTGGTCATGATCTTGGAGTTTGTGAGTGGATCCCCACGTCAGGCTCTACGCTGACAGCTTGGAGCCTGGAGCCTGCTTCGGATTCTGTATCTCCCTCCCTCTCTCTCTCTCTCTCTCTCTCTCTCTCTCTCTCTCTCTCTGCCTCTCCCTCCCTCACACTCTGTCTCTCTCTCTCTGAAAAATATATGAACGTTAAAAAAATTTTAATTAAAAAATGAAAAAGGTAACAGTTGGTCCTTGACCTCAAATAACTAGAATTCTATTGAAAAGAGAAAGTAGTAATAGGAATTGATTAAGGGATAGACTTTGTGGCCTGGAAATAAGAGTTTATCAAAGACCACCAATAGAGTGCACTGGCATAAATTAGGGAGAACTTCAAGTAAACAAAACAAATTTTCCTCACCTTCTGAAACTAGAGCAGAGCAGTCAAAGCCGGCACTTTCTTTGGCCTCCTCTCGCTGTTAAGTTTCTCGAGACTGATTTATAGGAAGAACTGCAGCTCCTCATCTTTGGAACTTCAAGGATTAGTTTTTCCTGAGAATAGTTGTTTAAAACACTGAGTATTGTCATCCTATAGATGGAAGCAATTAATGATTAGTTTTGGGTACAAATAGAAAACTACTGACCCGAGGGTGACCGAGGACAAGAGGAACTATAAGAAAGAATGCCCCTTTTATTTGGCCACATGAAACAACAGTCATTTTTATAACTTCTGATTATAAATTGGGGCATTCACTGTTTCCAGAATGAATGTATTAGGCTACTGTAATTGCTAAAACTAACCAGTGATAATACAATTTCCTGCTTTCTTTTTGCTATGTTTCTCGTATCTCCTAGATTTTTCCTTTTTGATATTTACCCTTTTTTCTCTGATGCTGCATTTCCTTCTTTGTATCCTTCCTCTCTAATTTTTATTGTGATTATTCATACCTGTACATTCAGAATGCCATAGAAAGGAAAAGCTTATAATTTATTTATGTATATTTTTGTTAATATCCCTGAGCCATACCAGTTCCCCTTCCTATATTTCACCTCTCTCAATGATAGCTTCATTCAGTTGAACTCTTAAGTTTGGAACCTTTATACATTCTTTTTCTTTTTTTCCATTCTCTGTATCTAGTCATTTACCAAGTTCCCGAAGATACCTTTTATTATTTTTCTTTACCCCTTTTCCCATTTTCATTCCTTTCTGGGCTTTCATGGCCTCAGAATTATAATGCTTTCACAGACTCTGACCTGATCTTCCTAACAACAATTCTTCCTTCTTTCCCCTATCAAATCCTGTAGGTTCGACAAACACAAACTGAGCACCTACTGTATGTTTAGTACTATATTAGGTGAGGAGTATACACACTAGTTTGAACAGAAGAGGGTCTGGCCACTAATGTGGCTTCAGTAAATAGAATTTGAAGCGAAAGCAAAGTGTTTTGCACTGGAAGATGCAGGTTCCCAGCATCAGCCTCATTGAGTGGTGTAGAAATGTTTCTTTTTAATGCCACAAAGCTTGCATTTGGAGGGGAAAAACAGGTATTGTATTTAATAAAGTGTTTTGAGTGTTACAATAGAAGTGCTATGCTATGGTCCAGTGGAGACAACTGTTCTAATCTAAAATAGAATAAAGTAGGGGCGCCTGGGTGGCTCAGTCAGTTAAGCCTCCAGCTTCGGCTCAGGTCAGATCTCATGTTCATGGGTTCGAGCCCCGCGTCAGGCTCTGTGCTGACGGCTAGCTCAGAGTCTGGAGCCTGCTTCCGGTTCTGTGTCTCCTTCTCTCTCTGCCCCTCCCCCTCTCATGCTCTGTCTCTCTCTGTATTAAAAATAAATAAAACATTAAAAAAATTAAAAAAAAATAAAATAGAATAAAATAAATGTAAAATAAAAATAAAATAAAGGAGTTATAGGCTGGCTGGCTAGCTGAATGGGTAGAGTGTCTGACTCTTGCTCTCAGGGTCGTAAGTTTGAGCCCTATGTTGGGTGTAGAGATTATAAGAAAGGAAGGAAGAAGAGTCTGAAGTACTGTTCTAGACTAAAGAAATAACTGCAACTATGCTAAGAGCAAGAGTCGACAGAGTGCTGTTATGCACTATAAGTATGAATGCATTATGAGTAAGTCCCAGACTGCTTTAGGAGCTGACGTTCTGTAAGCCTTGCTAAGTCACTGTTGTAGAAGATAAGATTTTAAAGATTGGGCTTCAGGATACAGATGTGGCCAAGCACAGCTGGTTGTCTCGTGATCCTCAGCTACAGTGTTGATGAATGCACAAAATTCAAGGTAAATTTATTGATGCCCTGAGATTGTTTCTCAAGAGTAGAGCTGATATATCTACTGATGTCACAGAAGACTGCTATATAAACAGAGTGCCAGTTTATTTTTTTTTATAATGACTGATGGACTGGAATTATCATGTTGGCATAGCTAATTCCTCCTTCCCTATAGAGAGACACATGGGAAGCCAAGTTACCAGAAAATCATTTAGAGAGTATGGAATCAAAACATAGAGACTTTCTTCAAGGAATTGCTATATAAAGGGACAGATAGGCAGAGAGTTTGGCAAAGACACATTCTCCATGGTTGAATGTGTTACGCCAGTGTTTACCGTAATTATTACGAGGTTTACTGATGTTACTTCATCAGTTTATACTCAAAGGTTAGTCTTCATCTAGGAGACAATGGGAAGTCACAGAAGGATTTTAGGCGGGAGTTAGATATAATCAGAGCCAACATTTTTGAAAGCTGACATGTGGTGTAGAAGTTGGATGAGAGGGAACAGAAGCTGGAGCCCAAGGAACATTTATTGACCCTATTCTAGTAGTACAGTGGTGAGTAATGAGAGATAAAGAGGGATAAAAAAGAACAGAATCTCTAAGTCATTCATTTGATCTACTTTATTCCTATTCAGATTCCCACCAGGTGGCTCATCGCTTTTTCTGTATCAAATATTTTATTTACTTTCTATATCAAGAAATGTTTGAGAGTTATATTTGTTCAAAATGCACAAGATAAAGACCTGTGCCTTTGACACTGTGTAAACATTGTCCCTTTAAGTCTGTGACTTTCAGCTTATTGCAAATGCTTGTATGAATAAATTCACATCAGTTTAAATAGAAGAGGGTTTACCAAGGAATGGGGCAAGCAATGTCATTGTAGTTCTTTAAAATAGAAAGCAAAGAGGGGCCCCCGGGTGGCGCAGTTGGTTAAGCATCTGACTCTTGATTTTTGGCGCAGGTCATAATCTCATGGTTTGTGAATTCAAGTCCCACATTGGACTCTGTGCTGGCAACACAGAGCCTGTTTGGGATTCTCTCTCTTCCTCTCTGTCTGCCCCTCTACTACTTGTGCTCCCACCACCTCTCTCTCATAATAAATAAATAAAACTTTTTAAGAAAGAAATTATTTTAAAAAAATAGCAAAGGAAAACGTCTTGTCTTTGAAGAAGCAGGTTTTCACAGTATCGTGCAGAAGAAAACAGTTACTTCCTTATTACTTGTTGGGATGTTTGTTGTTTGTTTTTGAAATCTGATAGAATTCTGATTTGAGAAGGGAAAAAAATGCTCTTGGATTAACTCAAGCACTGTTCTTGTATTAAGTATCTCAAGTTGAATGGATGCCAAGCTATTTACACTGATACATGTCCACTCCTCAGGTACAATTGACACTTGATATTGGTAAGGAATAATTTTTAACAGCCTTTGAAAGCTGTTACACTAGCTTCCTCTTGCAAGGAAAATATCATTTGGATACATACAAAGTGATTATGACAACACAAATTTGTTTTTGGAAGGAAAAATCCAGGTTTCTTAATTGTTTGAATTTTCTTTAAATTCATCCTTTTTACATTTCTGTTCTTTAGGTCTGCCAAAATGTCTGAAAGATCAGATCTCCTTCACTTCAAGTTTGAAAATTATGGAGATTCAATGTTACAAAAAATGAACAAATTAAGAGAAGAGAATAAATTTTGCGATGTTACAGTTCTCATAGATGATATTGAGGTACAGGGGCATAAAATTGTGTTTGCTGCAGGTTCCCCCTTCTTAAGAGACCAGTTTTTACTGAATGATTCCAGAGAGGTGAAAATCTCCATATTGCAGAGTTCCGAAGTGGGGAGACAATTGCTCTTATCCTGTTATAGTGGTGTGCTGGAATTCCCTGAGATGGAACTGGTCAATTACTTGACTGCTGCAAGCTTTCTTCAGATGAGCCACATTGTAGAACGGTGCACACAGGCCTTGTGGAAGTTTATAAAGCCAAAACAACCAATGGATAGTAAAGAGGGATGTGAACCACAGAGTGCTTCTCCCCAGTCAAAAGAACAGCAGGGAGATGCCAGAGGCTCCCCAAAACAGGACTCACCTTGTATTCATCCATCTGAAGACAGTATGGATATGGAGGACAGTGATATTCAGATTGTTAAGGTAGAATCTATTGGGGATGTATCTGAGGTTAGAAGTAAAAAAGATCAGAACCAGTTTATTTCTTCTGAACCCACTGCTTTACATTCATCAGAGCCCCAGCATTCCCTGATAAATTCAACTGTGGAAAACAGAGTAAGTGAAATAGAACAAAACCATCTCCACAATTATGCCCTCTCTTACACAGGCAGTGATAATATCATCATGGCCTCAAAAGATGTCTTTGGGCCTAATATTCGAGGTGTAGACAAAGGCCTACAGTGGCATCACCAGTGCCCAAAGTGTACCAGGGTGTTTCGTCACCTGGAGAACTACGCCAACCATTTAAAAATGCACAAACTCTTTATGTGTCTACTCTGCGGCAAGACTTTTACTCAGAAAGGCAACCTTCATCGACACATGCGTGTGCATGCCGGCATTAAACCTTTCCAGTGTAAGATCTGTGGGAAAACCTTTTCTCAGAAGTGTTCCTTACAGGATCATCTTAACCTTCACAGTGGAGATAAGCCCCATAAGTGTAACTATTGTGACATGGTTTTTGCACATAAGCCAGTTTTGAGGAAACATCTTAAACAGCTGCATGGCAAAAACAGTTTTGATAATGCCAATGAAAGAAATGTGCAAGACCTCACAGTGGATTTTGATTCTTTTGCATGTACAACAGTCACAGACTCTAAAGGGTGTCAGCCACAGCCTGATGCAACACAGGTCCTGGATGCAGGTAAACTGGCCCAAGCTGTCTTGAACTTAAGAAATGATAGTACTTGTGTGAATTGAGTACGGGCTTTATGCTCACAACTTAGAACTGACTGAAAATGTGGCAATAGTCTTGAATCTTTTTAGGAGTGATTTTGCTAGTTTGACTTCTCCAAAGCCTCTGTGCAGGTTGTAGGGGTGAGTCAAAGCACTAACAGACCAGGCAACTTACCACTTGGAGTGGTCTTGCCTTCCTTTTGCCCTCTCCCATTTTGTGTTTTGAATTATTTATCCTGTGATGTCTGTTTTACTTTTCTAAGGAGTATTCCATTTGTCTACCTAACATTGACTTTTGTTTTAGACCGACACTAGTTTAGGCTTTTCACTGGGCACATTCTGAGGGTACCAATAAGTTAATAACATCACCTACGGTCCACTAATAGATGCTGTGCTAAGAGAAGTGTATAATATTTTTCTTTGGCAGAAAATGGGCTGGATATAAGATGATACTGCTCTTGGCCTGAATATGTGAAACAACTTCTCGCTGCCTATTGTTAATTGCCTATTGATAATGAATCTGCCTCCTACCATTTGTACTTGTCTTGGAGCTGGCCATGAAGTATTTTGGGTCATTTTGTACTCTTTTCAACAGTATTATAGCCCAACTTCATGTCACTGTGTTTTTCACATAGACCAGAGTACGATGTTCTCAGCAACACCTACAGACAAATAGTTAGGAATCAGCATGAGAAGCATAATTAACGAAGGATAGAAGTATAATTTATAATAGCACTTACATGGGGGGTCTTCCCAAAAAGAAGCCAAACGCTTATAATTAATGTGTATCTTATTTGTTGATGCTTTTCAATCAGGATTGCCTCAGGCACACATAAAATGTGCTCAAGTATAATGGTCTCTCTCAAAAGGGGCTATTTGGGAGTCAGTCTCTGGACTGTTTTAGAGGTTAGCCATCCAAAAGGTGAGTTTGGCCTTCAGAGTTTTGTCTGTTGTATTGTAATAATCTCTGTATCCTCATTTCTTCATGTACACTAGTTTCTAAGATGGATGAAAAAAGTGGATCACAGAAGGAGCAATCAGGTTTTTGCATTCAGAAAATCCTAAAAAGGTACATAGTCCCACCTTGCCATGTTTGATAGGTCACTAGTACAGAATTGATCTTCCAATATGGAAAAATACGATTGTTTTTCCTAAAGCACATGTTATAGTTGAGAAAGAAAATTTTGAGTCTTAGTAGTTTCTGACTCATGACTTAGATTTAGGTAATAGGAGTCTTAGGGTCCCTTAGGGAATATTTAAGCGACCATACACTCCACCTCTTATTTAAGCTGGGGTATCCAAAGCCCAAAGAGGTGGCCTGGCCAAGGGTGGCCAAAGTAGAGAAGTGACTAAAAATACAAGCTAATGTCTCCTTATTTCTCACTATCTCTTAGCTTAAAAAGATTTAGTACATGATTAATACAAGAGTATTATTATCAGCAAAAAGCTCCTAGTTTGTGCTTCACTTTTTGGAATCCCTGTTGGCTTTTTGCACAGCCCCGATTTTACAAACAAAACATCGCAGGAAGGATGTATTTTTGTTAATTATTTTTTGGTTAGAATGAATATTATATTCTGCTCAAGCAAGTGATTGATTTGTTAGGTGGTGGTCAGGGAGAAAAAAGACAAGTAAGAATAATGTGAGAAGGAAACAAATGTGAATCTGATTTTGTCTGGAAGCAGTGTTTATTTAGTTTCCATTGGGATTTTCTGTTTCTATTTTTATTTTATTTGAGCTATGAGAATGCATGTACAGATAAACCAAAACTTGAGTTTAATGTGAATAGTCATAGGGAATTCTTCGAGCTGTTATAATTTGATGCATTTGCATGTGAATCTGATTTGAGGCATAATTTCTACCTTTTGTTAAAACCCTTAAAATGAGAATAAAATTGAGTGATAAGACTAATAGGTATCTTATGCCTAAAGTCACTCATTTTATGGTCTAATGATGCTACCTAGCATTCTGATTTTTATATGATCCAGCCAAAGAGTACCAGTTCTATGCAACAATGAGACATTAAAGTTAATCAGTGTTTCTCTGAACATCATTTCATCATAGGGAAATTTGAAGTTGGAGTGCTTCCTTTGCTTACATTCATGTCCTGTTTTTGTTACTGGTTTGAAGACTAAAAGGCATGAATTCAATAAGATTGGTCTCTTTGGTTGGAAACTATTTCTGGGTTCATTCAGTCATTTGAGAAACATTTATTGGGTACCTTTGTTGCCAGGCACTATGCTAGATACTGAGGATACGAAGGTAAGATTGCTAAGGTCCCTGCCCTCACAGAGCTATTGGTCTCATGTGGTCTCAGACGGTCTGATGTGGTCTTAGATAAGGTGATTTTATACTAGGAGTAATAAAATGCCTTGCTTTCTTTGATCACTTAAAATCAGCATCTTGATTTTTTTTTTTTATCAGTAAAACTGGTTCTCACCTTTTGCAACTGCAAACCACTAAAGTGATTTACAGTCTCCTCCATTTTGTGGCTGGAGAGATATTCTGTTTCTGTGAGACATTTTCTTAATTTTGCTGGGACTTGACTTTTCTCCTTCTTTATACATGTTTCTTAGATTGTATTTCAAAGTGGTCAAGTTACTGATATCAAATACATTTTATAAGGGAAGATGACTTTCAAAACTAGTCCTATTCTTATAGAGGAGGAAGGTTTTTTAAACCTTAGTCATTCTGCATTTGTATTTTATGGATCCCCAGGATAACTAAAAAGGACTCTCTTTACCATAGTTCGGTTTTTAAAGAATTACCGTGTCACCATTATTTATTTATTTAATTTTAAAGACAAACTCCAAACTGAAGTGGCTCTGAGGTAAATCAGATGTGGTTTTGTTTTAGTTTCTTTATTAGAAGATCTATAAATGGTGACCAGTGGCACCACTTCTAAAATATTGTCCTAAACAAAAACCAGAATATTTTATTTCAGCTGGTGAATAGCTGTTCTAAGTCTGTTGTATGTTAGACATACTATGAACTACCTCTTCACTTATTATGAGGACGTTTCCTTAATAAAAAGTGTGACAATTAAATCTCTGGTGTCAGTGGTTTCTTTTTTTCTCTCCCTACTTTTCTTTTCAATTGCCTTAATTTGAAATGCTTTCTTCACTCCTATTGTTTAAAACACATCTTAATCATACACGCAGAGCTTGGCTTTGGAAGCAAATCTGGTTAACTAGAAATTGTTAGTAGGGTCAGTTACTTCCAGGAGAACCTGTTGACTGAAGGGGTAGAGCTACTGCTGTTAAGAATTGATTCAGACATAATTTCATTTGGCAAATACCTGATGCCTACTCAGTCTAGATTTCGGAAATGCGAAAATCATAAATCACTGTCGTAAATACCTCCAACCAGATGGGTCACAGATTTCAATACAAGGTATGATAAATTGCAACAATGAAGGCAGCCAAAGAGTTTACAGGCTCCTAACTAGGAGCCAACTAATTCAAGGGCAGTTCAGGATGGCTTCAGGGATGACATGACTTATGAACGAGATTTTGAAGGATAAGTGGGAGGAGGGATAGGGCACGTGGGAGGAGGCAGCCCCAAGAGTTTAAATAGAAGGCCCGGGTTTGACTAGAACTGGCGGATGGGGAGAGGGTGCGTGGGGAACGGGGACACGCGAAGGATTGGTAAAATGAAATCCGGAGGTAAGGAGCCAGATCTTGACGGTCATTAGCTAGACAATCGAGAATGCTGATCCTCATGGCAGTCTCCTCTCCTTTCCCCTGCCACCTTTAAAACTGTAGAAGGCCGAGTGTGGAAAGAACCCGGCCCGTAACAACCCACGAGGGCCTCCCAGTGGTTCCGGCGCCGGGCATTCCGACAGGTGTACCCCAGCCTCATAACCCGTCTGCGAGTCGGTCGTTGGGGAGGACTCGCGAAGGGGAACGGCTCGCGTGCCGAAACGGGCTAGAGAGATGAGAATTGCCGGAAATCGGGTTCTCTCTGTCATTCCAGGAGCGGGGGTAGTGAGGAAGGGAGACTGTCTCAGGATGTCCTTCCGGGACGCCAGCCCACCCCCGTGAGGAGCGGAGCTAGTTGACACCGGATGTGTTTCCTCCCAGGCTAAGTCCACCTTCCGGCCTAGGCCGCAGCTGCTGCGGAAAGCTGGGCTCTGGCTCTCCGAGTCGGTGAGTTAGCGCGACGGGGACGGGCCGGTGGGGAAGTCTAAAGAGGGCGAGGTGGAGGAAGACGGCAGCTAGGCGCGGCCAGGGAGGCTGGACTGGTGCCCAACCATTTGGGCGACAGGGCCTGTGGTCCTGGCGGGCTTAGCTCGGGAAGAACCCCGTGTGCGGCGAGCTGCAGGATCTTCCAGGCCTTCTGGGGGCCGGCTCGGTTCAACAGATGTTCCTGCAGCAGCGCCTGCTCTGTGCCGGCCCCTGTGTTCGCTGCGGGAACTCAGATGAACCAGGCACCTTTCCGTGGTGCTTTGGGAGCAACTGACTGTTGGGGAGACAGAAGGAGGAGTCACAGCAATCTTAGGTGATTTGGGAGGCTTTAAAGAGCCAAATCACTAGCTGGGTAGAGGAACTGGAAGCGCAAACATAACATGTGCAAAAGTGTATTCGGGTGTTCTTGTCCGGGCAGTGGTGGAAATCTCAATGTGGAAGGAGCTTAGATGAAAAAGAAATCGAGAAAAGATAACGCCTTAAAGATGGTTAGGACCGAATCGTGAAGAATCTTCTATCTGCTAAGAAGGGTAGGCTGTTCTGGAGGTAGAGAAGAGCAATGGAGAATTTAAAGTAGAAGGTGGGGGGCGGGGGGACACTTAAAAAGATGTTAGTTCTGATAACACTGAGGAGCCTAGGGAATATGGGAGAGTGTGGTATCAAGGATACCTGTTGGAAAGCCTTGCAATGGTCCCCCGGGAAACAAAACCAGGACTGCAGTACTGATGGGGAATAGGAAGCCTGGAGATTACATTAAGGTTTCTAATGTGGGAAACTATGTTAAGTCCCTGTACTAGTGGCCATTAACAGTGTCCTGGACCACAGTATAGATAAAATTTAGCCAAGAAGAAAAAACAAACTGTTAAGTACAACTCGGTGTAATAAGTACTGTAACAAAAATATGAAAAGTGTGTTAAGACATCATAGAGAAATGCATTCTAATTTCCTGGGTTGTAAGATGGTGGCATAGGGGTTCACTATTCAAACCTAGATTAGAATTTGAGTCTTCTCTTACCCAATTCAGGTTTGGGATTTTTTTGTTTGTTTTTACCATCCCAGTGTAGGAGGGCATTTCCTATATTTACATAAATATTTGTGTTTTATTTTGCTTAGATTGCGACCATGGCTGCTGAATCTGATGTTCTGCACTTCCAGTTTGAACAGCAAGGAGATGTAGTCTTGCAGAAAATGAATCTCTTGAGACAGCAGAATTTATTTTGTGATGTGTCAATTTATATTAATGACACCGAGTTCCAGGGGCACAAGGTGATTTTGGCTGCTTGCTCCACTTTCATGAGAGATCAGTTTTTACTCACGCAGTCAAAACACGTCAGAATCACCATCTTACAGAGTGCAGAAGTTGGCAGAAAACTGTTGCTGTCTTGCTATACAGGAGCACTTGAAGTTAAAAGGAAAGAGCTTTTGAAGTATTTGACTGCTGCTAGTTACCTGCAGATGGTTCACATTGTGGAAAAGTGCACAGAAGCTTTGTCAAAGTATCTGGAAATTGATCTTTCTATGAAAAATAACCAGCATACCGACCTTTGTCAGTCCTCTGATCCAGATGTTAAAAATGAAGATGAAAATTCTGATAAAGACTGTGAGATAATTGAAATTTCAGAAGACAGTCCCATAAACATAGATTTTCACGTAAAAGAGGAAGAAAGCAATGTTTTACAGTCTACAGCAGAGTTGACACCAGAGAGAAAGGAAATAAAGTCACCAGAGCTGTCTTCAGTAGATATTGGTTTTAAAGATAATGAAATTTGTATCCTCCATGTGGAATCTATCAGTACCGCTGGTGTAGAAAATGGGGAGTTTTCACAGCCTTGTACCTCTTCAAAAGCAACCATGTATTTCCCTGAAACCCAGCATTCATTGATCAATTCCACTGTTGAGAGCAGAGTGGCAGAAGTTCCTGGGAATCAAGATCAGAGCTTATTCTGTGAGAATACTGAAGGAAGTCATGATACAGTGAATGAGATTCACAACCTGGAGGATGCTTATTCACTGAGGCACCAGTGCCCCAGGTGTCCCCGAGGATTTCTTCACGTTGAAAACTATCTGCGCCACCTGAAGATGCATAAGCTGTTCCTGTGCTTACAGTGTGGGAAAACATTTACCCAGAAGAAAAATCTGAACCGGCACATTCGAGGGCACATGGGCATCCGGCCCTTTCAGTGCACTGTGTGCTTGAAGACCTTTACTGCCAAAAGCACCCTTCAGGACCACTTGAACATACACAGTGGAGATCGCCCATACAAATGCCACTGTTGTGACATGGATTTCAAGCACAAATCCGCCCTCAAAAAGCACTTAACCTCTGTCCATGGCAGAAGTAGTGGTGAAAAACTACCCAGGCATGATCTCAAAAGCCAAAATCTACTATAACTAGAACCCCATCTTGCTTTGTACACCCGTATCATTCTGTTAGGCAAGTTTTTCTGTAGAAATGCAGCATCTGTTATATTGCATTCCCCCCTGCATCTTTGGGTCTTAATTTTGGTCTGCCTACACATGTTATTCCTTCTGAACTTCTACCACCAGTTCCAAAGTGTGGGAGACATGATAAAGCTAATGGGATGCTGTCTTATCTCATGTATTATGTCTAGAGATACCACTATCTCCTGCGGTATATCTAGAGAAATACTGTTCCTCTCTTAAATATTCTTGAGTCTTGTGACAGAGGATCCAGCAGTATTTCTAGATTGTGATTTTGAGTCTAGATAAATGATATAAATTTAAAATCCCAACCATATAATAATTTTTAGGAATTAGGATAACAGGAAGAGAACATAAACTTAAAAAAATGTACTATAATCCATTATTAGTTCTTTGTAGTTTTAGGGAGTTTTTGTGTGTATGTGTGTATGTTTTGTTTTTTTAAACAAACTACTGTTGGATTCTAAACTAAGCACCAAGGTACTTGTTTTAAACTGTGAGGGAACACACTTCAAATTCACTTGGGAGAAGCGGAATTTCCTTGTACATGGGCTAATCTTCCTTAAAATGATGTTTCCATAATTTGAGTATACATAATTTGAAACCACTGGGCCCAACTTTCTTAATTTTATTTAATACAGTTGTATTTAGTAATTTTATGACCAGTGAAATTATACCATTGACGTGAAGCTCTGAAAATTTTCTTTTAGAAATCCCAATTTTGGCTCAGTCAGTTAAAGATCTTCAGCTCAGGTCATGATCTCATAGTTTGTGAGTTTGAGCCCTTCGTTGGGCTTTCTGCTGACAGGTTGGGGCCTGGAGCCTACTTCAGCTTCTGTCTCCTTATCTCTACTCCTCCCCTGCCTATGCTAGGTCTCTCTCTAAAAAAATAAATAAACATTAAAAAGAATTCCAACTTTACCAAAAATATTCTACTGTTTTCTTTTTAAAAATTATTTTATTTTTTAGTTACCATGTAGTGAAACTTACCTTTGTTTTTGGTCTACGTGTTTATGAATTTGAACACATATAAATTTGTGCAACCACCACTATAATCACCATACAGAACATTCCATCATCCTTAAAAACTCCCTTATGATGTCCCTTTTTAGTCAACTCCTCCACCTATCTCTAAACCCTGGCAATAGTTCCCCATTGTGTAATTTTGCCTTTTCTGGATTGTCAGAGTGTAATCTAGTACTCCCTTGTGAGATTATTTTTTCACCACACAGAATGACATTGAGATTCATCCATGTTGTGTGTATTTTAATATTTATTCCCTTTTTGACTTTATTTTTTTTGAAAACCTTTTTTGTGATGTTTATTTATTTTGAGAGATTGAACAGGAGTAAAGGAGGGGCAGGGAGAGGGAGAGAGAGGATTGCAAGCAGGCAGTGCAGAGGCTGATGTGGGGTCAGTCCCACAATCTGAGATCATGAGCCAGTCAGCCGAAATCAAGAGCTGGACTGTCAACCAACTGAGCCACCCAGGTGCCCTTTTTTACTTTAAATTGGTCATGTTTATTAGGTTGTTGTCACTAGATGAATAGTTTAAATATGGCTAGCTACTAGTGTTCTTTAATTATGAATAGCCGCCTTTTTTTTTTTTTTATGTTTTATTTTTGATACAGAGAGAGACAGAGCATGAGATGGGGAGGGGCAGAGAGAGGAGACACAGAACCGGAAGCAGGCTCCAGGCTCTGAGCAAGCTGTCAGCGGGCCTCGAACCCACGAATGTGAGATCTGACATGAGCCAAAGTCAGAGGCTTAACTGACTGAGCCACCCAGGCGCCCCATGAATAGCCTTCTTTACATTAATGCAAGTTTCTTTTACCACATGGTGACAAAAATCCTAACTGTCCCTAGAGTTTTATTCTATCTTTCCAGAAATGTGCCAAAAGCAAAACTATAACTGTATGAATATTTTAGAGTAATATTTTTTATTGTGTTATGAGCCATTGCTCTCTACTCTCCCTGTGTACAAATAACACAAAACCTTTAATGTCATAACAAAGTTTAAAATCTATTGCAGGGCAAATCATATTCTAAAATGCAGGAACTACTTTTAGTAAAGAAGCCTGACTGGATACATCTTATTTTCAGAATGTTCTATTCCTCCTCTACTCACCTTAGCTTTATGTAGAATTTCTACTATATTTAGGTTCTGTTGAAGCCCTTTCACATTTGAAAATGTAATATACTTTGTACCATTTATAAGAATTTTGTGATTGATCACATGTTAATTATTGTAAATGTTAAGTACCCTTTTTCGTGATACTTTTGGGAAAAATATTCTCCATAGAAGTTTAACTCCAGGAGAGACTTTAAAGAGTCCAACTCTCATCTTTGGTAAGAAAACCAACTTCATAACCCTTCCCACATGTCACTGCTCAGTGACATTGGACAGGTCCTGTCTCAGTTTTTCTTAAATTTATATGTAAAACAATAACTTCGAACTTGGTAATTTCTAAAATCATTTCCAGGTCTAAAATTCTATGATTTTATATTTAAATCTTCCTGAGTTCCTGAGAACAGAAAAGAGGGGAAAGCAAGACAGCAGAGTTTTGTGTCTTCATGAATGTTGCTATTTGAGTACTACTTTGGAGACAGAATTTTTCTAAAGTAAATAGTGTTTTTCTTCCACTGGAGAATATAATAGTACAACATTTAGTTTTCTTTCCCATTTGACCTACTATTGGCCATTTGTAGGTATGAAAGCATTTTTCTTTCAGAAATAGTTTGTGATTGAAGTACTTGTTTTGCTTCATAGGATGCAATTTTGTGGGGGAGGGATGGAGATGGGAGGGAAGGGTGAAAGAATAGTAATAAACTGCTTTTTTTTTTTATAGGAATTGGTATCTACTATCTTTGATGTTTGAAAAAATTTACGGTTGAACTATGTTTAAGTTTTATGTGTGCCTTGTAAGATTCTTGTGATACTTTTGGTAAGCACTTTGAGATATTTGCTTGGGGGGAAGGGTTGTTTTGTGAAAGTGATGGTTGTTATTTATTTTTATTTATTCCTGTCCAGTAGCACACAGTGATCTCAACATTCCTAGAGAGTGTCTGTTTGCATGATGTATATAAATAATTCCAGGAAAATGGAATCTTTTGAAAAATGCAGGTATGGCAAAGTAAAGTGCTGAACTCATTCATTAAAACATTCACTTTTACTTGTTTGTTTTTCAGATATGATGGGGGAAAATGCAACATGTTTGGGTTCAGCCTCTTCATTAACTGCATTAACGTATAAAAGATCTTGGAAAGGTAGTTGTTACTTTGGTATCAGAAAATCCTTGCTGTTTTTCCTTGGATGTAACTATTCTATATGTTTACATAAGAAAAAATAAACTGGATATGGGAATAGAGAACTTTGCGTTTTGTCTACATCTGTGAATTTTATGGAATAAAACTATTTCTTCTGGCTGTTAATTCACTCAGCAAATATTTATGGGAGTCCTTACAGTAGTACTAGTAGTTAGATATACAAACAAAACTCCTTGCTTTCATGAAGCTTGTATTTTACTGGAGAGAGAAAAATAGTAAACAAGTAAAATCAATGTATATCAGATTTTTAAAACAGAGTTGGAAGAAATAAAGTAGGGATAGGGAGTGCCAGGGAACAGAAATTGGGATTGTAATATTAAATGTGAGGTTAGGCCACCTGTGAAAAATATTAGCAGAGTGTCATATATACTATCCAATACAATGAAAAACATAAATATATATGTATCCAATTCTATCTAGTTGAATGGAAAACAGTGGAACAAATGAGCCATTACTGAGCACCTTTCTCTTGGATTGGCATTTATGTCATAGGAGAGAATGAAAGGATGCAAATGCATGGAAGAAAAGTCCTTGATTTGATCAACAAATATTTTTTGAAAAACTGATGTTTCCCTGTCATGCTGGCAATATAATAGCAATAACCATAAATATACATATATTGAGCTTATTGTAGCTTATAAACTACATGTCCATATGTCTAAAATTGTACTGGATTTACTTTCATGCATGCCTTTGTTGGACATCTGTTTTCATACTGAAAAGTGCCTTCAGTTTACAGTTCATGACCATTTTCTTAATCTGTATTGTTCAGTTTCTCAGTAACAAAGAGTACATAGTATAAATTTTTTAGGATTATTTTGATGAATGAGCTATAAAGTAAATGGTAAAAACAACTTATCTGGCACATGATAAGCAGTCCATAAATACTAATTCCCTTATTTCTAATACTAGTCTGTTTCTTCATCTAGAAAAACAATAGGAATAATTTCTACTTCACAGCTTGCTGTGAAAAACCCTTCAATAAATATTTATTGAGATATTAATGCCAGAATTTGTGCTTGAATTTTGAGTTCTTCCAGATTGTGAAGAACTCATATTTCTCTGTATTAGATACCTGTTAGTGCCTGCCAAGGAAATGCTGTTTTTGTTGTTGTTTTGGTTTTTTTTTTTTTAAATAGGGAAGTTGGCAAATAGGTGAAGGGATTGGGGGAATGAGTCAGTATATAATTATGGGAGACTGCGTGATATAGATAAAACAGATTATGCTCAAAAGAAAGCACTTCTTTCTTGATGTGAGTCAGACACTGCCTCACAACAGTGTCTAGAAGGCTAGCTCAAGGTGCTGATGAAGGTGCAGGGAGTTTCCCATCAAACCTTTCGGCTCGCCTAGCCCTCCTAACAGCACCTCCCACAGTGCTCCGCGACTCCCCAGTCACGTGACGGGGTTGGTTAGGCTCGACCAGAGGGAAGCTGATGCGCAGTCCAGGTGGCGGGGGCTACTACTCTTTCCTTCCACCTCCCTAACGCCCTGTCTTGTGTGATCTCGCGTGAAAGGGGGAGTATCTTCTCGCGAGATCTAGGTCGGGATCCCTCCAGGACCGCCTCCTTGGAGAGGAGGAGGAGGAGGAGGAGGAGGCGGAGGCGGAGGCGGAGGCGGAGGGAGAGGGAGGAGGAGGAGGAGGAGGAGGAGGAGGCCCCGTCGCGGCCTCCGCCGCCGCCAACGGGGCTGTCCCTATAGCTCCCGATGGAGTTGGAGGTCGTGAAGCCGCCGCCGAGCTCTGCCCCGGCGAGACGAGGCGCCTCCGTCGCCAAGCCGCGCCGTCGCGGGGCTCCCGGGAGCGGCCCTTAGCGACCCCGCCCGGGCCCCCACAGGTAGGGCGGGGGCGGGCACGATGCGGCTGGGGCCCTAGCTTGGGTCCCTAAGTCCCCGGCGGTCGGGCGGGAGACCGGTCGCAGCCTGGGGCCTATGTGCTCGTCGTCGTCGGTGCCCCGAGTGTTGGGAACTGAGGGCCGCACCTGACACTCGGACCGGGCCCGGAGTCCGGGGCCTGCGGAGGCCCCTTTCCTTGGTAGGGCTTTTTCAATACCGTGCGCCCGGCGCAGATGGCCACCTCCCTTCGACACCGGCCGAAGGGAAGCCTCTGACCCCTAAGGAACCCACCCAAGCAAAGGCCAGGGTTCTCTCTCCCTTTTCTACCCCACTTCGCAAGAGGGATTTGGAGGAGGACCTCGAAACCAAGTCCTCTCCTAGCTTTTCAGCTGTCTCGGAGCTTCCTGAGATCCCAGCGTAGGGATGGTGGAGGCGATCTGAGTGGTAAATAGGGACCATGGCCAAACAATGCCCTGAGAGGGCTTAACCTCCTGGGAGGGAGATAGCCGGACCAGAGTGGTTGCACTGTGGATGTGACTGACGGTCCTTTGGCATGAAGTGTGGCCAGGGAATTCTGCTATGGCTTTCTTCTTTCCCTCTTTCATTTTTCCTTCTTGGGGAAGCCTCTTAAGGAGACTCTTCCACCATCTTAGAAGAATGGTAGAAAGCATCTTTGTTTCCCAGAAGCAGCTCTACTTTTCTCTGCCCTTAGCTTTCTGGAAGGGAGAAGATGAGAGTAGCTGTCATTTGCATCCTTCTAATCACAGAGGAGTTTAAGATACCGGCATGTAGAACCTTGACACCAAAATAGTCTCAAGTAATCACTGACATAAAGTAGATCTAATCTCATGATTCTCAACCTGTTTTATTTTTTTCTAATAACCTCATAGGTTCCCTTCTTTTAGTTCCTACTCTCCCCTTACCTGGGCCTCTTCTTTTTAATTCCTTATTTCCCCCAAACCGCTGTGATTAGAATGACTTTTTATTCCAGATAAAGTGCTTAAGTAGTCTTTTTTCCATTTTTGTATTAGTCAAACTATTAGGTTCCAATAGGGACTTTTGATTAATCTGAGGTTGCTAACATTGCTTCACTACACTGATATAATTTCACCCAAAAGCAGAGAAACAAATGTTTTAGTTAGCCTGTGCAGCTTTTTTTCTAGTTAAATTTACAAATTTAGTAAAGGCTTCTTCAAACATTAAGAAAAGTTCGTGGCCTCTGGCATTATTACCTTTTTAAAAATCTATCTAAAAAGCTACACCACTTTTCTAACATCTCTTTCTTGTGTTTACTTCCACACTTAATTTTTGAAGAAATAGAGGTCATAAATCCTGTCAAAGACCATTTTTAAATGTTGCTATTTTTGTCAATTTGGAGATTCATGTTTTCTAAATTTTAGAGTTTGGAAAATTGCTAGCACAAAATGATAAACGTATATCCCAAACATGTTTAGAAAAAGCAGATGTTAAAATTCGACTTGCCTCCTATTCTTTGAAGATTTAATTGTAGTCCTGTTCATTAGTGCATCCTTTGAGTTACTCCTGATCTGTTATTACTGTTGTGTTGACCTGACATATAAGACTTATGTCCTTTGTTCATATGTTTTCATTATTTCACTTTCTGCTTTTGTAATTTGCTGTGTCTTCCAGTTTGAAAAAGCTAACAAAAATTCTTTGGAGGGGGGAAGCATTGTTTTTAACACAAAATTTTGTATTCAGAAGTAGAACTTCAACAACATTGTATACAGTATCTAAGAATGATAAATAAACTTATTACAAGGCCTTATTATAATAAGCACTTATTGTTTTGGTTGGACTGTGTTGAAGTTTCACTTTCTAGTTATGGAAAAAGGAAGCATGTGGTAAAATAAAGCTAGCTGGAAATTAGAAGTAATGTTTTGCATCCTGTCTCATAAATGTTGTGAGGCACACCTTTATATTCCTTGGGTTTTCTAGTTTTGTGAAAACTTCCTACGTGTCGTTTTGACTTTCACCTCAAAGTATTATTTTGTAATTTTAAGCATCGTCCAGTACAAGCCAATAGCCACATGTGACAGTTGAGCACTTGCAGTGTGGCTAGTGTGAATTGAGATGTGGTGTAAATGTAAAATAAACTACACACTAGATTTCAAAGACTTATAAAAAAAAAAGAATGTAAACTATCTTAGTAATTTTTTACATTGATTACATGTTGAAATGGTATTTTGGGAAGATTGGGTTAAATTATTGAAATGGATTTCATGTGTTTTTCCCTCTTTTAATATGACAACTAGAAAACTTTAAATTACTTGGCAGCTCACATTGTGTTTCTGTTAGCACTGTTTAAAGCATCACTGCTCTTCTGAGAAATAAATTATCTGAATCAAAGTAGACACATGAAAACCAAAAATTTCCTGACAGTATCATCTTGCAATCAGAATAATCAAAAAGGCTAATAAGAAGGACTTTGGTAATATGAAGGATAAAGTTATCCAGTGGCCATTATTTGGCAGGCAGAAGTAAGTTCTGTCTCAAAAATAAATAGTGTTTATGTCTTGTCATTACTAATGTAAAACTTTATTGGTTATATTAATTAAAATAGAAAATTATCGCATTCGTGTTCTATTAGACAACACAGAAAGTGAAATTTCATACTGATTAAAAAACTGAGTTCAACCTCATAGTGGATTTAAGAAAGAACAAAAACTTGAGTCCTGTATCTTTCCTGACTTATACTAAAGTCATTTATATTAGCAGTCTTTAAATTCCTGTTTCTCTAGTGCTTTTGGTATGTTTGAGTGCTAAGTTTTATTTTTTCCAAGTTTTCAATGTTTTTATTGATTTTTGAGAGAGAGAAAGAGAAAGAGACAGCCAGAGGAGGGTCAGAGAGAGGGAGACACAGAATCTGAAGACAGGCTCCAGGCTCTGAGCTAGTGGTCAGCACAGAGCTTGACGCGGGGCTCGAACCCATGAACCGCCGGGATCATGACCTGAGCCAAAGCCGGACGCTCAACCAACTGAGCCACCCAGGTGCCCCAAGTGCTGAGTTTTAGAGTTTGCAGATTATTTCCATTGTTTTCTTTTTTTTTTTGTTTTTTTTTGCTTGTTTTATAGGTTAAGGTCTCAATTATACCTAAGATGCTTTAAATGTAATTTTTGAAGTCCAAAACTAATTATTTGTAAGGTTTCTGAATTGAGAAGTACTTTTCATTTCAGTAGCTTAAACTCCTCATATGAGTAACTAAAATGAAAACAATGAATGTCTTAATTAATAAACTTAAGCCCTAATGTTCATGTTTTTATGATGAGAATTGTAAAATATTAGTTCTTTAATTATTACAATAGTGAAAGAAACACAAACTTTATTCTGGCATTTTAAAATCCGGTGACCTAGTCCAGAACTGGCTGCATAATATCTTGGTGGACTAATAAAAACTGAAAGTAGTTAGCTGGTATGCAGTTTGCTCTTAGTAAAGCAATGTGTAATTTGTATCATATGAGAGATGTCTATTAATTACTCTTCCTATTTTACAAGTTAGTATTTATAACAGGGAACTTAAAGCCTGAAAAACTACTTGAGGAAAAATCTGTCTACCTTTAATGTAGTGTTTCTTCTATGCTTTATCTTATTATCTTTCTTCAAATTTACTAATAACTGAAATTAGTTAATACAAGTAATTTAATTAGAATGTTTTTCTTAAATAGTCTCTATATATCTAGAGTTGTGGGCTTTTCGTTTTTTACTTGTGGGTGTTTTAGTCCATTTTATCTCAGTTTGAGATGTTTTTGGGAGTATCTTCAGGTTGAATACTTACTCATTAACTAAATGTTAATAGTAATTTAGACTTCTATAGAGTTAATTTATGATAGACTTATTAGTAAAAATCTAGAAATTTTACACACTGGTATATATTCTTAGCTTTGCCATGGCTCATTTAGATGCTTTTCAAAATAAATGATAAAGAGGGGCACTTGGGTGGCTCAGTTGGTTAAGCATCCAACTTCGACTCAGGTCATGATCTCATGGTTCATGGGTTGGAGCTCTACATTGGGATTTGCACTGACAGCTCAGAGCCTGGAGCCTGTTTCACATTCTGTCTGCCTCTGCCCCTCCCCTGCTTGTGCTCGCACTCTCTCTCTCTCTCTCTCTCACTCTCTCTCACTCTCTCTTTCTCTCTGTGTCTCTCTGTCTCTCTCTCTCAAAAATAAACATAAAAAAATATATAAAATAAAATTTAAAGACCGTGGTCTATTTACAATTTTGTTATGAAAATGCTTTCTAAGTAAATGTTTACAGAGTGCCATTTTTATTTTTCTAATTTTTTTTAATGTTTTTTATGGTTTTTTTTGAGAGACAGAGAGAGACAGTGCGAGCAGGGGAGGGTCAGAGAGAGACACACATGCAGAATCTGAAGCAGGCTCCAGGCTCCTAGCTAGCTGTCAGCACAGAGCCCGACGCGGGACTCGAACCCAAAAACTGTGAGATCATGACCTGAGCCTAAGCCGGATGCCCCACAGAGTGCCTTTTTTAAATGAATGAAAGTTCTGCCATCACCAATTAAACATTTAAGTGGACTATATAAACTGCTTCTGTGTTTTAGATAAAATTTTGTCTTCATCTTAGTTGAGGAATCTAGAATTTATTGATAACAGTACTTAAGAAAAACTTTTTTAAAAGCCTTTCCTTATGTCTTATTACATAAGGAAAATTGAGTAATTATTTTCCTGTCAGAAAGTTAGAATCTGACACATAGCAGGAGAATTTGGCAGGACTATTGACAAATTTTGGCAGAATTTTCTTTTTTTTAAGATAGTCAATTTCTACTAGAAATTGTATTAATTTCAGTATTAAAAATACAGAGGCATCTGGTGTTCATAGACATAGAAACACATATAGGATGTTATAACATAAAACTATCAAGTATATTCTGGAGTAGTTTGAAATACTGAAAACTAACAGGTAAGAGAAAATAAGAAAGAGTGTTATATTTAGTTCAAACTTAAATTCCCCCCATCCCCAGTTTACTAATGTAAAGCATTTCAGGATGATCTTAGAAAACTAAATAAGGAAAGAGTATTTGCTGCTAGTTTCCTGTTACCCTGTGGCTGTGATACTCTAACCCACAAAATTAGCATTTCCAAACAGGTGGCCATTATGAAAAAATAGATGCAGTATCTTGTTTTGATAAATATTTTATTGGTTCAGGTTATTAATTAAATTAGGGCTCTCAGTAGTAGATTTAAGATAAGATGCATTCTTCCTCAGAGGCCTTTTCCTTGTATAATTGTGCAGTCTGGAAAATGGAACATTTAATAGTTTCAGGAAATGATGTGTTCACCTGTTTAGTGCACATCTCTAAAGTTGAAAGCAAACTGGTTTTATTGATGGTGTTAATAGGGGTGGCAATGGACAAAATAAATAGAACTTGCAAGATTTGACTAGTTTAAAAATAAAGATATTAGGCACTTTGCATTAGAGCTGTTTGAGGAGAAATTTGTACAGGGAGCTTTTTATATAACAAGCCCAGTGATTCATTTACCAAGATATATTTTTTAAAACCTTAGTTTATGTGACTATAAAAGCACAATAAAGGCTAACAGAATTCTTCATTTCGATGTGGCGATACTGGAGAACCAGTTACATACTTTTCTGTCTTGAATCTGACTGTAGTCTTAAACATCTAATTCCTGTGGAACTAAGATATCTGGGTTGGTAAACATTCTTATGAAATAAAGTATTGGCTGTTTAATTGCCCTAAATACCTGGATTTCTTGTTCACCAGAGTGCCTTTGTCAGACTTACGTAATTTTTGAATTGGAAGATATGTAAAATTTGTGAAATGCAGAATGTTCGTTAGGTATCTGAAGATTTTAAATTAGAGCACAGTATAGTTTTGGTGCCAGATACTTTATTTTATTAAAAATACGGCATATACATTTTAATTGTAGGGGGAAAATCAATCATTTTTTCCATGTACCTTTTAAGCATATGTAAAGATAAAAATTTATATTTTGCTTTTTTTCTGCTTAGAATTATTAGATTAGAATATTCTTCTAAATCTTTATCATTGGACTTGACGGTTTTGGGTTGCACATATATATCTTACTAAGTGGTGTGTTTTGTCAGAAGTATTGTAGGGAGCCACGTTCTAGATTTGTAAGACTTTTTCTTTTGGACAGATTGCTCTATCATCATAATCTCACATAGTTTGATTTTCATTACCTCTGTTAGCCTCCTAGTCAAGTCTTGATCAGAGATTTCCTCTTTTGTGAAGCTGCCAAGTTGCACATATCCTTGACTGACTTTGTCATTCAGGTGGCTGTTTTTTCACACTTGACTCACTGCAGTATTCTTTGGATCAATAGTTTTCAAAGTCCAATAACTCTTAAGCCATTTCTTAATATATTTTAGGGTAGTAGCTATCCTAAACACCCAAGCAATCCAAAGTAATTTGTGTTCCTAAAAATGAAATATGGAAAGTTAATCCACTTATTTGATGTGATCATTAAGAAAAATACATGGAAAGCTTTAATTGTCTACTGTTATTTGAAAAACCAATATAAATGCATGTAGTTGAAAAGGACACTATTCAGATACTGTTTCTGGACAGAATTTCAGAAATTTAACAAATTCCGCAAATAGATTTAAAGATACAACCAAAGCACATAAAATTATTCCGAATGTTTTAGGTTTTGAAGCTATGAATGTTGACTAAAGCAGTTAATTAACTCTTAAAAGGTGAATGATGAATATGTGGTTAATTCTTACTTTTGTCCATTTCCAGCTCACAAAACACTACACAGCAAAATAATGATCTGCTAGACTGCTAACCCGAGCATCCAGCTTCCACAATGCCTGTGCAGGCAGCTCAATGGACAGAATTTCTGTCCTGTCCAATCTGCTATAATGAATTTGATGAGAATGTGCACAAACCCATCAGTTTAGGTTGTTCACACACTGTTTGCAAGACCTGCTTGAATAAACTTCACCGAAAAGCTTGTCCTTTTGACCAGACTGCCATCAACACAGACATTGATGTGCTTCCTGTCAACTTCGCACTTCTCCAGTTAGTTGGAGCCCAGGTAAGCTTTCAAGATTGTACGAATTTCAGGGGCACCTGGGTGGCTAAGTTGGTTGAGTGTCCAACTCTTGATTTTAGCTCAGGTCATGATCTCACAGTTTGTGAGTTCCAGACCCACATTGGGCTCTTTGCTGATAGAGCAAAGCTAGCTTGGGATTCTCTCTCTTCTATCTCTTTCTCTGCCCCCTCCCCTGCTCACTCGAGTGCGACCTCTCGCTCTCGCTCTCTCTCTCTCTGTATCCCTCAATAAATAAAGAAATAAATAGATAGGATTTTACTAATTTGGCATATGCAGTAATTACAGAACTTTGTTCATTGAAAGGTACGTCTCTCTGTCTCCCTCAATAAATAAAAATAAATAAGTAGGATTTTACTAATTTGGTATATGCAGTAATTATAGAACTTTGTTCATTGAGGGGCACGTGTGTCTAGTGATACTTGAGACATAAAAAATACTCAGCATACCTGATACCATGATTGTATTCTGCAAAAGATTTTTTTTAGATAATGTCATAAATCCTTAGGCAAAACCGTAAATTTCATTATAGTTCTATATTTCATTGTATTCAATGCTGTGGTCAAAAAAAATTTTTTTGCAGTGATTTTGGTAGTGGGGCACTTGGGTGGCTCAGTCAGTTGTATGTCTGACTTCAGCTCAGGTCATGATCTCACAGTTTGTGAGTTCGAGCCCCACATTGGGCTCACTGCTGTTGGCCTGTCAACATGGAGCCTGTTTCAGATCCTCTGCCCCTTACCCGCTTGCGCTCTCTCAAAAATAAATAGTTTTTTTTTTAATGTTTTATTTATTTTTGATACAGAGAGAGACAGAGCATGAGAGGGGGAGGGGCAGAGAGAGGAGACACAGAACTGGAAGCAGGCTCCAGGCTCTGAGCTGGCTGTCAGCACGGAGCCTGACGCGGGGCTCGAACCCACGAACGTGGGATCTGACCTGAGTGGAAGTCGGAGGCTTAACCGACTCAGCCACCCAGGCACCCCAAAAATAAATAGTTTTTAAAAATAAGTGATTTTGTGGATAAGGAACATTTTTCTTTTAAGTTTATTTATTTGAAAGAGAACGCAAGCAAGGGGATAGACAAAGAGAGAGGGAGAATCCCGAGCAAGCTCCTCATGGTCAGTACAATGCCTGACATGGGGCTTGAACTCAGAAAACCGTGAGATCATGACCTGAGCTGAAATCAAGAGCTGGATGCATAACAGACTCAGCCACCCAGGTGCCCTAAGGAACATAAAAAAAATTTTTTTTATGTTTGTTTATTTTTGAGAGAGAGAGAGAGAGAGAGAGAGAGCACTAGTGGGGGAGGAGCAGAGAGGGAGGGAGACACAGAATCCAAAGCAGGCTCCGGGCTCCAAGCTGCCAGCACAGAGCCCGATGCAAGGTTCAAACCCACAAACCATGAGATCGTGACCTGGGCCAAAGTCAGACACCCAACTGACTGAGCCACCCAGGTGCCCCTCCAAGGGACATTTTTTAAATAATCATGTATAAGCATTTATTTATTGCATCATATGAAAAGAAATGTAATCAAAAATTTGTCCAGCTATCAACGAACTTGGACCCTCACATGGAGGTTTTGGGATTTTCTTTTTAACTTTACTAGACTTTTAAGATAATACTACAAATGAGAAAATATGGCTTATTTATATTTATATAGAGAGAAAACCAGTTTCCAGAGATCTGTAACAAATTCTGTATAGTTTCTTTGGTTCATGTGTTATAAAATCAATATTTCTTGTTTATAATCATCTTACTGAGTCAGACCAAGACCCTAGATTCATAATAATTTCCATTAAATGACAGCCTGTTTTACTTTAGGTATGATGGTAAATATTAAATGTCTGTCATTACCAATTCTTACCATAGCTCTTTAGATAGTTATTATCCCCATTTTACAGGTGAGGAAGAATATGAAATTCTGTACATCATGCACTATAATTTAAAGCAAGAAAGTGAGGACTTTTCTGATTAATCATTTCTTAGAAAATTCAGTGAATTGAAAATACTCCATTCTTGGGACAGCTGGGTGGTTCAGTCGGTTGAATATCCAAGTTCCATGAGCTGGATAAATGTATTTCTTGCACTTTTCTTTGTTTTTAGGTACCAGATCATCAGTCAATAAAGTTAAGTAATCTAGGTGAGAACAAACACTATGAGGTTGCAAAGAAATGTGTTGAGGATTTGGCACTCTATTTAAAACCACTAAGTGGAGGTAAAGGTAAGTTCATAAAAAGTGTTTGTATTGGTGAGCAGGACTTGGTAATACATTTACTTTCAAGGACTTGATGTTGATACCCTATTAAATAATTTTAAGTTTTAAGAAATGAGTTTGGGGAATTCTTAGGAAAACTTTTTGATGAAGAGCATTGTATTTTTTTCTGAAAATAGCCAATATTGTTATTAATTTAAGAATTCGTCAGACACTACATATTGAGTGAATATAGTATTTATATTCATTAATAGTTTTGTGACAGAATATTAATTTTAATAAGTCCTACTAAGACAATTTCATGTATTCGTTCAATTTTATTTAACACTTAGGGTGGTTAGGGTCCCTGCCTTTACAGAACCCTCAGTCAGTTGGGGGAGATAGGCATGTAAAGTACAATAAGTTATTTTAGGTGTGATGACAGAAATATAATTCTGTTTTGTTCATCACTGCACACCCAGTGACCAGCACATCATAATGAATCAGTTAAGTACTTCTCTTACACTTGCTCTGTGCTTCACATTCATTGAACAGATCTCTAACGACCATGTACTATGTACCAGGCACTATTCTAGTACTTGGCATACAGTAGTGAAATGCTTGCCCTCATAGCACTTACATTTTAGAAAATGGAGAAAATATAATCAGTAAGTATAAAAAGATTATGTAATATGTTATAATTGATCATTGTTATGAAAATAATACAGTTAGAGGAATCAGAAATGTCAGAGTGAGGGGACAAGGGCAGATTGCAATTTTACATAAAGTGGTTAATGTTGGCCTCATTAAAAAGGTAGCTTTTAGGGGTACCTGGGTGGCTTAGTCGGTTAAGCATCTGGCTTCGACTCAGGTCATGATCTCACAGTTCGTGAGTTCGAGCCCCGTGTTGGGCTCTGTGCTGACAGCTAGCCCAGAGCCTGGAGCCTGCTTCAGATTCTGTGTCTCCTTCTGTCTCTGACTCTCCCCTGCTCGCACGTCTCTCTCTCTGTCTCTCAAAAATAAATTAAAAACATTAAAAAAATTTTAAGGGTAGCTTTTAAACTTGAGATGAAAGAGGTGAGGTAGTTAGCCATGTAGATTACTGGGAAAAGTCTTCCACACGAAGGCAATAACAAAGTCCTCAAGGCATGCCTAGCATCTTCAAAGAGCAATAATAGGAGAGTGTGCCTGGAGCAGTGTGAGTGAGGGGGAGAACAGTGTGAGACAGATGAAAAGAAATAGGCCAGATAATGTACAGACCTGCAAGCCATGTTAAAGACTTGAGCTTTTATTATGAGTAAAACTGGGGAGTCTCTGTAGGGTTTTAAGCAGAGGAGTGACATGATCTGACTAATGATTAAAGGATTTCTCTAGCTGCTCTGCTGAGAAGGCAAGGTTAGGAGCAGAGTATGGGCTTAATAAGCTAATAGAACAAGGTTAGTAGCCATGGAGGTAGTAAGAAGTAGATGGCCTGAATATACTTTGAAGATTAAGTCAAGAGGATTTCCTAAATTATTGGACATAGGGCATGAGAGAAAGAGCAGAATCAAAGAGGACTCTTGGGTTTTAGGGTCTGCGCACCTGGAAGAGAGGTTGCCATCAACTTAAGGAACACTGTAGGTAGATGAGGTTTAGATGGGAAGATCAGGAATTAAATTTTAGTTGTGTTATGTTTGAGATGTCAAGTTTTCATTTATATGCAATTGAATAACCAGTGGGTGTATGTTAAGGAATGAGGTATAGAAGTTGTACCTTCAGGAGTTATTAACATATGGATATAGTATTTAAAGCAATTAATAAGATTGGCTAAGATCTTCTAAGTAGTGAATGCAGATAGAAAAGAAAACAAAAACTGGATCCTGAGGCCTTTTAACATTAAGTTAGGAAGAAAAGATAAAATCAGAAAAGAGTGGGAAAAAAAGAAAGGCACGAGAATGGAGTGTTTTGGAAGCCAAGTATAGAATATGTTTAAAGCAATTAGGCGTGGTCCTCTGTGTTGAGGGCTGTTGAAATGTCAAGTAAGGTAAGAACAGAGTTGACCATTGATTTAGCAAAGTGGAGGTAATTGTCATGAGAAGAGCAGTTTTGATGAAGTGACAGTGGCAACAACTTAATTGAAGTAGGTTTTAAAGATTGTGAAGCAAGGAATTTGTAGATCATGAATATAGACAACTTTAGACAATTTGCTACAAAAAAGAAGAAAGAAAGGGGGCAGAGCTGGTAGGCAAAGAGAGATGAATAAAAAGATTTATGGGGCACCTGGGTGCCTCAGTTGATTATGCATCTGACTTTTAATCTCTGCTTAGGTCATGATCTCAGGATCATGAGTTTGAGCCCCATGTTGGCATCCATGCTGGGTATGTAGCCTACTTTAACAAAAGAAAAAAAGATTTATTTATTTTCAGGATGCTTGTTTTTATGGAATGCTGATGAAAACTATCAAATAGAAATGGAAGAAGTGATGTGGGAGAGAGGGAAGAATTGCTAGGGCATATCCTTGTGTCAGGAAAAGGGAGTATGATCCAAGAGCTTGCCATTAAGTTATAGGCTAAACATCGTGTATGTAATAGAATAGAGCTGTTATTAATCATTACTTTTAGATTATGCTCTGTATTTAAGAGTCTCTTATGGTTTCTCCCTCTCTGTTTTTATATTATTAAACTTTTCATCAATGATTGGAGAACAGACTAAATAAACCCAAAGTACTCTTTTGAGGGACACCATATGACCCAAAGAACAGAATACCTAAATAAAATTTGAAGTAACTAAAAGTTAGACTCCTGTTACCACAAACTAGTAAGAAACAGCAACAGAATACTCATGTTAAAGTCTCTTACAGAGGACTCATTACAAATTATGGCTTCACAGTTAAATACAGATAATGAAAATTGACTTGTCTTTTTTCATTGAAGAACCTTTGTTTCCTTTTTCTTAAAGGTGTAGCTAGTTTGAACCAGAGTGCACTGAGCCGCCCGATGCAAAGGAAACTGGTGACACTTGTAAACTGTCAACTGGTGGAGGAGGAAGGTCGTGTAAGAGCCATGCGAGCAGCCCGTTCACTTGGAGAAAGAACTGTAACGGAACTAATATTACAGCACCAGAATCCCCAGCAATTATCTGCCAACCTATGGGCTGCTGTCAGGGCTCGAGGATGCCAGTTTCTGGGGCCAGGTAGGACAGATCACTACCTTGTCTTTCTTACTGGCTAGAGGATTCCAGTCCTTAGAGTTGGTTGAGAATCCCCTCAGCCTAACTTCACTTATATAAACAGATCTTGACATAATTAAAGATAAACCAGTTTTTTATCATAATCTATGTATTAGTGCTATAGTATTTTAGAATACATTTCTCATTTAATCTTTCGCAGCCTTCAAAAGAAGTGACACAGATAGAATTTTACAAATTAAAAAACTGAGTTAGAGAGGCCTAAGATTATACAGGTTGTAAGTAAAGGAAAAATAAAGTTGTTATATATATGTATAAATAAAAATAAAAGTTGTATATATACACATGTATATGTATATATACACCCACAAGCATACACACACACACACACAGTCTTTTTTTTTATGTTTATTTGTTTATTTTGAGAGAGAAAGATAAAGAGCACGCAAGTCAGGGAGGGATAGAGAATGAGAGAGGGAGAATAGCAAGCCGGCTCCATGCTTTGCCCTAGGCCCAGTGAGAGGCTCGATCTCAGCAACCGTGAGGTCATGACCTGAGCTGAAATCAAGAGTTGGACACTTAATAGACTGAGCCACCTGGGTGCCCCATGAAGGAAACTTTTTAAATAAGCGGCATTGAGGCAACTGAATATACATGTGGAAAAAGATAAAATTGGATATATTTCTTATATATCATATCTAAATTCCAAGTAGGTCATAAATACCTTGTTATTAACAAATGCATCATACAACTAATAAAAAAATATTAACGAATTCCTCTATAACTTAGTATAAGAAACACATTTTTTACTCCAAATTCAGAAGCAGTAACAGAAAAGACTGATATTTGGCTATATATTTATTTAATTACACCACAGAAAACATTAGCAAAGTAAATAAATGATAAACTTAGAAAAATGTATTATATCACATATAAAAGACTAATATATAAGGTACTCCTGAAAACTCAGAATAGACCAACCGCCCAACTGAAATTGGCAGAAGATATGAACAGAAAATACATGAGACAAGGGAATGTAAATGGCCTCAAGCATATAACATATACTGTTTCTCATATAAAAAAAAAAAACGACTAAAAGTATGTTGACCATTTCTCATGTATCAGATTGGCAGAATTCAAAAGTTTGACAATATATTTTACTGTCAGGGCCGTGGGAAAACAGGTATATACCTTCATTCAGTAATGGTAGGAATACTAAGTGGTACACATTTTAAAGAGGTATTTGACAATATCTAGCAAAATCAGCTATGCACTTACCCTTTGGACTAGCACTTCCATTTCTACAAATCTATCCCAAAGAAGCAGGAAAAAATATAGAAGGCATAGTTATAAAGCATGGTCTGTAACAGCAAGCATCTATCCACTGAAAAGGATAGTCATAGCAACCAGATTATGACTTTTATTTATTTTTTCTTTTTTAGAAATGTTAGGTTATGTAATTTTTTTTTAATGTTCTTTATTCATTTTTGATACAGAGAGAGACAGAGCACGAGAGGGGGAGGGGCTGAGAGAGAAGGAGACACAGAACTGGAAGCAAGCTCCAGGCTCTGAGCTAGTGGTCAACACATAGCCTGACGCGGGGCTCGAACCCACGAACGTGAGATCTGACCTGAGCTGAAGTTGGAGGCTTAACCAACTGAGCCACCCAGGCGCCCCCAGATTATGACTTTTAATAAATACATTGCCCACTAAAAAGCAGAGCTCTTTGGATAAATGCCATTTACAGTTCTAGGATAGGAAAGTACAAGTTGAGTGTGAGAATTCTTGGGCCACAGCAAAAAAGTTATCAAGGATCATTGGTATCTTGTCAGAAGGCCATGGAAGTATATTGGAAGGGCTCCCATTGGACATGAATGGCACAGTTGGAACATCGAAATGAATAGACTACAATAGATTGAAACATAAAATATAAAATATATTAAAAGTCCATGATTTGCTAAAGATGGTACAGGAGATATTAATTGGATATCTTTGGCACTTGTTAAATAATGCCAACAAATTATTCTAGAAATTGGAAAAGGAGTAGAACAAAAGTCAAGCATGTTTTTTCTGCCTATCCTTCACAAACTTTTCAAGGACAGTTTCTCAGGGTGTTGAGTGTAGGTTCTTCTTTCAGCAGAATTCCAGCTAATAAATTTAGAAAAAATCGTCAGAATGAGAATAATCACACATTTATAACCTCAGATCAATTAATGAGTCTAGGCAAGAATTATTAGTAGCTGTTAAACCATGAGATGAAAGATTTCTGGGAAATTTTACAATAGATGGATGAGCTTGAACCCACCGATCAATCTTACTGTTACTAAAAGTGAGACAGCAAGGCCTCAAGTATCTCCTGGTGTAACGTATGGAATAACAAGTATGCTTGGCAGAAAAAGAAACAAAACCTCAAAAAACAAAAACTCATTTTGAATCTAATCAAGCCTGTAGTTTACATGAAATCATGAGGATAAATGAGTATATTTAGAAACACTACAAAATTAGCTAAATGAGGAATTGTTTAGAAAAATGATTGTTTCTTCAAAAATTAACTGGATTTTCTCTCAAACGGGAGCGGGGAGGGTGGTGGGGAGCTAGTATAGGTTTATTTTTAAATCACAAAGGCATATTAACCGAAAGCAACGTATGGATCTTATTTGGATACTTAAGAGGCCAAATATAAGAAGAAATTTTGAAGTCCTTATATGTTAAAAATATATAGTGGGTTATTTAAGGGTAAAATGCTATGTCTGGGATTTACTTCAAAACACTCCAGTCAGAACAAACTAGAAAAGTGGGTAAGAACTGGCAACAGCTATATTATGGGTTCACATTGTTTCTACTTTTGTGTATGTTTAAAATTTTCCATAATACAAAGTTCAGTTGAAAAATAATTTTAAAAATCCGCATTTATGTGTAATTTAAGAATGTTGCCTTCAGATATTTCCTCATATTTACCTAACCCGAGAAGCATTAGACCAGGTTATCAAATAGCCGTTGTTCTACAACTCAACAACAAAAAGACAGCACAATGTAAAAATTAAAAAAAAAAAAAAAGGACCAAGGGCTTGAATAGACCTTTCTCCAAAGAAGATACGCAGATGGACTTTATAAAGCAGATGAGGGGCATCTGGGTGGCTTAGTGGGTTAAGCATCTGACTTCGGCTCAGGTCATGATCTCGTAGTTCTTGAGTTCGAGCCCCGTATTGGGCTCTGTGCTGACAGCTCAGTGCCTGGAGCCTGCTTCGGATTCTGTGTCTCCCTCTCTTTGCCCCTCCTCCACTCATACTCTGTGTCTGTCTCTCTCAAAAATAAATATTTTAGAAAGTTTAAAAGAAACACATGAAAAGATGCTCAGTATCATTCGTCATTAAAGAAATGCAAATCAAAATCTCATTGAGATACCACTTCGCACCACCTAGGTTTGCCATAACTTAAAAATAGAAAATGAAAAGAGTTGGTGAGGATGTGGGGAAACTTGGGAAGTAGAATGGTACAGCCTCTAGAAGACAATTTGGTGGTTCCTCAAAAAGTTAAACAAAGTTACTGTATGACCCAGCAGTCCCACTCGGTGTGTGTGCCCCAAGGAACTGAAAACAGGTGTTCAAACTAATACTTAGGCACAAGTGTTCATAGCAGCATTACTCACAGTAGTCACAAGGTGGAGGCAGTCCACATGTCCCATCAGCTGATGAATGGGTAACAGATGTGGTATATCAATAAATAGAATATTACTGACCCACAAAAAGAATTGAAATACTGATACATGCTAAACGTAGATGAACTTCAAAAGTATTTTGTTAAATGAAGGAAGCTGGAAAAAATGCCACATTTTCTATGATTCTGTTTATATGATGCATCCATAAAGGTAAGTCCATTGAATCAGACAGCAGGCTAGCTATTGCCAGAGACTGGGGTAGAGGCAGTGGGGAGTGACTGCTTAATGGTGTAGGTTTCCTTTGAGGTGATTAAAGTGTCTTAGAACTACTCCTGATGGTTGTACATTTGAATCCTGTATTTTTAAATGTTTAATTTTAGGGGCATCTGGGTGGCTCCATTGGTTAAGCATCTGACTTTGACTCAGGTCATAATCTCATGGCTCGTGACTTCAAGCCCCGCATCAGGCTCAGATGTGGACAGCTCAGAGCCTGAGGCTTGCTTCAGATTCTGTGTCTCCCTCTCTCTTTGCCCCTCCCCTGCTCATGCTTGCTCGCGCTCGCTCGCTCGCTCACTCTCATTCACTCGCTAAATAAATAAATAACATTAAAAATGTTTTTAAATGGTTAATTTTCTATTACATAAATTTTGCCTCAATTTTTTTTTTAAAAAAAAGTCTTTGGTTCAAGTACAGTTTTGCTGCTAACTAGTTGTGAACCTGGACCTCAGTGCCTCACTTAGAAAAGGAGGGGTTTCAATTTTAATCCAGATTTTAGAAGATTTCTCAGCTCTGAAGTTCCACTGGTTTAATTGAGAACCAATGCACTTTTAACTTTTAATTTTGAAATGATTTCATGTTTACGTAAAAGTTACAAGAATAGTGCAAGAATTCCTGTATACACCTTATCTGTTTTCACTAATTTTTAATATTTTGTTATATGTATTATATTATTTGCTCTTTCACTCTTTTCTGAGACGTTTGAGAACAGCTTGCATGTTTCAGTGCCCCTTTATCCCTTAATACTTCAGTATATTTCCTAAAAATAAGGATACCATCTTAGGTAACAACAGTACCTTCAGATTTAGAGAATTTAACTTACATACTGGACTACAATCTAGTTCACATTCTAGTTTTTTCAGTTATTCCAAAAATGTCTTTAATGGAATTTATTTCCTTTCAGAATGCTATCACTTACTATATTTGTCATCTCTTTTTGGTCTTATTTAATCTGGAACCATTCTTTAGCTTTACTTTGTCTGATGTTGTGTTTTTTTGTTGTGTTTAATGTTTGAGAGAGAGAGGGAAAGAGCTCACACACATGGGGGAAAGGCAGAGAGAGGGAGATGCAGAATCCGAAGCAGGCTCCAGGCTCTGAGCGTGAGGTGGAGCTTGAATCCACGAACCGTGAGATGACCTGAGCCAAAGTCAGATGCTTAACCGACTGAGCCCCCCAGGCGCCCCTGCCTCATGTTGGTTTTCTTGAAGAATACAGGCAGTTATTTTATTTAAAATTCCTTAATTTGAGTTTGTCTCATGTTCCCGCATGATTAGATTCAGATTATACTATATACATCCCTGTCTGAAAAACAATACCTTCTTTAGATATTGCAGCCAGAAGCTAATAGCACTTTAAAATTATATGTAAAATTGTTTTGATAGGCAAAGTAACAGTCTCATGCATTAAAGAAAAATTGCCAGTTATCATGAGGGTCCTGTGTCCTTTACAAGTTGTTTAATATGTCAGAGTATCTTTATGTATTTTGTAAATGAGGATTTTTTTTGCACTGTAACATTATCATTATCTAGTTGATTATTAAATACCTACAGAAGGTATATTTTAAGTTCTGTTGACTTGTGTTCCAGAAAGCCAATAGAAATTGTATTTTGTTTGATTACTTACTAAGTAAACTATTTTTCTGTGTGGGATGTCCTCTTTTTGTAGTCTGATGAAATACAGACTGGATAACAGACTGCCATGAACTAATAGCCAGATAAGACTGATAGACATGATTTGGAGGTTTTCTCACTGACTGTGAATTCATGTTCCTTATTGCTAGCTATGCAAGAGGAGGCCTTGAAGCTGGTGCTGCTAGCGTTAGAAGATGGTTCTGCTCTCTCAAGGAAAGTACTGGTACTTTTTGTTGTTCAAAGACTAGAACCAAGATTTCCTCAGGCATCAAAAACAAGTATTGGTCATGTTGTGCAACTACTGTACCGAGCTTCATGTTTTAAGGTAAGTAGCAAGCAACTGCCTAAACATTACATACCTGTACATGAGACAGAGTCTTTCTGGAATGATCTAGAGGCTCTAGAAATGCAGAATGCTAACAAAAGTTAAAAGGAAACTTTTTTTTTTTTTTTTTTTAGCAGTTTGCATCTGTGTTACTACCTGTTGGGAATAAACATATGTGACGGTGTCAGTGACACAAAACAGAGCATAAGGAAATAATTTGGTAAACTTGACTCTCAGAATAGTGAAAGGAGGGGTGCCTGGGTAGCTCAGTTGGTTAGTGTCCAGCTTTGGCTCAGGTCATGATCTCACAGTTTGTGGATTCGAGCCCCGCATCAGGCTCTGTGCTGAAGCAGCTAGCCTGCTTCAGATTCTGTGTCTCCCTCTCTCTCTAACCCTCCCCTGCTCGCACTGTTTCTCTCTGTCTCTCAAAAAATAAATAAAAGATGTTAAAAAAAAAAAACAAAAAAAAAGTGAAAGGAGACTAAAAAAGCCTTTTTCAAGTGAATTTACCATCTTAAAAGGGAAAACTACATAGCAGTACATAAAAGTTGGTAAATATTTCAACTTTCCAGTATTTTATCTTATTCCCTGTTGTAATTAGATTATGATCTTTAATCTGAAGGTGGCCTATAATGTTGCCTTCAGGACAAGAAAGTAAAAAGTTGAGGTACTTGCCCCACTCTGCTTTTAAGATGGTGTGGTGTTTGTGTGTTTTGTTTTGTTTTGTTTTATTTTGTTGGAGAAGACAGAAGAACCCCCAAGATATTTAGAAATGTAGTTTCATTGTCTTACAGACTTTGGATGGTCGCAGGCGCTGAGAGAAGTGGAAAGTAGGCTGAATCCTTAAAAATCTCTGTATGTTATAATAGGTTACTGGCTGGCTTTTGAGAAAGCCCCTGAGACTTGGAACTGGAAAGGCCCATTGGCTTCTATAAAATTAAACATTAAAATTTGAAGCCAAAGCTTATTGAGGCTATTTTGCTGGTTTTAATAGCTCAAGAGTGAAAACAGTAGAGATAGAAAAGAATTTATGGAAGACTGCTTAGTTTGAAATAGTAATCACTGATGAAAATATGTTCAAATGAACTCACTTATCCCCACTAATGAGGCTTGGACATTTTCGGCCTGATAGTTACAGTGCTTGATTTTGTGCCCTTAGGGTAACAGTAGAAACGAATCTCTGGTTCCTCAAACATTATGTTTTTGGCTAAGCAACCAAATTACAGAGATCATTTGTCATCCTAAAGTGCCTAACTAGGTTCTCACACTTTATTCCTGATTTAATGTGTGGGTTTTTTTTTAATTTTCCTCATAAGTATCATACTGATTTGTGGTGTATGACAGTCCTGCATCTACAGTTGCTGCTAATATCTGACATTTGAATAGTATAGAAAGTGATTTCAATTTATTTTCTCATTTCATCCTCACTGCCCTGTAGTTTAACATGTTAAAGCAGTACTTGGATTAATTAAAGGGTATGAGCTGACTTAACTGCCAAAAAGCCTCTCTTGGGTGTCATTTACTCTAGTAAAGTCACCATTGTCAAAGCTCTTTCCTTGATTTTACAGGCTTAGAGATGTGAATTTTGTGAGTGCATTCGGTAGATTCCTTCCTCAGAAACAGAACCACCCTAACCAAAGTCAAGTACAATAGATGTTGAGTTTTATTAATTTGTAATGAGAAGTGCAACTCTTATATGACTTAAATGATCATGTTGTAGATACTGTTTTGCAGAAGAGTATCAAACCTTTGCTTCCTTAGCATGGAATCAGAACAAGGGGAGTCAGTGATTCTAATGTTTGATGCAATGGTTTCCAGCTGAAGGTGTGCATCAGCAAAATATTCCCATCCCCAGATACTCCAATTTGGTATATCTGATGTGGGATTTGAATATTCATAGATACTTTTAATTATGTGGTCTTCCAAGTCAGGAATTGAGATTACCTGAAATTGTGCTTCCCAGGTGATTTTGATGCATGTTAGTGAGAACTTTAATAGAATCAGGCTCTATTAGCCATCTGTGTCCATCTTTCCTACTTAGATGGATACAAGCTTTTGCTGCCTAAGAGGCAACCTGTAGCCTACATGGTATTTGGAAGAGTGCTACTATCCTCTGGGTCTTGGGTTTCTTTTTTCTTTTTTTTTTAGGTTGGTAATCCTTTTGTTTTCTCAGTGTTTCTTTAAGTAGCGTTGGGTAGAATATAGATTTTTGTGACTTCTCAGTTACATACTATATTATACCTATGATTGTGTTGATTAGAATTGTGTGTATCCCAAACTTTTCTATAATGTATTTATATATTCCCACAGAGAATTGTGAACTGATGCTATTAACTCTCAGATGATAACTTAATTTTCTCATCTTCATGTTCTTGGGGTCATATTATTGCTGCCTCACGTGCCAACATAGGAATAACCAGTAAGGTGGTCTTGGATATTTCCATTTTACCAATGAGGAAATCACGATTTTGAACAGTTTGTTTTGTTCAGTCTGAGTGTCAGAATCTGTACTAGTCCTAGGGGCACCTGGGTGGCTCAGTCGGTTAAGCGTCTGACTTCAGCTCAGGTCATGATCTCGCAGCTGGGTTCGAGCCTCACATCAGACTCTGTGCTGACAGCTCAGAGCCTGGAGCCTGTCTTCGGATTCTGCATCTCCCTCTCTCTCTCTGACCTTCCCCTGCTCACGCTCGCATGCACTCTCTCTCTCTCTCGCTCAAAAATAAGTAAAACATTAAAAAAAAAAAGAAAAAAGATGTACTAGTCCTAGGTCTTCTGAATCCTAGCCAGGTTTCAAATTTCATTGTGCAATCATTTATTGTGGAAATTGTCTAGTCATATACCTACATGTTTAGATAATTAGTTTCAGTAGGATGTATGAAACTCTGTAAACTTTTGAATTTATGCTTTAAAAAAAATTTTTTTTAACATTTGTTTATTTTTGAGAGGCAGAGAGAGACAGATTATGAGCAAGGGAGGGGTGGAGAGAGGGACACACAGAATCAGGAGCAGGCTTCAGGCTCTGAGCTGCCAGCACAGACCCCGATGTGGGGCTCAAACCCACAAACTGTGAGATCATGACCTGAGCCAAAGTTGGACACTCAGCCAACTGAGCCACCCAGGCGCCCCTGTATTTATGCTTTTTAAATTACTTAGGTCAGGTATAAATTAAAACTGTATGGTCGTTTTTGTGCTGATAGAAAATTTCTAATATAGGTCTACCCGTTGGCTGGACTGAATTGTCATTCATCTTCCTGAAAGTCCTTCATGGCTTCCTGCCCTTCAGGATAATACACAAATTTATCACTGTGTTTTATAAGGCCCTGTGTGATTCTTCTCCAGCCTGTATCTTAGCCTTTAATTCTCTGTGCTCTGCCTTTCATTTTTTTTCTCCACTTGCTATTGTTCTAGGATTCTGTTTCTCAAGTGGAAACTCATTTTCATTCTTCAAGACTCATTTCATGCAGGCTTCAAGTGGGGGAAACCTTTTCTGTTGCCCCTTCCTTCTCCCACCAGTCAGATTGAATTGCTTTTCTTTTGTGTTGCCATGGAGCATTATAATAGTGCTTACACTACAGTTTTCTGTTTACAAGTATCTTCTCTATCAGCTGTTGAGCTCATTGAAGGAAGGCGAAACTATGTCCTGGGTTATGTAAGTTCTGCTTTGTTCCAAAAAGAATTTGTGATAAGGACATTATCTTCTCTGCACTTTCTTTGTGTGGTTTCTTATATATAACAGGTGCCCCCACTCAAACCCTCCCTCAAAAAGAATTGATTGAAGAAGGGGTGAGAGCAGACCAATTCTGATGTTTGGGTTTTTTTTCCCCTCTCCTTTTTATTTTTTAGGTTACCAAAAGGGATGAAGACTCTTCCCTGATGCAGCTAAAGGAGGAATTTCGGAGTTACGAAGCATTACGTAGAGAACACGATGCCCAAATTGTTCATATTGCTATGGAAGCAGGACTCCGCATTTCTCCTGAGCAGTGGTCCTCACTTTTGTATGGTGACTTGGCACATAAATCACACATGCAATCTATCATTGATAAGGTTTGTGAAATTAGTGACGTTTGTTTTAGAGCATTTCTGTTCCATTGAAGAGCATTGCAATCTTCTGAAGGAACTAAAGAGACAACTAATTAGAGATTCTTAAGTTTTTAAATATTAGCCTTTTTTTTTTAAGTCTATTTTGAGAGAGAGAGAGAGAGCACGCATATGCACAAGTGTGTGGGGGGAAGGGCAGAGAAAGGGGAGGAGAGAGAATCCCAAGCAGGCCCCACACTGTCAGCATGTAGCCCAACTTGGGGCTTTAACTCATGAGCCATGAGATCATGACCCAAGCCAAAATTAAGTGTTGGAAGCTTAACCAACTGAGCTACCCAGGCACCTCAAATATTAGCTCTTTAAGTTATTTTCTCTTTATTTCTTTTTATAATTCTTTTAACTTTCAAAATAAATTAAGGAAGGCTATCGGGAACCAAATATAGGATATTAGCATAAAAGCAGCTGATTTACAAAGTCTGTTGTTTACCTGCATTCTGACCCCAGAGAGCTAATACAGCTTATGTTTTCTAAGTGTCTAATGATGAAATTCATAGGGCAGATTCTGAGGTGAAAATTTCATTCATCATTGATACTCCTATGGAATCTGAAGACACTTGACAGCCTGTTTAGTGTGTTGGATAAATGAAGCATTTGAATATAAATGTGTCATAAGAACCAGAGTAAAAGTCATTCTGTTTTCTGTTTGTTAGCTGCAGTCTCCAGAATCATTTGCAAAGAGTGTCCAGGAATTGACAATTGTTTTGCAACGAACAGGTGATCCAGCTAACTTAAATAGACTGAGGCCTCATTTAGAGCTTCTTGCAAACATAGACCCTAATCCAGGTATGTGGAAAAATACTCACTTGCTTATACTTTTACCACCTTTGAGGTAAACAACACAAGAGAATTGCTGCTAACAAATTCTCCCCCATTCCCTTGGTGGCTTATTTTAGATGCTGTTTCACCAACTTGGGAGCAGCTAGAAAATGCAATGGTAGCTGTTAAAACAGTGGTTCATGGCCTTGTGGACTTCATACAAAATTATAGTAGAAAAGGCCATGAGACACCTCAGGTAAGCAAGCAATTTCACTGCACTCCTGACTGCTTTTGTCCCTAACAGAGGTTCATCCTCAACAACTTGAACAAGGTTAATGGACTTCTCATGTGACTCTTCTGTTTCTCTTGTCTCTGTTCTTTTGGAAGAAACTCAAGTTTTAGTATATCTGATACATAGAACATAGCATAGCACCCAGTATTTTTGACCAAATATGGATCATGGATTCCTTCCAGGCATTTTGTCTAATTCTTTTCTGAAGAAGGGAAATTACCACTTTTTTCTCCATTCCTCTCATACAAATGAATTTCTATTTGTAAATGTGTAGAATTTGAATTTTTAAAATATTTGCAATGTACTTGAGAAGGTGTAATCTTTTATTTTGATAATGGTGTCCATTTATTACATTACTGTGAGTCTGATCCCATGTTCAGTATTTTACATACATTACTTCTAATCTTCACAGCAAGGTAATTGCTGTTCCCAACCTGAAATTGAAAGAGATTAAATAACATATCTACGGTCATGGTGGCAGTAAGTAACAGAGCTGAGATCAAATCTACTCCAAAGTGATCTTTCTTCTACTCTTATTCTACTAGAAAACATTATAATATTCAAATGTTAACTGGAAGAGAAATGTTTTATCTTTTTATTTATTTATTTATTTGTAAAAAATTTTTTTAATATGGAACGCTTCATGAATTTGTGTATTATCCTTGCGCAGGGGCCATGCGAATTTTCTCTGTATCGTTCCAATTTTAGTATGTGTGCTGCCGAAGCGAGCACTGTAAAATTTTTTAATGTTTCTTTATTTTTGAGAGACACAGGGAGATAGAACATGAACAAGGGACGGGCAGAGAGAGAGGGAGACACAGAATCTGAAACAGGCTCCAGGCTCTGAACTGTCAGCCCAGAGCCCGATGTGGGGCTCAAATCCACAAATCGTGAGATCATGACCTATGCCAAAGTCGGATGCTTAACCAAGACTGAGCCACCCAGGCACCCCTATTTTTTTTTAAGTTTATTTATTTTTGAGAGAGCAAGAGAGAGTGCTTGTTTGTGTAGGGGAGGGACAGAGAGAGAGAATCCCAAGCAGGCTCCGCTGTGTCAGCACAGAGCCCAATGTGGGGTTCCATCCCACAAACTGAGATCATGACCCAAGCTGAAATCAAGAGTCGGGATGCTTAACCAACTGAGCCACCTAGATACCTTGTTAAATGTTTCATCTTATTAAGGTCCCAGAAATAACAGTGGTATCTTAAATCCTGATGCAGTTATAGCAGATATGATGAGGTTTTTATACTTTGCCTCATTGTTTTTGTGAACTTAAGTAGCTCTAAGCCTAAGAAGAGTGTGGAACTCTCAAGCTGACAAATAAATTGGTTTCATAAATTTTCACTCTCAGGGGAAATTGTATTCTATCCTTCCTGGGAAAGTTTAAGTGGACAAAGCGTATGGCTTTTATTTTTTTTTTTTAAGTTTATTTATTTATTTTGAGAGAGGGGGAGGGGCAGAGAGAAAGAGGGAGAAAGAGAATCCCAAGCAGGCTGTATGTGGCTCAAACTCATGAACTGTGAGATTGTGACCCGAACGAAATCAAGAGTTGGACGCTTAACTGACTGAGCCACCCAGGTTCCCTGCTTATTAAATTGCTTGTTTTGTATCACAATTTTAAGACAGCAATTAATCGATGAGAAAATCTTATTTTTGTGGGCATTGGGTTGTCTGACAAGTAAATAGACATAATATCTGAACCAGTTTCAGATAGTCCTCAGAAGAAATGTCTGAAATACCAATTTAAGGTTACATCGTGTAATGTGTAACAAGAAATGGTGGGATGGCAGTTGTTTTGGCACGAGAATTACTTTTCTGATGTGAGAAAGAATTAAAGGTATAATCATTAAATTCTGAAATCCCAAGAGTCCTCACTTTCCACACGTTGATTTTCTGTTTTGTAGCCCCAGCCAAACAGCAAGTACAAAACGAGCATGTGTCGAGATCTGCGTCAGCAAGGAGGCTGTCCCCGAGGAACAAATTGTACTTTTGCCCACTCTCAGGAAGAGCTTGAAAAGTAAGCTACAAGAATTGTGTTTCAGATGAGTATAATTTGGAGTCATTTTATGAAAGTGTTCCATGGAGTCTCAAAGCTTCTGATGAGTTTCAAAGATGTGATTAAGTTCATATTGTAGACTTCTTTATATTGCAGGATAATCTTTTCTTTTGAAACTATACCTTCTTCTGGAAGCAAGATGAACATAAATGACTTAGAACTTTATTTAAGGGTCATACTTCTAACCATTATACAGCTGGAATCCATGTTTTTGCTAAGCACCTGTGCAGAACACAAGTACCCTTCTGTGCAATCTTGCTTGTTCAGGTTCAGTTAAAGATAAAATTCCAGGTAAAACAGTACTACAGATACGTTAATTAATTAGTTTACTTATTATTTTTTTTAATGTTTTATTTATTTTTGAGAGAGAGAAACAGCATGAGCAGGGGAGGGCCAGAGAGAGAGGGAGACACAGAATCCAAAGGCAGTCTCCAGGCTCTGAGCTGGCTCTCAGCACAGAGCCCGGTGTGGGGCTCCAACCCATGAACCACAAGATCATGACCTGAGCCGAAACTGGACACTCAACCAATTGAGCCACCCAGGCGCCCCGATACATTTTCTTTTTATGGCTTTTAGTCTTTTTAATGTTATTTTTTCTGCATCTTCTTTCTTCTTGTCCACTGAGTAATCCTTCTTTCTCTGTCTATTTACTCTACACATAGAAGTAAATAAATATAAGCTATGTTGTATATTGTCCAAGATTTTGTTGTTTTTCAATCAAAACCTTCATCGTTGAGATCTTGCCAAAAAATTTATTCTAGCCTTTCTATTGAATAACTGGCCTGTGTATCAACTCTTAATGGACATCTCCCTTTTGTTTTTAGACATTTTACTTTTTTATATTTTATTTATTTTTTTAAGTAGGCTTCACACCCAGCAACAAGTCCAACATGGGGCTTGAACTCACAACCCTGAGATCAAGAGCTGGATGTTTAATAGTCTGAGCCACCCAGGCACCCCGTTTTTGTACTTTAAACCCAAGTCGAGCTAATTTGCTCCTCCCATATATCCCCTCCCACTTTCCATTCTGCTCTCCTCCAGTGTACTCTGTCCAGCCAGTTAAATATACCACGTTAAAGGATTCATCTTTGGGGACACCTGGGTGGCTCAGTCAGTTAAGCGTCCGACTTCAGCTCAGGTCATGATCTCATAGATCATGGGTTCGAGCACCACATTGGGTTCGGTGCTGACAGCTCAGAGCCTGGAGCTTGCTTCAGATTCTGTGTATCCTCTCTTTTTCTCTCTCTGCCCTTCTCCCATTCACAATCTCTCTCACAAAATAAGCATTAAAAAATAAATAAATAAAGGAATTGTCTTTGTTAGCTTTTCCTCACCTGCTTGTCTTAGTTACCAAGGTAGTTCAGTATGTTTGTTCTCAACTCTTCTTTCCAGCCTTATAGTCCAAGCTGTCATCCCCTTTTCTCAATCCACGTCGCTTCCTAGTCATTTTAAGAGTTTTTGTCGCCCAATCCCAACCCCATTATTCCCTGCAAAACAGGGAGAATTTAAACATAAGGCTCATTGCAGATAATGAGAAACAGGTAGTTTCTCAATTATCCTTTGGATAAATTTATAAAATCTAGATTTGGATCCTGCATCGTCTGTGTGCCTACCTTTCTGATCTCATCTCACAGAGCTCCTGAATTGTATTCTACGCTCAGGCCACACTTACCTTCCGTCAGTGCCTGGAATGCACCATGCTTTTTCCTATCTCAGGTCTTCTACATAATGCTCTTTTTTCTGGCCTTGCCTTTGGAACTTCTCTTTTGCCTACCTTATCCTTCACTTTGTCAGGGGTATCCTCCCAATATTATATACTAAATTAGGTTCCTCTTTGTTCTACCAATCAAAATTATGATTAACTTATGGTAAATTTTAGTGGATGGCAAACTTAAAAAATTTTTTTTTACATTTATTTAATTTTGAGAGACAGAGAGAGATAGAGTGTGAACAGGGGAGGGGAAGTGAGAGAAGGAGACCAGAATCCGAAGCAGGCTCCAGCAAGCTGTCAGCACAGAGTCTGATGTGGGGCTCAATCCCATGATCAGAGCCAAAGTCAAACACTCAACCGACTGAGCCACCCAGGTGCCCCTGGATGGAAGGCTTTTATGTAAAGCTCCAGGTAGTACATATTTCAGTTTGGTGGATCATATATTGATCTCTGTCACAACCACTCAATTTTGCCATTGTAGCAAAAAAGCTAGCGTTGTGCATAAAACAGGCATGGCTGTATACTTTATTTACAACAAACAGGCAACTTGGGCCTATGCTCTGTTTACTGTCTGCCTTACTGTGGAGTCAGCTCCATGGCCTGTAGTTATTTGTTTATTCCAGACTTCTGTCCTCAGTTGCTAGCACTGTGCCCTGTACATAATGAGCTCCACAGCAGTAGCAACGTGATAGAAGATATGTGTGTGTGCATTAAAAAGGGGAGTAGAAACATGCTTCTTTTCTCTGTTTTTCCCCTACTAGAAGAGCCTGGAGAGGCTGCAGGGGTCCTAAGGCAAAAAAGATGCTGTTTGCAGCCAGTCTAAGGAGTTCTCTCTACAAGGTTTTACATCAGGATGATTTTTGAGACTCAGGGAAATCAGTTGAGCTTGCCCATACCCGAAATAGAGCTTCTTAGCTAAAGTAGAACATTTTAGGGGACTTTGCTTGGAAGTACGTAGACTTTAAAAAGTCAGAGGAGGGGCACCTGGGTGGCTTAGTCACTTAAGCATCCAGCTCTTGGTTTCAGCTCAGGTCATGATCTCACAGTTCATGAGTTCAGGCTCTGCATTGAGAGCCTGCTTGTGACTCTGTCGCTTCATCTTTCTCTGCCCCTCCTCACTCGCACATGTGCACTCTCTCAAAAATAAATATTAAAAAAAAGATTATTCAAAAAAAAGAGGAGAAACTATGATTTCATTGCCTTACAACCCATAACTGGTGACCCAGCTGAAAATCCATTTTACCTCCTATATCTTAAAGCTGACTTTCTACTCTACATCTATTATACGTACTTTAGAATTTTATTATCTCTTGCCTGAAATTATATTAGTAATAAAAAAATGATGATAGCCGAATTAATTGGTCACATTTTGTGTCAGGTACTATTTTTAGTGTTTCACGTGTGCTTATCTAATTTATCAGTTTTAATACTCTACTGTCCTACGTGGCATCTCCTTATGTTCAACCTATTTCATTGCTACTATGATTTTCTTTTGCAGGCAATTGTCTAATCATGTCCATGTCTGCTTTAAATTCTTAATTGGTTCCTCAGTATAATCTTGCTTTCTAGCCTTACTCCACCTTTTGCAGTTTTGTTTTTTTAAGGTACATCCAGTTGATCCCTATTTGCTACTGCACACATCCTTCCATTCTTTCCCTTGCACATGTTGTTCCTCTGTATCATACGCTTTCTCTTCTCTGTTTGGAGAGCTCCTGTTCCTGGTCATACTCAGATGTCTTCTTCCCTCTGAGGACTTTTCTGACTCCCCAGCCAGTGTGAGTTGTTTCCTTCCCTGTGTTGTTGTCGTGCTCTGTACATGGCCACTCTGTAGTGTTCAGTTCTCTCGTAGTGCAGTTATTTATTTGCATGTGTGTATTTCCACTGAACTTCATTTATCTTATGAGTAAAACTCATCTTGATATTTTTTACACATAGCAGATGTCTGATATGTAAATTCAGTATATTTATGTTGAAAGAACAAATAATCTACAGTTTATATTTCCAACCAGCTTCACATTCCCTGTTGCTGTTAGAAAATAGAAGAAGAAAAAACAGGGTGATAGAAAGGATTAAGAAAGTGAGATGTCACTATCCTGTTGGTTAAATAAATACATATTGCTACCTATCTCTGAGCTTTTTGAGGGTGGAACCTTTGTCTTAGTTCACATAATATGCCAGGAATTCAGCAAACATTTGTTTTACTTAATTTTACTCCAGCCTATTTTCTCTACTGTGCATTTCTCTAACCAAATTAAATGTAAAATCCCAGTAGTCTCTCCTAAGATAAATATTTAGGTGAATATATTTGAGAATGTAGAGTATTAGAATCCGGTTTCTAAGAATTGCTGCATTCTGGAGAATGACCAAAAGCCTGGAATCAACCAGCTCAGCAAACATTTATGAAAATGATTGTTAAGTGTTGGGTACTATTTGAGGTGCTTCTGGTGGGGAAAGAGGCACTGTACACATGGAAACACAATTTCCGCTAGTGATAAAGTGATCTAAGGAAAGTCTGAGGTGGAAACAAGCTCGACATGCTTGGGAACTAGAAACCAGACCACTGTGTCTGGAAGCTGGAGCGTGATAAGCATGGCAAGAGAGAAAGCTAGAGAGGCAGGCAGGGGCCACATCATTCTGGCTTTGTGGACTGTGGCAGGGAATTTGGAAGGCATAATTGGGTTTTATTCAAATGCAATGATGAGATTTTTTAATCTTATTTATTTATTTAAGTAAGCTACATGCCCAGCATAGTTTAGAACTCACAACCAACGGAACCAGTCAGGCATTCTGCAACAATGAGATTTTAACTTTGTCTTAGAAATGTCACCTGAGGGTCTGCATTGCTAGAGACCAGTGAAACTACTACAGTGGTTCAGGTACAAGATTGGTAGCTTGGTGCTCGAACTATAGTAGTGGAAATGATGAAAAGTGGTCAGATTTGGGATATATTTTGGGAGTAAAACTGACAGAAATAATAGGTTGACTGTGGACTTATAAAGAAAAGGGAAGAACCAAGAATGAGTCTAAGGTTTGGGACCTGTGTAACGAAGCAGTATTTTAATTTAGATGGGAAATGGTTTTGGAGGTAGAAAATCAGTACTAGTTCTCTTGGCCACATGAAGTTAGAGGCTTACTTACATTCACGCAACACATATTTATTGAACACAGTGTGCACCAGGCACTGTATTGTGTGTTGAAGATAGGTGAGTCAGAAAGGCAAAAAGCCTTGCTCTCATGGGGCTTACTTTGTATTAGAGAAGATTGACATAAAGCAAACAAATAGAAAGCATAATATCTGGTACTGATTTGTGCTATGAAGAAAAATAACACAAAGTATGGAGAAAGAATGGTTGGGAAAGGGGAGAGATTTTAAATTTTTTTAATGTTTTTTATTTATTTTTTTGATAGAGAGAGCATGAGAGGGGGAGGGGCAGAGAGAGAGAAGGAGACACAGACATGAAGCAGGCTCCAGGCTCTGAGCTAGCTGTCAGCACAGAGCCTGATGAGGGGCTCGAACCCACGAACGTGAGATCTGACCTGAGCCGAAGTCGAAGGCTTAACCGACTGAGCCACCCAGGCGCCCCAGGGGAGAGATTTTAGAGAAGGTTGTCTGGGAAGGGATATCGGAGGATATGGCATGTAAGCAGGTACCTGAATAAAGTGAAAGTGCACTAAAATAAAAACGATCATTACAGGAGTGAAGTGTTTCAAAAGGCAAATGGGCTTGGGACCTGGGGCACAAGTGGAGAGATTGGCCCTCATTAGAACCCAAGTGGCAGGATTGACATGAGTTAGGAGCAGGCGCTCTCTGTCTCTTTTTAGGAGGAGTGGTATGTAGTTATAGATCAGGAAGCTTCCTGGAATTGGTGGTGAAAGAAGTGATTCGCCTCTGGTTTCATCTGTTTGCTCTGTCAAGTGGGAGGCAATGTCATCAGCTGTGGAGGGGCTGTGGCGAGTGGAGGTGGAAAGGATGTTAGAGGTGGGAAAGGGAATTTAGTAGATAAGTGTATTCATGTATTGGTTGGCCATTTTGAAATTGATCATAATTTTGAAGGGAGTCTAGAGAGCATGGTTGCAAGGTTTTTCTCCACCAACGTTCAGCTGCCTGGGAGCAGGCACAGACAGAGAATACGTGAAGAACTGGATTAGGGTTTTACCAGGTGAGTTCAACACAGGGAGTGGGCCAAGGGAGGTTGAAGGTATTTATTGGGGAGAGACAAATGGTGGATAGTGGATTCTAAGCTGGGTAAGGCGGGGAGTGAGGACGTGAGGAAGTTCAAAAGGTGATTTTAAAAGAATAGTAAGTGATTGGCATTTTCAAATATGGGGTCTAGATTTGAAGTCCAAGTCTTTAGCTGTCTGGATGCTAGGAACCCAGAATGTATCCCTACTTGCCACTTATTTTACCTCTTTTAGTTAAGGTTTTACTTCTTATAACTCCTTATTTTTTAAGGTACTTACAATTAAAACTTTATTTTTTGCCTGCCAGAGTAATCTTAAACATAGCTGAGATTTATCCTTTGAGAATGGAAAGCAAAGAGCAGCTGGGTATTTTGTACAAGAACCTTTGAAGTGAGAAATGAAGAGCAGGTTACAAAGAGCATGTTGAGAAAAGCACAGGCCCCTCCATGCCGCCAAACTCCCTTTCTAAAATCCAGATCTGCTCGTACCCCTCCTTCTTAAAGAAGGAATCAGCGGCTCCCCAGAATCTCTTCAGATGACATGTGTAAACTGACCGTAACTTGTTGTCTTTTTTTTAATTTCGTGTTCGGTCACCTCACCCTCAGCCAGTCTGATCTGGGGACACTTGTCTTTTATTGAGCTCCACCTGCCTCTGTCAGTGTGTGTGTGTGTGTGTGTGTGTGTGTGAGAGAGGGAGAGAGAGAGAGAGAGAGAGAGAGAGCGAGCAATAGGGTGGAGGGAGGAAGGGAGGGAGAAGAGCAGGACTGAATAATGATATTGTTTATAGATACTGAGGGACTGAAAGGGAGCCTATTGTGAAGGGATTGCACACTATATTTAATTAACGTTTGGTTATGTGTAACATTAATATCAGATTAATTTGGGCATATGTAATTATGATTTCAGATGTGTGTAGAATTTTTGTTCATGTAGCATTTGTTCACCACTTTAAAGTATTAGAGGGAACCTTGACTAAGACTACATTACAATGAAGTTTTTCTTGTACAAGTAGATTTTTTTAAATGGAGTCCAAGATCAAATTGCTTTATGTATTAAAGGTATTATATCTGACCACCATAAATAAAGTTTTTAAATAAGTTTTTAATCCAAGCACTTTTTACATTAGTCAGAAATTAATCAATCTGGTATAGTGTTTAAGAATGATTTTTGGTTTTGTAGTTTAATTTATATAATGCTCTAACAGTTTGGTAACAACAGAAACAGGCTTCTTTGGATACATGTGTCTTTTGCTTGCTATATTAATTACATGTCTACATATACGTGTGTGTGTGTGTGTGTGTGTGTGAGAAAGTGAGAGAGAGAAATAATATTTTCATGCGGCATCTATCACAGCAGAATTTGGTGTAGACTGTATTTGATATTTAGCTTATGAAACTTTTTTCCAAAGCTGTTTCCTTTTATTTAAGTCTTTTCCCATTGTCTCCCCTTCCCCCCGCCCCCCCAGGGGTAAATTTAGTGAAATATTCACCAATATATGTTGATTGTTTTTGAAACAGGTATCGATTAAGGAACAAAAAGATCAATGCAACTGTAAGAACATTTCCTCTTCTAAATAAAGTTGGTGTAAACAACACTGTCACAACCACAGCCGGAAATGTCATTTCTGTCATAGGAAGTACTGAAACAACGGGGAAAATTGTTCCAAGTACAAATGGAATTTCAAATGCAGAGAACAGTGTTTCCCAGCTAATCCCACGTAGTACTGACAGTACATTAAGAGCTCTGGAGACTGTGAAGAAAGTGGGGAAGGTTGGCACCAATGGTCAGAGTGCTCCGGGGCCTTCTGCGGAGTCTGTAACTGAAAAGTAAGTATTTGGTAAAAATGGTTACAGAGAGTTACTCAGCCTTTTGAGAAATGCCTGAGTATTTTAATTTATCCTAAGGAAAAGGAACTAATCAGAATTTTTATGTAGGATTTACACATAGCAGAAAAAGCACTGAATCCCCCCCCAAATTGAGTCTTAGTCCTGGCTATGCAGTTGAATAGCTCCGTGACCTTAGAAAGTCAATTAAGCTCTAGGTCTTGTTTTCCTTGTATAAACTGAAGAGTTTGGACCAGCACTGGGTTTTTTTCTACACTTAGATCTTTGAACTTTACGATCGAGTCTAGAGAGGTGCCAGAAAGGGGCTAATTAAGAAACCTCAGCAAGGTGAGAAGCTAAGCCTCCAGGCTCTGCTTCACTCAGAACAGTCTCCTCTATATTCTGTAATGATGTGTAGTAACAAGAGGGGGCTCTTGGGAGGCAAACTCTTTGGGTTCAAATTCTGACTCACTTTTTTGTTTTGTTTTTTAATTTTTTCTTAACATTTATTTATTATTGAGAGAGACAAAGAGCATGAGCTGGGTAGGGGCAGAGAAAGGGGGAGACACAGAATCTGAAGCAGGCTCCAGGTTCTGAGCTGTCAGCACAGAACCCGACTCAGGGCTCGAACCTACAAACTGTGAGATCATGACCTGAGCCAAAGTCGGATGCTTAACCGAGGGAACCACCCAGGTGCCCCTTGCTCACTGTTTTCTAGCTCTTTGATCTTAGGCTAGTTAATCTGCCTCCCTCAGTGTACTCATCCATAAAATTAATGCAGTAATAGTAACTCGACATATGTTGATTGTGCAGATTAAGTGAATCACTGTTGCAGTATGCACTGAACAGTACCTGCCAAATAGCACTCAATAAACATCTGTTGTTGTTATTGTTATTATTATTACCAATATTTCCGGGTTTCAGTATAAGAAAGGGTTTTGGTTCTTTAAGAAAAAAAAGCTTTAAAACTTTCGGACAATTGGAGTTAAATCAAGCATGTTTAGATTTTGTTGCCCCTAGATAGCTGTATGCCTTCTAGGAAAAAGTTATTGTGCTAGACACACTGTAAACGGCCAATGATTTCACGTAATAAACAGCAGGTAGATAAGCAATTAGATTCTTTATTTTTGCAGTTAGCCTGTGATAGAGGGATTTATTTCTTGGAGAATCCTTACAGTTTTTCCTGGGAGAGATTTTTACAAATGACATGTCAGAGAACATTGTCTAGTTAGCAAATGGTATGTGAGCATTCATTCTGAGCTATGTTCTTGGCACACTTGAAAATACAGGAGATGTGTAAGGTCTCTCTTCCTTTAAGAAACTTAGGACAGTAGAGTTGTAGAGACAGCATATATACAAATGAAGCAATATTAGAGTTGGATGAAAGAACAAGAATATATTGCTGGGAAAAATGTGGTGGATTTCAGAAAAAGAAACAGCATAATATGGGTCAAGTTTGTTGGTAATTATTTGGAATATTGAAGAGACCAGCCTTTTAGAACTGAAAGTCTATGTTCAGGACTGGTTAAAATAAGATTAGATAGGTAGGTTGACACCGGATTATGTAGACCTTGTGTTACATATATGTTTAGAAAATGAGCTTTTGAAGGGTTTTGGCAAGGTAACGTAAAACTGTTATATA